>NC_052235.1:4248791-4618571 GCF_013401445.1 Tripterygium wilfordii
GAGATTGATATAATTGAGAACTTGGTGTTGATTAATGAGAATGGATGAGCACGATCTACATTCAACAGAACGGAAGAAACGAGAAGGATTGGGCTTTTTTTCCTCGTCCTTTTCTTTTTGACTTTCAAAGTGGAAAAAGAGGTGGATTAAACTGGCATAATATATGCCTTAATAATATGATCAAGGTTCTCAAGAAACAGAAATGTACATATTCAAAATACTATATAATGTGTAGATCTGCCTCGAAATATGATGCTGTTATTGTGTCTTTCATTTCAGGTCTGTGAGAGCTCTACAGGCAGCATTGAGTTGTGTCAGAAAAGCCATGAAGACATTACCGAATGGGTCAAAACCGAGGGTGGTTTTAGTATCAGATACTCCCACTCTTGTAAACACTCTTGCTCAGAATATAAGTGAATTTGCAGAGGTAATTAAATTCCCCTGATTTGTAAATGATAGTGTCATCAATCGCATGGTAATGCATGGCATACTTGTCCTGTAGCTGAATCTCTGAACTGGTTTGCTACTCTCCCCCTCCTTTTTTGTCAAGTTAATTATCTTCATGATAACCTATTCGGAGTCAAAATTTCAAATCAACACCGTAAGGTTGCACCAACACTTTTTAGCTTTCATACTGGTTTGTTCTAATTCAGATGTTTCTCTCCAGGTTCTTCGATTTGATTACAAACATTACAGAGGAGATATTGCTCAAAATAATAAATTGCGTAGTTTAGATTTCCGAGTGAAGGATTGGGGACCTGCACCTAGATGGGTTGCATTTGTGGACTTCTTCCTTGCATCACGCGCAAAACATGCTGTTGTATCTGGGGCTCATAAGCGTGTTGGGACTACTTATGCCCAGTTAATTGCAGCACTGGCTGCAGCAAACCATCTTGGTAATTCTGAACCCCCGCATTTCCCCTGGTCCCCACCCTACATCACCCGTTCTTTGAAAAAATGAATCTGTCTACATAAAAGGGATTATTGCTTTTGCAAGATGCTCCTGCCACATCTGAGCATTTCTGTGTTATTTTTCAGGAGAAGATTCTGCGCGTTCAAGTTTTTCATTCTTGAGCAGCTTCCAGAGTAATCTGTTGACAGATGGTTTAAGGTTGCAGGTTGGATGGGGACATGTATGGAACAGATTTGCTGGTCCATTAAGTTGCCACAACCAGCCTAATCAATGTGCTTTCACGCCGCTTCTCCCTCCAGCTTGGTGGGATGATCTGTGGCAATCTCCCATTCCTCGCGATCTTCGTAGGCTTGCGACATATGGCATTTTTCTATCTGATTTTGGCACAATTGATGAAGTTGAACTTCAGTCTTTCTGTAGCTCAAAGAAAAAGAAGGTGAAAACTGTCCTAATCATCTAATTGATGAAGATGAACTACACGGTAGCGAGATTCAAACATTTTGATGCTTCATTTTTTGTTACTATTGTAACCACACTATCATTCGGAGTACTAATTCATGCCTACAAGCTACAGTTTCGTCAGTTATAAGTTCTTCATTGGTTCAGCTCCAAGGGATTTGCTTGTCGCAGCTCATTTAAGCCGAGAATAGAAATGCAGCCACGTGTCTTCTCATTTATTGTGTTTATTGCCATGTTTACTGATGAGATAGAAATGATTTTTTTTTTTTTGTAAAATGATGAAACAAAAATGGAGGCCAATGATCGAGATGGACAACTTTCTTCTCGTCTCGGTTTGGCAATGAGAAGAGAGCACAAATTCGATAAGTAGAGACATTGTTGGTTATTACGGCTTGAGGAGGGGCAGATCGACCTTGGCGGAGGTGACATCGTGCACCCTTGATTCCATGTACGTGGCTTCGGTGACTTAAAATTTAAAGGATGGACAAAGAGATGATCTTGAGGTTGGAAATAAACTATGAAAGAAGGGAGATTTTTATGATCTTGAGGTTGGAAAGGATAAGGGAGACGAAGGAAATCGATTGGGCGATGAAGTGTACGAATGAAAGAGACAAAGTTTAGTTACTTTTTGGAAAGAAATTGACATAATATAACTTTTTGATGGCCATATGATCAAAACATGTGACATAATATAAAACCAATAGATTTCAATTGCTGTCCTTACCAAGATTGTGAGTACCAGCTACTAGCAGTGGATAGGATTTTCAATTATAGGAACTCAGTGGGGTATACCATAACAATTATGTAAGACAAGATAAAATGTAAAATGTATATATGTTTGCTGTCTTTATGTCTTTTCAATGTTTGAGATTCTTTGTTTCTGATATATCATTTCATAAATCCTAAACCCTTCTTTGCGAAATGGTATCGAAGGTCAGGCAACACAATCAAATAGAGAATTGGTTCACTTTTCCACTTTTATCGGAAAGAAAGAGACGAGGGAGGTGTGATACCATCTATCTATATTTATCTATATATATATATATAATAAAATAAAACGGGTGAGGCACGCTGGCTTGTTGACACCTGTCCTCATGCTTTTCTCAGGGGTAGTTTTGTATTTTTCGTAGGTCATGTAATGTTTGAAAGGGTACACAGTCTGTATTCTCCTCTAATTTCCCATGTTCAAGTTTTTCCTTGAAGAAATTGTTTTCTTTAAATCGAGAAATTTCATTGCTAGTAATATCTATTTCTGTATGTGCTCCTGGACTTTTCAGTTATCAGCCACAGTGCTCTCTACAGAAGATCAATCCGCTTGCAAAAGACGGTATAAAGCGTGAAATAACTAATCATGGGCCACCCCATGACCCATATGCATATCAAACTCTTGAAAAAGTGTAACCCATCAATAATAGCCGTAAAAGTTGAGTCCTCATTCAGAAAGCATGACCCACACAAATACTTATCAAAACTCTCCTGAACGAGGGATTGCATTGAACTGTTGATAAAATGCACAGGAAAATAAAAGTCAATAGAATCCTAGATATATACCCATACTTGTTTTTCAGTGTCCACATGATCAAGGTGTTCAGTGTTTCCCCATGATCTAAAAAAAAATTAGTTTAAACAGAAACGTAATAACAAAATTATTCCACATTGCATGAATCCCTCAAAACTAAGCTGCTAAATTTCTAAACGTCAAATTTCAAGAAGAAAAAAGTTGCAAATTAAGCAACAAATACTAAAAATATAAACCCATAAAGTCACCACAAACAACTAAAATCACATAAAGATAATAAAATTTTCAAAAAAAAGAAGATAATCTAAGGTTTCAACTCATAAGTAAGGGGCATGGTTAGGCCCAACTCCAAACATGCAAGTTATTGTGTATGCCTCAAATTCTCCAAACTCACAAGTGACAAGGAGAGTGGCTTATAAATTTGGAGTAGTGCTAAGTAGCCCATATAGTGATAGCCCATGAGAGCTCAAGTATTTTAAATGAAATTTTAAAAAGTTTTAACTCTCAAAATATATGTTAGATTTTTAAAAAAAATTACATATTCAGAATCAACGCATAAAGCTCTTTCTAAAAAGATTCATTGTCGATGAGTTTTATCGAGTAAATCTTAATTCCAATGTTTTTTTCAATGAAATTTCTTAATTCCATGATTTTTTTCAATGGAATTTTCAAAAACAATGAATTATAGACGGTGCTTTTAAAAATAATGGAATCTATGTTAAAACAATAAATTTTGAACAATGAATTATAATAAATTTGATAAATTTGGTTCCAACTCTTAAAACATTTTATGCCTTTTTTGTTGTGGACAAAATCATGCAATCCTTTATCCAAAGGAGACATAACTTAAACTAACTTGCACTTGTTTCGACATTTGCCAACTATGAACGAACTCGAATGAACTTATTTTTTAAACAAAGAGAGCTCAAACCCGGTTCGAGCATGTTGAAGTATGTTAAAAATGGGAAAATTTGAAAAAAAAAAAGAACCCTTAAACCAAAACTAAATCCCAATGCATAATGAACAATGCAAATCAACATACAAAATCAATGAATGAAGCAAAATCCAAAACAAAATAAACAACATACCTGAAAATAAAAATTCAATCCAAAAATCCGCAAATCAACATAAAGATTCAGTGGGAAACTTAAGGAGGAAGACAATAAACATCTACAAGCGAAAGGTGAATCCTAAATCAAATTCAAATCTATCACAATTATAAAAAATTGCAACAAATAATAGGGGAAAAAAATCACAACGTAAAGATTCAATGAAAAAACCTAAGAGGAGGAAGTAAATTTTTTTTAATTATTTTATTTCTAATTTTACTTTAGTTCCACACTAAATATGAAATTATTTGCAGTTTTATATGATACAATTAATCAATATAACTTTGTTATTGTAAGAGATCGAAATCATTTTTCTTCAATATGTACAGTTTAATTATATGTGGTTTTGTTAATTATTTATTTCCTAATTTACTTAAGTTCCACCTTATATACGAAATTATTTGTAAGCCTTTTGGGATAAATGATCAATCAATATGTTCTGTTTACCATACTAATTAATACCAGTAGTTTCTTGAACTATGTAAATATATCAAATTCAAATCGATGACAACTACAAAGAAATTTCAACAAGTAATAGGAAAAAAAATAAATAAATCAATCAACATTTAACTTCACAACCATTAGAGAAATTAGCTCAAAATAACAATTCAATGAAAACCTCAATGATTAAGATAATCCACAAAATAAAGAGAAAAACCAACATCGAAAAGCCACAACAAAAACATAAAACACAAAATAATAACAAATAAAGGCCAAAGCCATAAGCAAACATTAGAACTAAATTAGTTCTCAGTAAAAATCCAATCAAAAGCAATGAGGAAAAGATCCCAAATACAAATTAATTATCCAATCAAATCCCAAATTACGAATAATCTTCCAAATAAATTTAAAAAAAGAAAAAGAAAAACAAACGGAGAGAAGGAAAACCCACATACCATATGGACATTAATCATTAACATACACCCAGAGAGAGGGAGGCAGTAGGCATGAGCTATATTACGGATAATATAGCTCATATACCCCGTTGGAGTAAGAACCTCTAGCAAAAGAGATTATAGCGTAGGCTGACTAACTCCTTATTTATTCTAGCTCTAAACCCAGGGAAGGTAGGGTTTGCCGGTTCTCATACAGCGCTCTTTTAGGGTAGGTTGACTCCTAGCATGAAGGAATTAGCTTAATAGAAACTGACTGACTTATCTCCTCCCCAGGAGCTTCAACCATGGAATGACAATCTCTAGCACTTTCCCTTCCTTCTAGCCTTACAATCTCCACTTAATTTAGAATCAACAGTTGATTTTAAAAATAAAAAAGGAAGATGCAGAAGTATCAAATTCAGTAATCTAAACACATATGCCGATCATAATTTCCAAAAAAAACCAGAGTCCATAGATACCAAGAACTCAATAGAAAGTGAAAGAAAGCAAACATCATAATCAAGCAGATCAACCGTACGTATTCAAGCAAATACGATCTAAATGTAGTATCAATTCACATATATACACATAACTATCCTTCTGATGTCTGCAAATTTACCGTGGATTTAGTTAATCCCATATCACTATCCTTATTAGTTATTACCAAATACAATCTACATGTAGTACCAATTCAAATAAATGAACACATATTACTCTCCTTATTACACCATAGAATCGACATATAGCATGCTGTCATAGGATTGAAGGCAAGCATCAAAATTATAAGGTAGAAATAGATAACACCGAGTAAAAAAACATAGAAATTAGAGCTTGTGGGAGACTAATTTTCTAGAACAAGATGGAACACAGAGATAATTAGGCAAACATCAAAAGAAGGTACAACCAGAGAACAACACAGAAATGAGAACTTATGAGAGACCATATATTTTTTAGAACAAGATGAAACGCAGAGATAATTGAAAGAGGCGGCAAAAAGTAGGATAGAGAGATTATTTGAGAATGAGCTGTTGGGATCATTGTAGTTGGATTTGAAAGAGGAAGCACAAAGTAGGATAGAAAAACTATTAGAAAAGAGCTATTACAGTTGTCGAGAAGTTAGACTTGCATTCAAAATAGAGTCATTGAAGAAAAAAATGTGAAATGTGCATATGCATATTTTCAAATCAAAGCCGTTTTGAGGGAGGGGGACAAAAGTTGTTAGAATGTGAAAATCGGTGCAAGCAGACCAAGATAAATACCCATCAATTGCAATCATAAAACTACAATACGTATGCACCCATGAAAAAACATTCCGAATTATTTAAGGAACTAGATAAGTAAATCTAAGATGAGAAAAAAATACAGACCTCAATCTCCTCTGCTGGGATTTCACATCTATCGACAACCAAACCTATCCTCATCCATGAAATTATGTTATGAACATGTACAACAATTTAGGTAAAGACATTTGGCATATAGTAGTTGTTCACTGGCTCATAACCTCATACGGTAGTATCGTTTCAAAAAATTTTATGAGAATTTTAAATCAAAAGCAAATGAGGTAGAATGAAGGAAAGGTATTTTCAAAACACCTTGTAGTTGAAACAACTAATTAGAATTGTTTTTTTTTTGCTTCTCCTTTACTTTGTGAGTTATATTTATAATAAGAATGCCTCACATGATTCCAGTGTCTCCCAATGTTAAATGTGAAATGGCGGCGTCCTTACACTCGAATTGAAAATTAAGATTCTTAGAACATCAAAACCATAATGTAATTGATTAGAAAACAAAGATATAAGAACTGCCAAAAAGTCACAAGTCCTCCAAGTAATTTATCTAAAGCAACCACAAATTAAGTGAGAGACTTAGAAAGCACACTATGAGAATCGAGTGTTGTTTTAAGATGACCATGCACATTCTTCTTTTTAACCAAAACAAATAAGTTAAAAGGAAATAGAATCCATGCATCCCAATCTGATTATAAGTATCAAATTAGGTGCGTACCCGCGCTTCGCACGGTATGTGTTACAAACTTTACTATCATATAAGCGTTTAAAAAAACTAACATGCTTTTTAAAAGGGTAATATCTTCCTATGAGATTGGGGAGAAATAGGCAAATAGAAACATCTATTTCCAGCTGGAAATGGTTTATTCCCAACCTGATTGTATGGCTACATTTACCCATTGCACCTTTCAACCATAGAACTATGTCTGTATAAGAAGCAAGAGATTCAAATATTTATAACTATCTATCTGTTATTACATATACACAAAAGTAATGAGAAGCAAAGAAGCTCACTCTTTCACAAGCAGAAATGGGATGGTGAACCATAGGCCCAGCCAACGGAAGTAAGAGTCTGAGTTCAAATTCCCTAAACCCTACAGTTCTACACCATTTTCTATACAATGGATTTTGGATGACCTCCCCTTATCATCTTCCAAGTATCCAGAAAGCCAATGAAATAGGGGAAAAAGGCCATTAAGTACTTCAGAAAGAAACAAAGAATAACAATCATGTATGATGGAACCACCACCACCAAACATGCTCAACAATTTGCCATTCACATTTGTTTGCGCTTCTCATTTTAACTTCATATATGAATATTAGAAATACGCCAGCTGGGATAACATCTCGACTCTAAGACACAATTAAGAGCGAACTCGGACAATGTTAGGCAACTAAAAGCTATTTTATATTATTCTAGGAAGCAGATAAGCAACTCCGGAGCGAAGCATAATCGAACTCAAAAGAATTGCATACCTGTTCCTCCTGATATATGATCAAGGACCCAGATATTGATCTTATTGCCCAACACAAAGTGTTTAAGGTGTTCCACGTACAATCCTCACCACTAGGTTGTTTACTTAATTTCTTCAGCATCTGTGAGATGGCAAGAACACAAAAGCACAATCAATTTAGTTGAAGGAAAGACAAAAGTAGTCAACTGTCAGAGTAGTATAAAGAGCAAATACTCTTATCCCTCCATCTCCTACTTAAACAGTTAAAACATAATATCTATTTATGTATGTGCTCCTGGACTTTCCAGTTATCCGCCACAGTGCTCTCTACAGAAGATCAATCTGCTTGCAAAAGACGAGATAAAGTGTTAAATACTAATCACAGGCCACCCCATGGCTCATATGCATATCAAACTCTTAAAAAAGTAACACACTTACAATCACCCATCAATAACAGCTGTAAAGTTGAGTCCTCATTCAGAAAGCATGAACCACACAGATACTTATCAAAACTCTCCTGAATAGGGGATTGCATTGATCTGTTGATAAAATGCACAGGAAAATAAGTCACAGAATCCTAGATATATCCATACCTGTTTTTCAGTGTCCTCATGATCAAGGTGTGACAAGTAGTTCAGTGTTCCCTCATGATCTAAAAAAAGTTAATTAAATAGAAATGTAAGAACAAAATTATTCCACATTGCATGAATCACTCAAAACCAAGCTACTAAATTTCAAACGTCAAATTTCAAGAAGGAAAAAGTTGCAAGTCAAGCAACAAATACTAAAAATATAAACCCAAAAAGTCACCCCAAACAATTAAAATCACATAAATATAATAAATTTTTCAAAAAAAAAAAAGAAGATAATCTAAGGTTTCAACTCAAGAAAATTCCTATGGATATAGATAAGAACACAAAGCTACATATGGACACATCTAGGTGCGCTGAACTACTATCAAACATAAACACCGCCAATAACTCCATTGACAGTCAAGTATATCTTCTAGGAATATATTTGACTACTATGTTCATCCATCTTCTATAACCATCACCCCATTATGTTTACAAATTGTACACTCCCATATTACAGAATTCAAGGGGAATTGTAGGATCTTTGCACAAAGAATAGGATGAACCTGGTACAAAGAAATCTAATGAAAAAAAATTCAAAAATTTTGAAGTGTATGATGTAATCGTAGTTGTATGCAAAGAACAGGGAGAAATAAAGATACCTGTGAAAATGGCTTTAAGAAGACGAACCTTTAATGAAATATAACCGTCGTGAAGAAGATAAGAGGAGATGAATTCCTCCCTTCCAATCCGCAATTTTCGAACCATTATGAAGGATAGAAGAGGCAGATTCGATCTGTAATCTCTATGATTAAGCGTTTGTTTTGAGATAACAAATAATGATAGAAAAATGTGAAATAAAAGCTAAGAATAAAAATAGTGAAGAAACCGAGTTCCATACCTCTTCCCGTTGGTTGAGTGATTTCATTCCTGGAACGAGTATAATGAAGGAATTACATCCAGAACTTATTTCAGTCTAATAGTTCAGGGATTAGCATTTCCTAGGTTGTTGACCTTTTTCTCGTCCATGGGGCTAGCCTCATATGATAAACACAATTATCAAAATGCCAAAAGCAAAAAAAGAAAACACAAAAAGCAAAACAGTTTTATTGGCTGACAGAATGATTCTCAATTTTATCATGCAAGGAAATAAGGAATCAACCTTGCCTAAACCAAAGTCAAGTATATCTCAAAAAAAAAAAAAAAAAACAACTCCAGGTTAACTACTTTCAACATTATAATAGATTTTCAAAAGATTAAAAAAAGAAGATAATAAAGTAAAAAAGAAACCTAAAACTCAAAAGATATAAAATTAAAAAAAAATCGTAATAAAAACCAATCATCAAAATTTCAAAAGCTAAAAAAAAAACACAAAAACCCAAACAGTTCTATTGGTTGGCGTAATGAAATTCTCAGTTTTATTCATGCAAGGAATCACCCTTACCTAAACCAAGTCAAACCATTCTTAGTTTTATTGCAATGAATCACCCTTGCCTTAACCAAGCTAAGTCATTCTTAGTTTTATTCATGCAAGGAATCACCCTTGTCTAAACCAAGCCACACCAAAGCAAACCAAGCAAGTTGAACCAACCTTCAAAAAAAATCCAACTTAACAATTTAAACTTTAAATATCATAGACTAATTGTCAAGATAAAATAAAAAATAAAAACAAAACAAAAAGAAAAGAAAGAGAGAATACAAAAACCCAAACAGCTTTGATAGTTGACGGAATGAAATTCTCAGCTTATTCATGCAAGCAATCACCCTTGACTAAATCAAGGCAAGCCATTCTCACTTTTATTTATGCAAGGAACCACCCTTACATAAACCAAGCCAAGCCATTCTTAGTTTTATTCATGCAAGGAATCACCCTTGCCTAAATCAAGTCAAGCCATACCAAACCAAACCAAGCCAATCAAAAAACAAAGAAAAAAAATCCAACCTTTCAATTTAATTGTCAAGATAAAAATTTTAAAAAAAGAATAAAAATAAAAAACATATATATAACTAAGAGAATAAAAGTCAAAAAGAAAACTAAGAGTCACAACATATAAAAAGCCAAAACGTAATACAACCCAATTGTCAAAATTTGAAAAGCAAAAAGAAAAAAAGGAAAATACAAAAACCCAAACAGCTTTGATAGTTGGCGGAATGAAATTCTCAGCTTATTCATGCAAGGAATCACCATTGACTAAACCAAGGCAAGCCATTCTCACTTTTATTTATGCAAGGAACCACCCTTGCATAAACCAAGTCAAGCCATCCTTAGTTTTATTCATGCAAGGAATCACCCTTGCCTAAATCAAGCCAAGCCATACCAAACCAAACCAAGCCAAGCCAATCAAAAAACAAAAGAAAAATCCAACCTTTCAATTTAATTGTCAAGATAAAAATAAAAAAAAAGAATATAAATAACAAAACATATAAATAACTTAGAGAATAAAAGTCAAAAAGAAACTAATAGTCACAACATATAAAAAAAGCCAAAACCTAATAAAACCCAATTGTCAAAATTTGAAAAGCAAAAAGAAAGAAAGGAAAATACGAAAACCCAAACAGCTTTGATAGTTGGCACAATGAAATTCTCAGCTTATTCATGCAATGAATCACCCTTGACTAAACCAAGGCAGGCCATTCTCACTTTTATTTATGCAAGGAACCACCCTTTGCATAAACCAAGCCAAGTCATTCTTAGTTTTATTCATGCAAGGAATCTCCCTTGCCTAAATCAAGCCACCAAACCAAGCCAATCAAAAAACAACAAAAAAATCCAACCTTCAATTTAATTGTCAAGATAAAAATAAAAAAAAGAATAAAAATAAAAATGAAAAACATATAAATAACTAAGAGAATAAAAGTCAAAAAGAAAACTAAGAGTCACACATAAAAAAAGCCAAAACCTAATAAAACCTAACTGTCAAAAAACTGTGCAAAGCAAAAAAAAAGAAGGAAAATACAAAAAAACCCAAACAACTTTGATAGTTTGAACGGAATGAAATTCTCAGCTTATTCATGCAAGGAATCACCCTTGACTAAACCAAGGCAAGCCATTCTCACTTTTATTTATGCAAGGAACCACCCTTGCATAAACCAAGCCAAACCATCTTAGTTTTATTCATGCAAGGAATCACACCCTTGCCTAAATCAAAGCCAAGCCACACCAAATCAAACCAAGCCAATAAAAAAAACAAAAAAAAAACATAAACTAATAGAATAAAGTCAAAAAGAAAACTAAGAGTCACATCATATAAAAAGCCAAAACCTAATAAAACCAATTATCAAATTTGAAAAGCAAAAAAAAAAAAAAGGGGAAAATACAAAAACCCAAATAGCTTTGATAGTTGGACTAAATGAAAGTCTCAGCTTATATCGTGCAATGAATCACCCTTGACTAAACCAAGGCAAAACCATTCTAACTTTTATTTATGCAAGGAACCACCCTTTCATAACCAAAGCCAAGTCATTCTTAGGTTTTATGCAGGCACGGAATCACCCTTGCCTAAATCAAGCCAAGCCACACCAAACAAAGCCAAGCCAGGCCAATCAAAAAACAAAAATAAACTCCAACCTGACAACTTTAATTACTTTCAATTTAATTGTCAAGATAAAAATAAGAAAAAGAATAAAAAAAACCAATAAAACCATAAAACTCAGAAAATATATGTATATAAAACCAATCCCTAATAAAACTCAATTATCAAAATGCCAAAAACCTAAAAAAAAAAGCACAAAAACCCAAATAGTTTGATTGGTTGACAGGATATAACTCTCAATTTTGTTCATGCAAGGTACCACCCTTGCCTAAACAAAGCCGAGCCACATCAAACCAACCCAAGCAAAATTTATGAATAAAGATCACAAATCAAAATAAATCATCAAATCAAGAATAATGATCAAATCAAATCCCAAATTATGAAAAATCCCCAAATCAAAAAATGAAATAAAGGGGGAAAAGAAAATTCCATAAACCCAAAACAAAACGAAAAATAAAATAAATAAACCCTTCCCAGGAAAAAAAAGCACCAAAAAATGAAAACATAAATTAACAAAACAAACCATCAAAGAGGAAAATTTGGTCAAAGTAAAAATCCAAAAGAAAATCCATGAGGAAAAGATTGCAAATCAAAATAAACGAACAAATCAAACCCATATTATGAATAATCCGCAAATCAGAAAACCAAATAAAGGCGGAACAAGAAAATTCCAAAAACCAAAAACAAAATAAACCAAATCCTTCTAAGATAAAAAGAAACACATCAGAACATGAGCACATAAATTAATAGAAAAATCGAAACCCAAAAGCAAAATTGTCTCCAAATAAGCTGTACTAAAGAATCTACGACGAAGAAATCCCCAATTAACTATAAAAATAGCTATAGTTCAAGACAATGCCATGCATCCCCACAATCAGATGAGCAATTCGAAAACCCTTTGGTGTCATCACAATGGACAACACTAACCATTAGCATATGCACATGGAGATGGGCAGTGAACAAGAAAAACTATGGATACCATTAATTAAATAAACAACAATATAGTTTCAAACTTAGATGAATTCAGATTTTAGATTCAACTGTTGATAGAGAAACATGCAGAAGTATCAATTTGGGAAGATGAACACATATACCCATCCAATTTCGGACAAAAAACCACAGATACAGTAAGTTCAAAAGGAACTGAAGGTTGAATACAATCTACACGTAGAATAAAATCAAAGCAAATTAACATGTATTACCATTCACTCAGAGTATCGTAGGCAAGTATCAAAAGAAGATGGAAGAAGACAACACCATATCAAAAAACGTAAATAAGAATATGCGAGAAACCCTAAATTTTTTTAGAAGGAGGAACTTCAAAGAGAAGTTCTCTGAGAGAGCCGTAAGAATTATTCCAAAAAACATAACCCCTTGAATTTGAAAGAGGAGGCACAGAGTAGGATTAGAGAAATTATTTTATAGAGAGCCTTAGAATTACTTTAAGAATAGAACCCTTAAAGAAGGTGGAAGAAGACACCATACGTAAATAAGAGCATGGGAGAAATCCAATTTTTATAGAAGAAGAAGGAACTTGAGAGAGAAGTTCTCTGAGAAAGATCCGTTAGAATTGTTTCAAAAAAAAATAGCCCTTGAATTTGAAAGAGGAAGCACAGAGTAGGATTAGAGAAATTAAGAAATTATTCTAGAGAGAGCCTTACAATTATTTTACGAACAGAATCCTTAAATCTGAAAGAGGAGACACATAGTAGGATTTAGAGAAATTATTTTAGAGAGAGCCGTTAGTATTTTTTTTTTTTAAAAAAAAACAAAATAGGACCGTTGAATTTGAAAGAGGAGCCACATAGCACGATTAGAGATGCTGTTTATATTATTTTTTAAAAAGGAACGTTGGAGAAAAAAAAAAGTGAAATTGTGGATTTTATTTTTATAGGGAAAAAAAAGTAGGCCGGTGGCATGGAACAACAGGGGTTGTTTAGGGTTTAAGGGAACAAGATTTGAAAATCTGTAGAAACAGAGCAAGAAAATTATGCAATACAACTCCAAAAAAATCACAAAAAAAAAAGTGGTTGTTTAGGGGTTAGGGTAAAAATTTTGAAAATCGATAGAAACGAGGAGTGAGAACATTATGCAATACAAATCAAAGAAAATCACGACCTGAATGAACGAACTCCATGATTTCAATCTTTAGATCTTCGTCACCTCATTTTCTCCAAGTCAAATCAGAGAGCATCAACTGATAAATCGGGAAATTGAAGATGCCGTAGAAAAGAATCATCAACTCCACAGCAGTATCGAAACAGCGATCGCAAACGTGTACAGAACGATCTACAATTCCAAACGCGTACACACAGCGATCGCAGACCCTCCTCATTGAGTCCGTTTTATTTAGGTTTATGGTTTACCCCAGCTTCGGAGTTGTCGATTTAAGCAAGTTGAAATGGGCCCGCTCAAAATAAATTGAAAGGTCCAATGGATCCACTGTGGAAATATTACAGGCCCGGAGTGGATTATTCCCTGTTAACATTAATTTAATAAAAATTATTTACAAAAAAGATATTTACTCGAAATAAAAGTCTTATGGAAATAAATAATTTTTTGCTATGTGCATTACTGCATTAAAAAGGAAATAAAAATAGATAAAAAATTATTTTTAATTTTTTTAGTTTAAATTGGGTTTTCGTGTGTTAAATTGTTGAATCTTAGTTCACTGCAAAAGAACCCTAACACTGAGCTCCAATTTTAGGTTTCATTATCAATTTTGGACATTTTTTTATAGTGGCTTTGAGGGTTTTCGATTTTGGGGTCAGGAGATGGAGGTTGAAATGAGTTTTTATTTGATTTTGAGATTTAGTTCTGCTGGAGATGGAGTTGGGTCACCATAGATGGTCCCTCTAGATTGAGGGTTTTATTTATTCAAATATTTTATTTTTAAATTTTTTTATCATCAATTGTCTCGTGTCACTATTTTATAGGTTACGTTACATGTTTTTTTGTTTGTTTTTTTTTTTTTTTTTTTTGTACGCCATGTCTCTATGTAAAAATAAAAAAATTACACTTAATTGTCACATCAATAATTTTTGGGGAAAGACAATTTTTGGTCATTGAAATATCTGACCAAATTCAACTCAGTCACCCATTTTTCAAATGTTTCAATTTAGGTATCTAAATTTATAAATTGTTTCAAATAGGTCACACGTGTAGTCTTTAGCTATTTTAGTTAATCAAACTTGTGATATGGAAGATAAAAGTCAAATTCAACTGATTTTTACTGATGTGGGCTGACAAATTGATGACTTGGATATTATGAAAACAAACATAAAAAATAATATTCAAAAAACCCAAGACGTAGCCCACAACCAAACTTCTATTCGTATTTCCCATCTGTTCTTGCCGCATTAGAGAGCAAGGGTTGATGAGACTCAGGGATTTGGAGCATCAAGTGAGGTCAATTGCTAAGTTGTGACACCAACACTTGATTAGGGTTCGTGGGTTTTATATGAGAGGATATGAGAAGTTGGGAGAGCAAATGTATTTTATTGAAACATTTTATGTTTATTTTAATTTTTAATGCCAAGTCAGCTCTCTTTTTTTATGTCATGTAGGAAATTTAACTACTCAAAATAGCTAAAAACTGTTTGTATGATTTGTTTGAAACAATTTAGATATTTGGATACCCAAATTGAAACATTTGAAAAATAGGTGACTGAGTTGAATCTGATAAGATATTTCAATGATAAAAAATTATCTTTCCTCAGTAATTTTCAACTGATATTTTACAGAAGGGATAATGTTTATCGTTTTTTGTAAATACAAGGGTTTTTTTATCCAAAACAAAGTTTATGAACCAATTCCATACTTATCCCTTTAAATAATGATGAGATTTTAAACTGTTCAAAAAAAATGTAGCACTTATGGCGCACTTTCCATAATATTAAAAAAAAAATTACCACAAATTTTTTTTACAAAATAGTATAAAGACGTAGATCGTCGAGATCGGGTCCAAGTCCTTTTTTTTTTCTTCCTGGTTAGGGTTACTGTTTTCAGGTTCAATCGCTCGGGATTCTCTCAGCTATCTTTCTCTCTCATCATAAACGCACCTCGCGATTCGTTTTGTGGTATTCATTTATTTTATATTTTGATTTTACTTTACGATATCTTGAGTAGTTTTTGATTTGAGATTTTATGGTTTCTATTTTACTTTCTTGCGTTTTCTTGGGCTCCAAACAGGGGAACTTTGAGTTTTTAATTTGTTCGACTTTGTGCGTAGGGCAAAGTGTGTATTACATACTGGGGAGGAATCGCGAAGATATACTTTGCTTACTTGTGAGCTTCTGTGGTGTGTGGGGTATTGCTGACACTTGAAGAGAGGTTTCAGCTGGTTTAGACGCGTTGGTGGGCGTTTCGGTGAGCTCCAATGCCCGAGGAGGACCTGGTAGAGCTCAAATTTCGATTGTATGATGGATCCGATATCGGGCCATTCAGGTACTCGCCAACAACTACGGTGGCCATGCTCAAGGAGAGAATTGTCTGTCAGTGGCCTAAAGGTCAGGAATTAGATTCTTGTATTATTTTTGATGCTTTACGACATTAATTTTGTTGAATTTCTGCTTGAGCTATAGTTGTCTGATGTATTATTTGTTATGGATGGCACTGTATTACTGTAGTGATACAGGGTTCAATGGTTCATGGTATTAAAGTTCATGCATACTTTGTAAGATTCTGTGTGGCGAGGCTTTGGCAAACAAAATTCTGCAATATTTGAACTTAGGGGTGGGTTCGTGTTAACTAGCAGAATATTATATCCTGTGTTCGGTTTGAGGATATGCAGGCTTTTATATGATTTGATTGCATTGGGGTTTGCCTTCTATGATTGTCTCTTTCTCTTCATCACACACGTTTTACTTTGATTTGTTTTTAGAAGTAACTGAATTGTATCTTTTGATGTCATATGTGCTAATATTTTCAATATTTCTGTATGCATGAATGTGATATTTTAATCATGTAGAGGAACAAAGAATGTTTGGGTGAAAAATTCTTTTTTATTCTTGACTTTTCCCCCCTTCTTGGGTCATGGTGATGTCCGATGTGGCGCTACATTTTCTTTTGAGTCTGTGTCTACAATTTCATAGTTGTCTTCGGTGTTACTTAATTACATCGACATCTAATCAACGATCTTTTTCCCTAGATGTCATCATTTTTTTTGCAGCTATGTTTCCCTTTTATTTGGTCAGTATTTATTGGTCTGGTTTCCATACTTAATATTTTTCTATGTGTTTTACTTGTCCTATCTTCCCTATGCTTTTCCCCTTGCAAAACCTATCATCTGCTGTGCCAAATCCAAGTAGGAACTTTAAGTTCTCTTTATTAATCGTTTATCTTTTCTTTTGCAGCCAGCAACGCAATAACACATCTTGTTAATTTTATTGTGCTGATTTTGAAACATAAGTAACGTAACTGAAATTGGAGAGGCCACAGTCTGGTGTGATAGTAGCTAAGAGAAAGTGTGAGTCTTCAGAGTGGCCACTTTATGGAAATGTTAAAGGTTTTGATGGTATTTAGATTTTTCCTGCCTAGTGCCAACACCCTGCTTTTATAGGACTGACAGTGGGTACTGACATTTTCAATTGATATCTGGAAGAATCTCATTCGCCTCTACTTTAGCAGCCTTCCTACATTTGATCTTTTCGTTGAATGTTATCGCTTTCTTTTTTGTCGCTTTCATTCCAGCAATGGCCATGAAAAACATTTGTTTCTAAGACCAAAAATTTGCTTCTACTTTAGCAGGCTTGTTCTACATCTGATCCTTTTGTTGAATACTGTCATTTCCCATTTATCATCTTCATTCCAGCAATGACGTTGGGAAAATGTATTTTTAGGACAAAAAAGAAGATATATATGAGGCATGATATATATGCACATTAGATTTTTTTTTTAAAAAAAAAACTCTCTCTGATTGGTATAGACGTTAGATATTATGGTGCTAATCCTAGTTTATGTAGGTCCTAGAATGTCCCCTGCATGTCCTGCAAATCGTAGGTTCAGTTTATTGCAGTGTTTCCTACTGCCTGCATACCTTGCGAAGGTAGCTGCAGGATTTGGTATATCATCAGAAACTTCGTCTCAATGCCTTGTTCTTGTTCCTTTGGACTGAAAGTACTGCCTATTAAATATCATTCAGCGAAGTAGTTTTGGCCATGCAGTGTATGTTTGGATGTTTCGGAAGCAAGTCAATCAAAGCTTCATTGATAGAGATATGTGAATCATGCACCACACACCACAACCAATAATGGGGTATCTAGTCATAACTAAAGGAACAACCCCACTAAAATAATGATGGCTACGTATAGTCAATTGTTGTTCTGATCATAATGGTGAATTTGAAATAAACCACAGATTTGTATGGTGGTGACCCATGAGAGACAGTGGGAGTCTTACTTTTGCTTTCTAGTAGCTTCCCCACTTGGACCACTACTAATCATCCTGTGAATAGCTTTTTGAACAAAATTCAGAGTTACAGGAAATGTTAAACATCTTGCACTTGAGATGATTCAATGGAAGTCAAAGAAGACGGATGCAATTTACTACACTCGTATCATTGGTCACTGGCACAACATGAGGCCCAAAACAATCTTTCCATGATTGCAGACACTTAGAATTCCCCACGTTCATACTTTATAGTGGATGATATATGAGTGAGTGGAATAATGCAAGGCTGTAAGGTTGTGTTGGTTAAATATGTTGGGACAATTCCCTGTCTTTGCGCAGTGAATCAGTAGTTTATGCTTATCACGGGTTCTTCTCATTGGCCTGTTTTACAGTTTTAGTTTAACATTATAACTTGATATTGTTACCTTCCATGGATCAACTCTTATGTTTGTTATTTGACTTTGAATATCATTGTTGAGTGAGAAATTATGGTAATTTCATACGCAGTTGTACACGTCAATCTGCCTTCTTGTTTGAGTTGTCTGTTCTAACATTGCATCTACAAACATTCTGGTCTGCCTTAGATAAAAAGATTGCACCCAAGGCTGCAAATGACATCAAGCTGATAAATGGTGGGAAAATTTTAGAAAACAACAAGACTGTTGGCCAGTGTGGGATACCTTTTGGGGAGCTTCCAAGAAGTGTCATCACCATGCATGTTGTTGTGCAGCCGTCTTTAGCAAAAGCGAAAACAGGTAGTTCCATCCTCAATTATTGGGCAATATGCTCACTTTCTGATAGTTGTGTCTCTCTAGTTGACAATTTGGCATTGACTCATAGTTTCAAACTAGCATGCAGAGTATTTATGCCTGATAGATGTATTACTTCAATCTTTTTTGCTTCCATTCAATAACACTAGAAGTTAAATACTTGTTCGCTTGTCTGTGTAAACAGAGAAGAAGGTGGATGAGGACC
Source organism: Tripterygium wilfordii (assembly GCF_013401445.1). NCBI lineage: Eukaryota > Viridiplantae > Streptophyta > Magnoliopsida > Celastrales > Celastraceae > Tripterygium > Tripterygium wilfordii. The sequence goes on from NC_052235.1 coordinate 4,267,877, forward strand.
CAAAGAGGAATCTATGTTCATGTTCCATTATGTGAGAGTGGAACTTGATTTGTTTAGCATGCAAAATGACAGCGTTTCTTGAAAATGGTTGGACTGGGGGAAACAATGTAAAACAATTCCATCTCTCGGGGTTCTGGTTTGTTGGAGGGTACTGTGTATGTATTGATGATGTATTTGCATTCTATAAAAATTGGTTGTTGTTGGAGGGTTCTTTTGTGCAGAAATTAGGGAGGAGAAAAAACAATGATCTTGATAACCAAAGCGCAGGTTCTGCAGAACAGGTACCTCCTTCAAACTTGTAGTCATTAATTTTATTTATTTATTTATTTTTTGCTTTATCTTATACCATCTTCCTATGTGAGAGAGAGAGCCTTCACAGTCTAAGTGCTTAAGACATCCAGGACGGGAATTAGAAATGCATTCAAGATCTTGTACCAAATAAAACAATTATTTCCTCCTCAATATTATTAAACATAAACCATTAGACAATAGAACGAATTAATTAAAAGAAAATAGGGACCTAATCCTATCATAATTACGGTCATTTTCAACAAATAGAAAAAGATCCATCCTTTTTCCTTCTTGTAGGTTCTGCAAAGTAAATGCTTAAACAAAAAACATTTAAGAAAAAATCTGCAATAAACAAAAGAACCTAGAATTACATTTTCCAGCATCCCCCATAATCCATGCAAGGTAAAGAAGCTTTTTCAACATCGCCAAGCAGAAGGCAGCAAGAAGTGCTCTATCTTGCCACCCTAAAAGCAAGCAAACCGTTATCTTCTATCAATCGATAGCCATCAACAAGAATACAAACCCAACAAGATCTTAGATTGTGTCACTGCATTTACGCTCAATGGAACCCCTTCAAATCCTTTACCTTCCATTAATTTCCTCCATTTCTCAAGCCTTTCATGCCTCATTGTCCCTTCCTCTTCTCCCTTCACATGACACTATGTTCCTTATCATCCGGCGCAAATATATACTGCTCCACCTTCGCTCTCTGCACTGAATCGGGTGGAAACGTCGCATCTAATGAATCAAAAATCGCTGAATAATAGTGCAAAGCTTCTAAAAATCTGCCTAAGAAATAAGGTCCATTGTGACTAGCTTCTTGTTCAAACTACGGTCACTATGTTTGGTGCTTGTCACGAATCATTGCCAGAAGTTGCCCCCTACATAGTTACTAGGAACACGGTGGGTAGTCGGTTAACCGAATTAACCGCCAGAGCCTCACCAACTCTTCTGTTAAACATGTGGGTTTAAGGTCTTCAAGTTCTTCTCCAACGGGTGGAACTCAATGGGACGTGGAGAGAGTGAGCCAGCTCTGCCAACACCGGCCTGTGTCTTGAACCGATTCGATGGAGGGTCCAACTCCGGTTATCCGGAGAAATGGAGCTCCACCAGGTCGAGCTGCTAGTGCTTGCATAAAAGCTGGCCATTGATAGCCTTGAAGGATATCTAGGTCTATAACATGAACACGCTCTTCAGCTTCAAAGGCTTCAAATATAGCTTGATTGGCTGTGAAGTGATGCGAATTTTATGTAAGGACAAGGCTTGGTAGAGGATTTGATAGATCTTAAGGATTTCAAGTGAGTTTTGGTGGGAAAGGAGAGAAGGGTTTTGGTGATGAGGTGGAAGAAGTTGTTGGCTTTGTTGTTAGTGTTTGCAGCAAGACGAGCTGTTAAGGCTTCTGTGAAGCAAGATGGCTACTCGTTGCATTGAATCACCAAGTGGTGTGACTACTTGATTGAGGTGGTGGAGGTATCTTCTGGCTAACATATAGTCTTCCTTGGCTACTGCTTCAGCACAAGCTAGAAGAAGGTGAACCAGTTGAAGCCCCACTGTCCTGCAGATCTGTTGAAACTCAATTCAAATCGGAATTCATGACTTTTGAATATGTCAATTTTGATCTTTTATCTGTTTAAATTGTGAAATTTATCCCTAAGGATTAAGCAAAATAGATTGCCAATTTTGATCTGTCATATGGGTCAAACTCAATCTATTATTATTTTAGAGAAACTTCACCTGTTCAGAAGCTGTAGGGAAGCCAGGGTTAATCTGCTGAGATGGTGGTGGAGTTGATGAGGATGATGGTTGGTGCTTCTCTTGGTGATGTTCTTGTTGCAGTTGCTGTGACAATGGGTGCAGTTCCAATGGTGCTAGTCTCTGCTGTCACCCGACCCACAAAACCTGGAGCTACTTTGCAATGACAAGCCATCCAACATTGATGGAGGAGGAACAACTGAGCTATGCATATCAAACAGTTGTTTTGTAGCTCCATATCCTTCACACCCATCTCCTGATCTCTCATAATCATCCAAGAAATCATCAATAGATGGCAAGGAAAGGCTCTCAATTGCATAAACTGATTATTATTTGGAGAATTAAAAACTCTATGAAGTGGACTCTGGCCTTTCCCTTTGTGGTTTATGCTGCTAAATGGTCCAAGCTGAGACAAGCTTCGTGGGGGAGAACTCTCAGCCAGAGTACTCTGCCCTTGGAGGCCATGGAAGTAACTGCTGTTATAAGCTCTGGGAGACTGAGTTCTCACAGGAGATGAGATCATGAAGTCAGCTTCAACATGATCAGAGAAAAATGTCTCCCAAAGAGAACCATCTGGTGAATTGATTTCAACGTCCCCATCCAACTCAAATTTCACTGCTGGCAAATTCAGGCTTGGTGGGGTTAATGCTCCATTTAGCTCCAAATCCGTAGATGGAGCAGCTGCAGTTTCTGCTTTAGAATTTGCCTCAGAAACCGAGTCTGCACCATTTGGAGAAGTTGGTTGGAGAGATTTGGAGCAGGAGCTCTCACTCTTGAGAGACTTCATGCTTCCACTAGGAGACTTGATCATACTCATGTTTGAGACCCAGAAGCCCAAAGCTTGTTTTGAGCTCTTTCAATGAAAAATAAAGATAAAACTTGTGAATTTTCAGCGTTAGGAGAGAACCCACAAAAAAAAAAATGACAATCACAATGGGAGATCACATTCACAGCGCAGTTACAAAATAAATGAGATTTCATACACGAATATAAAACTTGTAAGATAGGGAAAAAAAAAATGTTTAAAAGGAAATCAAGAAGGGGGGGAGAAAGACAAGAAAGAAGACATAGGTGGGGTCGTCGGTGACACCGCCTATGACTTTGGATTTGCCACAAGAATGAAGTGCTTGTCGATCTACAACCATTTCTCATTTCATCTTCATTAGGCGGCATCTCTCCCCTTTTCTTTTTATATTGTATTTTTTTTTTTAAAATGCTGCAGATAAATATTTTTACGGTTGGAATCGAACATTAGACACACATATATCTAAGTTAGTCGATTGCCAACCAAACTCTCGTTGGTTTTTATATTTACTAAAATAAGAACTAACATTATAAATATTGCAACACATTCAAATCTTGCCTTGTGTAATGTACCAAGTTTAAGTCCATATCAGATGTCGAACTTGTATGATGTTATTGTCCTCCAACAACAACAACAACAACAGAATGTTATGGAAATATATATTCCTATAGCTTTGATTAATTATATGCTGTATTAAAGACTTGAATCAAAGTGTGCACTGTGCAGCTTCAATCCTCACATCAACCATAAAAAGATAATATTGTGAGGTGATTTTTTGTGACAAAAATGTTTCGTTGAGTTGTTACAGTTATACAGGCAACAGATAACACTCATGTGTGTAATATCTCATAGAGGTTTCAAGTTTTAACATCCCCATTCTCTTCCCATGTAATCAAAAAAACACAATTGAAAACTCTAAATCAACAAGTCAAATTAAAGGTGCCTTGTTTATACATTAATTTTTTTGATAAAACAAAACCATTAAGGACACTGTTTTCTGCACATCGCCTCACCGGCTTCGAGACCGAGTCTTAATTTGATTGCTTCTCCATCGTTCACAGTTTTGTCTATTTGAAATACAGTATTAATATTTCATGGTAAGAGCCCTTGTTTCTTTCATTGTTTTGATCATAATAAACATAACAAAATCAACTCTAATATTGGTCTTTTTTCCCAATAATTTATTCTTAACATAAAATAACCCCGAAAATACATTTAATTGCCCATTTTTGAAAATATGAGAAATATGAAATCACTGAAAAAACACTTTGAAAAAAAAAAAAGAGGAAAATATACTTTTTTAAAAGGATGGAAAACAAGAGAGGAAACAGAAAACAAATCATTTTAGAAATATACGAGAAATAAGAAATCATTAGAAAATAATTTTTTTTAAAAAAAAACTCGAGAGAAAATAGAAAACAAACTAGATGGACCATTAACCAGGCCAAGCCAAAAATATCAAGATCACTGCATGTTTGAATTGTCATGAACAACTCTTTTTTCCCCCCGCGAATTATGAACTAGTGCTTGCTGGGTCTTCAATTGGGCCTTGACCGAGCCTCAGATCATATTTGGCTGGGCTTTTAAAAGTCATAAAACCCTATTGGGTTTCGAAAGATAAGCTGGTGGGCCCATGAAGAATAACAAAGGCAAACAGTATAAACTGTAAATGACAAGCCCAGGCACTCCCCTGCAAGAAAAGTAGAAAACTCACAAAAGCCCGCTGGCTCATTTTTCATAGGAAATTACTAAATTAGTCGAAAGGCCTAAGCCCACAAGCACTGACAAAAGCCCACCAGCTCATTTTCATAGGAAATTAGTCGAATGGGCAAGCCCATAAGCACTCCCCTTGCAACAAAGCTGACAAAAGCCACACTGGCCATTTTACATAAGAAATCAGTCTAACGACCAAAATGCATATTCAGTGTTTTTTTCTTTTTTTTTTTTTCCTGTGGAAAATCTCTCCAAAGCAGGACCCTTTGGACCTATCCTATGATTCCTAGTAAAGTAGATCTCCTACCCGTGCACAACATCTTCAAAAGTTTCCTTGCACAAGAACATGGTACTTCAAGAGATTTCGAACCTAGAATTCATGGATTTACATGGAATGTCAGGAATAACTCAGCTACCCCTTTATGATTATCTTATTCAGTTATCCTTGCCTCTACAATTCATGAACTCCACAAAAGAAAAGGAAAGCACTCTAAATAGCAGTACCAAAGATCACATGAGCAACATGAACACATCTATTCCTTTATCCATCACAAGAAAAGAGCCTTGCATTCAATGCCTTGTATGTACACACACACACATTAATTTCTTCAAGTGCATCCAACTACTGTTACAGTGTTGCAGAGATGTATTGAATTCACTGAATCAATGGTCCTTACATTAGAAACCTTTACTGTTTACATTAATCAACAAATTACAGCCATTTTGTACGGCAAGATAATCCCTCACAAGAGGACAAATCAAAGCTATAGTTCTCCATTCCTCTGCAGATGTATCTTTAAGCTTGTGTTTTTAGCAATCCAGGGTTTAAGATTCTCAAATCATGCCCCACCAGGGAGGCTATACATTTTTTGTCCCCCCTCTGTCCTCAACATCAAGCTCTATATAAGCCAAACAACATTCACATGTCTTTGTTTCTTTGTGAGAAAAGATAATTACTTTTCCATTGGTTGCTTACAGTTGGAACTTGGATCTCCACCACAACATAGAGCAAGAGCTCATCTTCAACTCCAGCAACCCATTTAGAAGATTTAGTCAGTTTCTCTCATATTTTTGTTGTTTGATGCCATGACTCCTATAATCCTCTTCTTTCTTTCATCTTTGTTTATGAATTCACTGTCTTTGGAAACTAAGCCAGCTAACATCAACTCCAGAATCACTGTAATGGGTTTTGTTTATTGTGATATTTGCTCCAACAACAGCTTCTCCAAACACAGTTATTTCTTGCCAGGTGAGAGTGATCTCAAGTACCCAGAATGAGTATTAAGTTCTTATCTTTTGCTGACATTTCATCGAGCACTCGACGTGCAAAACATTTTAGTTCATAGTTCTCATACTATAAAAGCTTTGTTTTTCAGGTGCTGAAGTCAAAATAGATTGCAAATTCAGGGCAATTTCTTCAAAGACCAGGGAGCAGATATCCTTCTCAGTGAACAGAACCACAAACAAGCATGGAGTTTACAAGTTGGAAATACCTTCTGTTGACGGGATCCAATGTGCAGAAGCAGCTATTGCATCTTCTTGTCAGGCAAGCTTGATGTGGAGTTCATCTGCCAAATGCAATGTCCCTGGTTACAGAACCACATCAGATGAGATAGTAATCAAGTCAAAACAAGCCAATCTCTGCATTTATAGCCTAACTGCACTCAATTTCAGACCATCAAAGATTAATATCAACTTGTGTAGAAATTGAAAGATGATTGTCTAAGTTCCTCGTATAAAATGGGTTCTTTTCTTTTCTATTCTGTTTCCACCTTCTCTGTGCACATATTTCTTGCAAGCTAATTACTGCTTTTGTTTGTTCATGATGCTTCTGCCTCTAAAGGTCAATTGTACCTTTTTCTTATTTACATCTAAATGTTTTAAGACACATTATAGTGTACATGACTTAAATTTGTGGTCTTCATAGCCTCAATAAATATCTGAGATCATCTATGGATGAGTTAGACAAGGTGCTATGGTGAAATGGAGGATACACATATTAACCTTGACAATCCCAATTTCATTTGTCTTCATTAATATCTAAAGAACTAACAAGTATTTAAATTTGAGAATCTTCAGTTCCGTGACAAAGACTGTTGAACAAGAACAATAAAACACATTGAAAATCATTGCAGCAGAAGGTGTTCTGGGGTTTTCTATTTCTCCATGAGTTCTTGGAAGGTTTTCATGGCAGAAGCTGGCAAACCCAGAAGCACATTTATGCTCCTCTCTTTTCCATGTGATAGGAACAAGATGACTTCCTTCTCTGGCAATGCCACTGGCCCTGAGAGCACAGGCTCACCCCATCCAAAGTCTGTAATGTGGAAAGATAGCCTAGACCAAGTAGTTACTAAAAGAGTGCAAGCTAAAGAAGGCCTAGCTCTTGTTACTTCAAAGTAATCTATGGCTGATCTCATGTAACTATCTTTAACCATCTTGACTGCATCCTGAACTAGCCCTGCTGCGAATGATAAGGGCTTCTCGAGTAGTTCCCCTGCTTTGCATATAGAATTTGTCAATACAATTCCATTTCCAAAGTATCCTTTTGGTAGTGGTGGATTGAATTTAGGCCTTCCATCTACAGCAAATAGGAGCTTTGTTTCTCGTTCTGGCTGCATATTTAGTGCCTTGGTTCGAGCCCTCCACACGAACGCTGAGAGGGCTTCAAATGTAGTGCACTTGTCAAGGTACTTATCTGCCATAGCTTTTGCCTTGACTTCTCCAAGCTTTTCAGGATCAAAACAGAAAGACCTGTAAAGCATCTCATCTATGTAGAGTTCACTAGTGTTTGATTTGTCCTCAATCTCTGCAAATTCTTGGTGGATATGCTCGATCTTCGGTGGGTTCCGAGCTTTGAGTATGCTTCTATCAATGTATGGCGGAACTGTTAGCTGCAAGTTTCTGGCTGTTTCCCCCCATGAGTTCACAAACTCCATAGCACCAATGCCATCAAACATGCAGTGGTTCATGCACAGTCCAAGAACAAATCCCCCACATTTGAATTTTGTCACCTGAAACATCAAAGAAGACATTAAATCAATCTTACCCAAGTTGAACAATACTTAGAAGACAACAAAGAAACTTTTTGATTCGTATATTTCTATCACAAATTATAGCAGAAATACACAGTTTATGCTAAAGAAGTTAAAAAAAACAGCAACGATCGCAACCATTGGTCGTTTTTTAATAAAATCTAGCAAATTATGCAGAAAGTATCTGCAAAATCCATAAGAAACATCGATCACGAAAGGTTTACCGTTATGCAGGTTTATGAACTGTTTAAATTGTGCAATGCTAGATATCTATGTACATGTACCTATGCATTCTATTTCAACAAAAAATACTAAAAGTTGAAAAAGGAAACAATTTTTTGAGAAGTTTAAGAACCTGAGCAACCAAAGGAGGCATCTCTAGTATGTTCTTTGCACCAGGAACTTCATAAACCAGTTTCCCAAGGGTCTTAGGGTCTGGCTTGGTTATGTCACCGATCTTGTCCATTTCACAGTTTGCTTCAGCCTCAAGAAAGAGAGCGCCTTCGCCATTGCAGTCTACAATAAGCTTTCTCTTCGCAGCTTATTGTTAATCTTCCGGCGAGCGGATAGTAGTGAACAAGAACCTTTTTCAATGCATTCTTGATGACTTTTCCAGCTTCTTCATTCCCAATCTTATCCGACTTGAAGCAGTAAATAGTTCGGATGATAACCGCAATGTTTTGATCCAGATTAGAGAGAAAATAGAGACCTTTCTGGGTCTCCTCTGCTGGAGGAACTAGAGTTGGCTCTCCTTGCTTAACAATTAGTTGTTGTTCAGTATTCACCTTGCCATTAGAGTACTTCTCCATTGTTACAGACTCCACAACCTGAATATCACACAAAAATGAAGGATGTAGCCTATACTTCAGTGAGTGTAAATGTAAAATTCATTCATTGTGATTTGTGAAACAAAACAAAACAAACCATGTGAAATAGCTGAAGAAGTTCTTTCAACTGAACCTGAATTTCCTATAACTGAAATTTATGAGCATAAGCCTTGTATTTAAAGCTGATTCCAGCCCAATGTATTAGGAGATATATATATGGGGGGATGGTGCAAGCCTGAAGTGTTTTTTATTTTTATTTTTTATGGTTGTTTTTGTCAGCTTTAGTCTTGTTCATGTGAGTGTGGGTGAGGTTAGGCCACTAGTCATGGGTATTAAATTAGTAAATAGTGGGGTTGTTTGGTGGGGGTTGGCATCCCTAATTTGCTTTTTTGTTCTCTTGTTGACAAATTTAATAAAATCATTCTTCAATCATTAGGAACTGGTCTTGCAAATGATTGTAATTTTTGTAGATGCAATTAGTTTTGTGTTTTATCATGATTTTAATTAATTTTCATAATCAAAGTCATGTGCTAAGCTTAGTAGTCTATCAAAGTAAGCAGGAAAGAAAATTAAGCACTGTTCTCAGTAACCAAATTCGTTGAGAAGTTGCAATCAACCATCCATAGAGCCATAGGGGCAGAGTATTTTGGCTGGCTTGCTTGATTTGATTTAAAAAATCATTATTAGATCAACTAGAAATCCCAACTTCAATAGCTGACGATTCCTTTCTTTTTCTAGGCAATAAGGTACCCAATTCAGGTTGACCATAGACCAAACCCCTTTGTGCAGATAAGTAAACAAACAATCAAATTATTATCTTGCTTTACTTTCCTAACAAAGACGTCTGGAACCAATGAGCTCTTAACAGATTTTGATCACAGGCTTCAGTTCATACAGTTATTGAGTCATGGGCTTGACATGGGTGATAAGTGCCAAAAATGTACACTTTTAATAATGAATTATTAAGGCATTTGTTAGATAATTAAGGCTTAAAGTGAGTATTACACCATTAAAATGCAAATATCATTCTCACTCACTTTATATTTGTTTTTATATTTTCAGGCCCAATTCATACCAACCCATGTTCAACATTTGCTGGCACATTTCGTGAAGAGCCCATTTGCTTGTGTCCACTACCATCTTGACCCATTTCTTTGATTATCATTTGAAAGCCCACCACATGATTTGTCAAAACCATTACCATTTCCACCTATACATATATACACATATATGTATATCTCTCTTGACATCATTCCCTGCATCACCATCATTTTTATAGTACAAATTGGTCATGTGCAACACTATTTTTCAATGGTGGTGACATCCCTTCCTTTGACATATTTGGCCATTCAACATTTTTGGTTTGAAAATTCTCAATGGATGGATAGCTCCTAATTTCCTATAAATAGAGAGCTAGAGAAAGGAGGGAAGGGGGAGAAATGAGAGGAAGGAATACAAGACAACATTAAAGGAGGGGAGAAAGAGGCAAGAGGAGGACAAAAACCAAGCAGTGAGTTCTTGAGTTTTATTTTCTCTTTTACAACAATTTTCTCACATATTCTTTCTAGAATTTTATGAGATCAATTGTTGGTTGTGTAAATCTAGTATGAGGAACTAATCCTCTTACTAGGGTGATGATGGATCCACTCTATTGTATCTAAATAAATTTGGTTTGATTAATTATTAGTTTATTTATGCTATGTCAAGTGTTAATTAGCTATTCTTTATTGATAATTAAATCTTGATGCTTAGCTACCATCTAGGTTTGATTACCATGATGCAAATTGAGGCAAATGCCCATGTCCAATTTGAGACCAGCTTCTTGCAATTAATACCGGAGTTACCTAGACATAAATGTCATATGCTAGGATCTTTGTGATCGTTACATAAGTTACCATAAATCCTAATGCATTCTTGATTGTCCTAGCCAATCCAAATGCCCATGGATGGTTGCAATTGGGAATAGACGTAGTAAGTCAAATGCCCATGACTATTACATAAATTAGGGGATTTGATCTTTGACATGCATGAATGAAATGATAATTGTCGGCTAAATAATTTAAATACAATAGAGTTGGTGAATTCGGATCCCTAGTGTTTGTTTATTTGTGTTAATCCTTATTTATTTTGTTCCATTGATAATTACGAAGAGTTGGAATTGCATATATTTAATATTCAGTCCCTGTGGGTACGACACTCGTATTTGCCACTTCTATACTACAATTGATTCGTGCACTTGCGAGTATAATTTGGGTTTAGAATCGTTATACTTTTAGCAGGTACTAAACTCCACATCAATGGGCATATTTGTAGCTTTGCAGCATAAAGGAGAGTAGTCTAGTTTATCATGGCTTGATTCTGGTGCATGATAATGGAAAGCTTGAAGGGATAGGGAGAGACTAGGACAAAGAAAAAATTGAAAGAGAAATGATAACCACCCACCAAAAAGTGGGGAACTGCTTGTTGGGACTTTTAATTGGCTTACTGTTGTAGCTTCTCTTGAGTTCCTGCATGAAGCATCTTTTGATTGGTGATTAGCTAGGGATGCCACCTTTGTGGTGAGTTTCCTCTGTTTCTTGTAAATTCCTCTGTTTCTTGTAAATTGATGAATTTTTTTTTTTTTTTTTCTGGATTCTAATGGAACTTTGTTAGAGCCTAAATACTAGATAAATTTCAGCTTTGTGCATTTAGTAGTGTCACTTTGATCCTTTTGATGTCCATCAGTCAGTCTTCTTTCCTTCCATTATGAGGACCTTTTTTCCTCCTCACCAGATTGCCCTTTTCTTATTTCTTCTTGTTTTAAATTTATCAACCTTGCTATTTCCTTCAATGTCTTTCGTATTCTAATACAAGTATACCTCATCTTAAATTCAATCTTAGTGAAACACACACAGCTTTGATTTCAATCCCTGTTTCTACACTCTTGCGAACCAAAAATATCCTTCCAAACTGCAACCGTATTAGAAGAACAAAAACTCTTCAATCTAATTGTGGCATGGTGGGACCCACCAGTATTTTTTTTCCTTGAATTCTTGACGTGTCAAGATGGTCGGACTAGCTATCATGAAGCGAATATTCGGCTGATGGGGGCCCGAGATGAGTAATGAGCTCAGAGCTCTCCCTTTGTATGAACAATGAAATAATTACCTCAATTTTATGAAAAAAAATGAAGAATTAAATTTTTTTTAACCTTCTCACCTTGTCTGCATTTTTTGTTTTTGAAAAGTAATAACCTAATATTTCATTCCATAATATGTTCAACCTAACACCACAAAAACAATTTAAGAATTTATAAACACAGGAGAACTCAAGGAAATTACATACACCGGACTAAGCCAAACTACATCGAAATATACCTAGCAAAAAAAAAAAAAAACCCAATGATTTTGAATAAGAATCTTGCATTTCCTTCATTGAGAGAGATCGATCTCCATCAAATTTAGGAATTGCATTACTGTGCACCAAATATTTATCATCAGAATAAATAAGAAATAATCGATGATCAATAAGTCTCGACATATGGAGGAGATCTAAATTTTGATTGATTGTTTGTTTCTCATCAAAATATACACAAACAAGCCCTCACTTCTCGCTTGTTTTTTGTTTCTTCCGAACGATGGAACCCAGCCACTGCCTTGGTGTACATTGGTTAACCCATCAAATCTAATAGCTCACAAACCTCGCGGACAAAGCAAGCACCTAAAAAAAAGAACTTGAAAACTACATGTGGGCTCGTTCCTCTAATGTGACTTGAACCCGGTTGCCACTAGTCCGCACCACAATTGGCCGTCACCTTCCTCTTGTTGCCCTCCTTCGCCTCTGCAATTCTCTCGAAACCTAGAAGCCATATATCTCTCCCGCTTGCACTGTCGGTCTCTTCCCAAGCGATCGCTATCTACTTAGCTCTCGCTCGTGGCCTCTCTTTGTGACCTTGGATTTCTGGTTTTGATAACCGTGCAATTTTTGTTGTGCTTGACAACGATGGCGGATGGAAATCTCAATCTTCCGGACGATCTCATCTCCACCAACTCTCCTGATGAACGCTTTTCCGTTAAAGGTATTAGTTGTCACTTTTCTTTAGTCTCCCCAAATTCGTCTTTGATCTTTTGTTCAAATTGCATTTGTATCTTTTGAATTATTTTTTCTCATTAATATGTGTTGGTGATGTGATTATATCCGATGGATCTGTGATCTCTCATGGTTAAGCTGTACTATGTCTATGTACATATGATAATAATATGGACATATGCGTGTTTATGTTTTCCAGGATCATCTGTTTTATTGTTTGTCTTGTTGTTGTGCCTGTGGTCGTACTCGCTAGGGTTTGTTGAAGGAACTTATTCCTCTAAACTTTTGTTTTTAGTATTCTTGTTTTTGGCTCGCATCTTGTGGTTTTATCTGCTCATACTTTGGGCGTACTGTTTATTTTCCCCTCTATTTTGTGGATTTGGTAGATAGAGTGTGAACTTCTGTTATTTAAACTTATTGGAATTGTTATATTTTGGTGAGGTAATGTAGGTATTTTCATTGTTAGTTCAAGCCTCAATGAAACTCTTGTCTTTTGTATCAATTGAGCTTATTGTCCACATTGTAATGAATGTTTGCTAAATTCGTTAAACTAGGTGAAGCCTGGGAAGGAAATGGTGAGGACAAGGCTATGGGTTTGCTTGATGAGTCCAAAGGTAGTTCGTTTGCATCTTAACTTTGTTTTGCTCGAACATAAGCCACTGGCCTTTTAATTAATTATCTTGGCTCATTTTGATAATGTACACTTCTAGACTTTTGTTTGCATATCTCATCATGGATCAAGCAATTAATTACTGCATTATTTCTTTATGATTCTGTAATTGCAGATCAAGTGACTTCAGAGAGCAGCATACCTCTTTCTCCACAATGGCTTTATGCTAAGCCAGTCGATTATAAGATGTTAGCTAGTGGAACAACTGGGGTATGTTTTTCCTCAAGTCTTTTCACTTTGATGCATGTATTGGTTAATATGCTATTTATTTGACATTACTGGTAATGAGGGCCAGATTGATGTTTTTTATTTTTTTTTTTATTATATAGAAACATTTTCAGGCTATGCCTTAGTCTCTCTATTTATTTGCATTTTCCTAGGATAAACGGTTCATTGCTGTTAAAAAAGTTTATTTTATTTTTTTAAAGGGTGGGGGACTTCTTTTTTACTATTTCCTTTGTAATATACCAATGATGGGAGCACAATGCATATCCAAATACATTATCTTTATTTTTGCATTGAACTAGAATCTTCACTTAATTAAGTCTATTAGTGAAGATATGGTAAAGCACAAGCTCATTATAGTTTGTGAGATGAAATGAACTGGTTTAATGTTAAACAATATACCTGGATAGAATCTAAAGGATGTTCTGTAATATGCTCGAGGGTCCTTTTCTCCTTATTACGTGTTTGACATGCCTCTTGTAATTTTTTCATGATAACGCAGGACACACTTCACCAAATGCTTTGTCACATGGAAACCTTGCCGACTCCAATTTGAAAGACAACTGGCATTTAGATGGATCTCAGGAAAAGAAAGACTGGCGGAGGGCTTCCACAGAGGTCGACAGCAGTCGTCGCTGGCGTGAGGAAGAGAGAGAAACGGGCCCGCTTGGTAGAAATCGCAAAAAAAGATGATCACCGTGTTGATTCCATGTCAGCTAGGGATAACTCTGAGAACAGAGTCATGTCTTCAGATCGTTGGCATGACATTGCTAACCGCAATTCTGGCCATGAATCCCGCGAGACAGCAAGTGGTCATCAAGGTGGGGGCCCAGAAGAAAAAGAGAAGGATATTCGAACTGATAAGAGGACAGATGCGGAAAGGAAGATACTCACAGTGACAGACAATCTTTTGTCAGCAACAGCCGGTTAGCTTCTGAACGTGAGAATGAATCTCGTGACAAGTGGAGGCCTCGCCATCGCATGGAAGTTAATGCGGGTTGGCTCTGCTGCTTATCGTACTGCATCAGCTTTTGGCTTGGAGAGAGGACGAGTGAGGGCTCTAGCATGCGTTTTGCTCCTGGAAGAGGAAGAGCTACTGGTAAGGAAGCGTGCAAATTGGCAGGCCTCCCTGATGCTCCTGCTATTGGGTCTCTTCTTTCGGTTAATAATGGCAAGTACTGCTATCCAAGGGGAAAACTTCTAGATATATATCGTAATCAGAAGTCTGCTACAAATTTTCATGCTATACCTGAAGGGATGGAGCATTTATCTCCACCAACCCAAGTAGACGTTGTTAGCCATTGGCTTTTGTTGTTCCCGATATAGAAGAAGAGGTATGTAATTGATACTTCATGACTTAATGTGTGAGCCTGAGAGGATTTTTTTTATATAACTTGTAATTGAGATTTCTTGAAATTGGAGTATTTGCCTTTTGCAGTCTGTCCTTGGAGAGATATGGTTCGGAAGAAATTACAAGCAGTGGGGTTTTTCGGGAATCGCTCAGGGACAAGTATAACATATCAAATGATAATATTACAGGTACATGGGGTGGCATCTTCTTTGAATGTATTCTAGTGAATTATTTGGGTTTATTCTGATACACAGTTTTATCATTCATTCAGGCATTAATGATGTTAGATTAGCTGAGGAGAATCAGATTTCCATGACTGATGCTGATGAAACTCTAGATTTTTCAGACAAGGCCGGTGTAAATAGGTCCTGCAAAGGTGATGTTGATGCATCTCATGTGTCTGGTACTCGGATTGTTATGTCTGAAGGTAAGCGAACTTTTTATTTTACTTGAACATTCTGATCCTATCAAGTTGAAGATATCAATATTGCCAGTTATAATATGTATTTCCTGTTTCAGAGAGGGATGCATTTAATGAAGAACAGAAAATCTTGGCAGCAGTTAGTGTGGCTCCAAATGATGTCTCTAACAATGCAAGAGAGAGTGGGCCTGGAAACAGTGTTCATGAACTCAAGGTCTCTGGAAAAGAAAAAGATGCAGATATGGATTTTTCAGCTAACTCTAAGTTGGCAGATATTGATGCTCCTACTTCTTTTGAAATTGGTAGCCAGCTTCCTAATGATTCAAATTCTCTATTTGACTTTTCAACTCTGCATCAAAATCGGAGTGATGACCCCACTCCATGTAAGGAGCAGTGATGAAGCACATTCATTAGAAAGTGGGATCCCGCCAGAGGAGTTAAGTCTGTACTATCTTGATCCGCAAGGCAATGTACAGGGACCATACTTGGGTATTGACATCATTACATGGTTTGAGCAAGGCTATTTTGGAATTGACCTACTAGTCTGTTTGTCTGATGGCCCTGAGCAATTGTGTTTTCAAGAACTTGGTGAGGTCATGCCGCATTTGAAAGTCAAATCTGGGTCTGCTTCCAATGCTGATTTAGCGACTAGGCGAACTCTGTCTGATGTTGTGGGAGGCAATTTGGAGGGAAGTGCACTGCATCCTGCTTCTGCTTCTGACTTTAAGGGGTTGGATTATCCAGAAAACCAGCATTGGTCTTCATCTGGATGTGATGTGATGTCAAGTGTTAGTGGTCAGTCTCGAGTACCTGACCACAGTTATCGCACTGATGTCCATTATGATCAAAGCTTCAAAAATTTTGTTGCTCAAGATGAAGGTAAGTGACATAACTTGGCATTACTTCATCTATTATATCTATTGTCGTTTCGATTGCTTACATTTTCTTTTTGATGCAGAGATTGTTTTTCCTGGAAGTAGTACTGGTATTCCCTTGATGGGACCCGATAACAGGCATGGTTCAGTTTCCAATCTCGCTGGTCACCCTTCCCTTGGGACTAAATTTTCGGAAACTAGCTTGCCTCAACATCAGGATGATATGTTGCATCCATTTGGTCTGCCATTGTCTGAACTCAGGATCAATTCTCATTTGATGGGTTGTCAGTCATCAAATATCGTTACTGGTGTGGGTGAACAGGGTCACAGGAGAGATTCTTTCTTTGAGAAAGACACTGGTTTTACTAGTCACAGGTCTTTTGGTGCGATGGCTGACCAAATTCCACTTGTAGGGACGCGGTCTAGTAATTATAGGAACAAACCATTTTCTGGCCCAAACATAAATTCTGGGCCAATAGATGCCCAACACTTTTCTCACGGGGAACAAGAGTGCAACGATTTTGACTTTGCAAAGCACTTGATGATTCAGAAATTGCAGAAGGAACAACTTCAGCCACATGATCTTTTATCTTCTCATCCTTTTGCACAAACGTCTGGGTTGGAGGCAGATCAGATTCCAGGTTTTACTCCTCAGAGCAAGCTTCCTAATGTTCAGTCTCTGGTCCATAATCAATTTCCAAATATGGACCGGCTTTTGGAACTTGAGCATCAACAGCAGCGGCAACTTGAGCTTCAACAGCAGCGGCGGCAATTTGAGCTTCAGCAACAGCGGCAGCAATTTGAGCTTCAGCAGCAGCGGCAATTTGAGCTTCAACAACAGCAGAGGCTAATGCTGATGCAGCAGCAACAGCGACAATCACATGAGCAACTCCGTCACAACCAAATAAAATTACTGCAGCAACAACAACAGCAACAGCAGTCTCAAGTTCAGCAATTGCTTTTTGAACAAATGCTGCAGAATCAGATGTCTGATTTTGTTGATGGGCAGCCAAATGTGGACCCTGTGAAAGATAACTTTCTAGATCAGCCTCAGTTGAGGATGCTACTCCTGCGTGAACTGGAACAGAATTCTCATACTTCAAGGCATTTTGATCCATCATTGGAGCAGATACTCCAAGCAGACATTAGTCAAAATGCACTTCGGGAACAGGAGGCTCATTATTTGGACCTCCTATCACAAGTGAAGCATGGTGACATGCATCCCTCAGAACATGAAATTCGTTTACGGCAGCAACAGTTGCAGGCCCAGCATTTATCTATGGCACTGAGGCAGCAATTGGGAATGGAGGGGGGAAGGCATGTTGGTGGGCCATGGTCGGTTGACGAAACTGGTCAGTTTCAGGGGATCCTGCTGGTAGTCATCATTCTTTTTCTGCAGGAATCAATACTTTGGATTTTTATCCGCAACGGCAGAGGCGTCCTTCTCATGAAGAGCAATTGGGCCACCTTAACATACAAAAGCATCATCAGCGTGGGTTTTATGAGCCTAACCCTCAAGCGTTTGAGAGGTCAATTTCTCTTCCCAATGTTAATTCAGGGATGAAGTTGGACAATGCAAATGCATCTGCCCAAGGTCTAGATTTAGAACATTTATATATGCACTCTGCTGACCAGTTGAGTTCTTTCTCTTCTGGTGCATCAGCTGTTGGTCGACAAGTTCTTGATGACTTTCGTGGTTCTCATCCGCAAGCTATGGCGATGCACCTCTCTGGAAATAATAGGCAACTAGACAATAGCTCGATTGAAGGAAGGATGCAACAATTGCATCTTGAAGCTGAGAGGCAAAGAAAATTTCCAGACGGTACCATAATTTCTCCTGATTTAGATATGTGGGGGTTGGCTGGAACTCACGAGGAAAATTCCAAGCAAGCTTTGATGGACCTTCACCAGAAATTGGGTGTTCAGTCTATGCAATCATCGGAAGTTGATCCTGAACACGCTTTATTATCTTCTGATGCCAGGGAAATCCTTAAGCCAATTTCTGAGTCATTTTCATCAAGTGTACCTTTTAATCGTTTCCCAGGTAAAGAAGCTAGCATGAATAACTCATATGTAGAAGGGCTTCAGAATTCTTTCTCCCGTGTTTCTTTGCAAGATCGTTTGGTCTTTGAGGCAATGAATAGACAATTTAACCATCAGGGAAACAGTGAAGAGTTTCCTATCAGATCGAATTCTGCAGCATTATTAGAAGAGTCGTTCTTGTCAGGTGATAGTGATATGACTGGGAGAGACATCGTAGAGCGAGAGGGAAAGGGGAAGAGGAATGGTTCTCAAGGCATAACTGCAATGAACAGGTCATTTTCGGAGAGAGGAGACGACTTGGTGGCAGTAGCGGATGGTGCCATGGATTTTCGAGAGTTACCTATTAATGCCCATAGCAGGCATAGTTCAATAAGTAGTGCTGGTAATTTGTTTGACATTCACCTTTTCTAAATATATTTGTTTTCCAATGACAATGGTTGAATCACCTTCAAATGGCGCAGGTGGAAATGGAAGCTTGTACAGCTATGATATGGGATTGGATAAATCAGTTGAAGAGGAAGTTTTCAATGACAGGTAAAATTCTTTTCTGCTGTCTTGCCGCGTAGTCTTTTCTGAATTTATGTCCTTTGCTCTAAATTAGGTGATTTCCCTGTTATTGGTTATAATTTGCTTATGAGCTAGAGTTTCAGTGTTAAATCTCCCCTTTTTTCCTTGCTCTGATGATGTATTTGGAAGTTGTACCTTGTCCGGATAATCTGTTGTTGTGATGCCATTTTTACTTTCTGCTATTCTTTTTTTCCCTTTTTGCTGCAAATAATAATTGTGTGGTCATTAATTATCTGTGTTTCAACTTCCAAATAACTCGTTGGCACATTATTCTTTATGGAATGGGGTTTTTAAGTTGGCGTGTTTCAGGAAGCGTGAAATGTGATAATCTTCCACCCTTAATTGCAATGTGTTTTTGCTTTTGATGATTTTAAGAAAAACTCTACTGCTTTCAACAGACAGTCGTCAATTTTGAGCAAGGGGCTTGCTTCACATGGACGCCCTCCTGTATCTCGGGCTCTGTCTTCACAAGACGTTTCATCAGAGCCGGCTTCTTCCTCACTGATTAAGCTGAAAAATTCGAACAATATTGCAACTTCAGATGGTATTTTACATTTCTGATTAAGTTGTATTCTCGCTTCTCAATTTGCGTAATTGCGGTTGATTTAGGATCTGGAACTTTGATAATTTTCAGATGTGAATCGTGAGTCTACTGGGAATTCGGCAGCTGTCAAAAATGCTCGAACACAGGCATCTGGCAATAGAGAGGTTCGTTTCCAGAGGACTTCATCTTGCAGTGATGCTGTTGTATCAGAGACATCATTCATTGATATGCTTAAGAAACCAGTTCCTTCAGAGGCCGATCCATTAAATGCTGCTGCGATGGATTCTTCCGATGGAGGTGCAGTTGCAGGTAAGAGTGGCAAAAGGAAAGGGAAAAAAGGGAGGCAAATAGACCCTGCTCTCCTTGGCTTCAAGGTCTCCAGCAACCGGATCCTGATGGGTGAAATCCAACGCCTTGATGATTAAACCGAATGGCATATGGTGTAAATCTTTTGTAAATTGTAATCCAATTTTGTAGATTAGTAAAAGTAACCTTCTGTACAGATCAACTGTAAACCGAAGTTTTGAAATTCCTTCATTCTTTCATGTAATTGTTTTCAGGACGGAGCAGCGTGTGGCTCATGTGTATACGAATACATATAACAATTTCCACTCTCTTAAGTTAACAAGAATTCTGCGTCGTTCAGTGCCTAGAAGGTGGTGACTCATGTAGATTCGCTTTGCTGTAGCCAGAGACTTTCCTAGTTTCCTTCCGTTTGCTGCTCAATGGCGTTTTCTGAGGTCCAAGGGTGCAAGTCCACCCTTTACTTGATTGTCGCTATTAGCAAGTAAGAACAGAAATTTGCCTGCAACAATGTGGTGAATGATACGGGGAAAGCCAATTTCTAGCAATAAGCAGCCAAGATCAGCTGTAGGGTTGTCCTTCATAGACCAAAAGGTGCCAGAAAAATGCCAACAATAGTGCCCGCATCCTATGCATGACCTGCTGCACAATCCTTCCAAGAAACATCATCAAAAGTTAAATACTCTTGTGCTGATTGAACCAACTGTAAAATTGGCCCTGGATTTGATGAAGATGAAAGTGAGGCTAAAATCTCTCTAGATATAGCTTGCAACATTGAATCTGAGGTATCTCGAACCCATTTTATATGTTCAATGGCAATAGAAATCTCTCTAGCATCAGCTAAACATTTCAGCAAAACCACATGCGAGTCTGAATGTCCTACTCCTTTGTTGACAGTGAGACTGCGAAGTAACTCAGAAGCAACAACGAGATGACCTGCACGACACAAATATATTCGAGTCCTTGCTATTAAAAGAGAAGAAGAAAACATGTCTAATGATCCTCAACAACATACATAAATTACATAGACTAAAGGAAAATAACCTATAAAAATTGGCTTACGAAACAATTTTTTTTGACAGACAATCTGTATTACGTTAAAAAGCATACCATTTCTGCAAAGATTTAGGATGAATATGCGCAACGTATTTTGAGAAAGAATTCCATCTTGCTGAACAGATTTGTTGAAAACGTCCAAAGCAGCTTCAATCTTATCTTCTTTGCAAAGTCCTTCAAGAAGTGACTTGTATGTTGTAGCATCAGGTGCTACTCCGTTCTCCAACATGTGGCCGAAGAGCCTCAAAGCTTCTTCAAGTTCACCAACTTGTGAAAACTTGCCAATAAGAATATTGTATGTCTTTAAGTTCACTCCACACCTGTTTGCAAACATCTCATCCCATAATTTTTTCGCAGGACGCAATAAATCATCGCTACAGCATGCTTCCAGAAGAGAATTATATAATGAGGCACTTGATGCAAACCCTTTCCTCTTCATCTCCTGAAGAACCCCATAAGCTTCTCTAACTCTGCGAGCCTTGCAAAGAAATGAAACCATCACACTGTAACTATCCTTGTCTTCGAAATAATCATTGTTAGACAAAACCCGGAAAACCTCCACTAACTCATCAATCTTACCATGTTTGCACAGATTCCTACTCAAGTTACTCAATGTTAAAAGAGTAGGCAACTTCCCTTTCCCAATCAAGTGATCAAAAAAACATCAAGGATGAACCAGGATCGATTGCTGAAGCTGAACCTATTAGTGCATTCAATACATCATCGTCGATAGGGAAGTTCCCACTAACAATCACTTCACCCAATTCTTTTGCCTCAATTACCCTTCTCTCTGAAATTAAATCCAATACAAACAATTTATAATCATTTCCCCTTGGTGCCACCCCTAACTTTCTCTTCATCTTCAAAACCCTATCAGTATCAACCACATCCCCATTCGATCGAAAAGCCTCAGCAACAATCCTATAGGCCATGAAATCAGGTTTGCAGGATCGAATCCTCAACTCATTCAATATTGCCATGGCCTCATTTACCTTTGAAGCCTTACACAGCCCATCAACGATCAAAACTGCAATAACAGATCCATTAATCTCACAATTACCCCTCTTAACATCATCCAGCATGCGCAAAACGCGATCCAGGTTAGCGTTTCTGCAAAACCGCCAAATAAACACACCAAAACCAATAGTAGTAAAAGGAAGATCTCTCATACACATTTCATCGAACATCTTCTCGGCATTGTCTAAATACCCATCAGATGTTAACGCCGCCAAGAGTGAGTTACATATGTCAGCTCCAATTCGATGACTCAGTAACTTAACCTCATTGAAAACCAAAAATGCGTTCTTGGTTCTTCTACCTTGTATCAATGAGCTAATTACGGAGCCGTAGGTGTCGCCATCGAGAACGACGTTTTGGGCTTTGGCTTGCTTCAATATAGAGTCAATGGCGTTAAACTGGCGAGAGATCGAAAGTGATCGGAGGATGGATTGGTAACTGATAGAATCGTGCACGAATTGCGGTTGCTGAGATGCCCAATTGAAGAATCCTAGAGCAAGTGAAGGGTGAGTGATAAGGAACGGATCGATGACTCGTGAGATGAGCTGCGGACTCAACGAGTTGCGGCAACCGAGACGGTGCAAGGTGTGCTCGAGTTGCGGAGTCCATGATCGAGTTGGCGATGTCTGGTTCGACGCCGAGACCAGAGCTCGGGCTATCCGAGTTGGTAACTCAATTGCCGGTCTCATCAAAGACGGAGAAAAGCAGATGAGAAGTCCTATGCACCGTTTTATGTCAAAAGTAGTTCCCGCTCTTTCCCTTCCTTTTTATTACTAGCAGTTATAATAGTGATTGAGCAGCTGATATGCGAGTAGCTGATGACTTGTACGCATAAGATTGTGCGTTCAATTTGGATTTTTGAATATAAAAATTCACTCGAATCTTGTGCCAAACTGAGACTTTTATCATCTTCGTATCAATCAGTGCCAGCTCTCCCGTATCACATACAGTCATACACCAAACAATTACAACTTTGATTTTGGCAACTTACGATCAAACTCCTTAGGGTTGCCAACTAGTCTTAGAAAATGAAGTATTTTTCATTGGAAAAAGCTTCTCTGAACACATTCTTGCCAGGTACATAAATTTACATGTGCTTGCCATATATATCAATCCATCCCAAACCAATGTACAACCAGGGATTCATATAATGAAACATACGATGACAAATTACACCTGCACAAAGCTTCTCGTATTGTATACACAACCCAAGTAACTATCATAGTGTACAAATTTTACACAACATAGAATCCTACAAGGACCACCAGTACGTATTTTTTACAGTATTCAAGATGGTCTCTTGTTAACTTCTGCACACTATCAGCCATTAGGACATTTGTGCCCATATGTACATACAATTTCCTTCTTCTGTACCTACTGCTTCTGGGTTTGAGATATCTCATGATTCTGTACAGTATCAATATGCGATAACTGATATGTACCACAATGAGATTAGGAATATGATCTGATCAATTTGAAGTTCTGAAAATTTCTAACTTTAAAGAGGCTCCCAAAGAGAGATCCCATAGTTGTGGTCTCTTCTGGTGGCTCTGGCAAACAATTAGAGTTGCGTTTAACCAGCAGTTTTGTCAGCCCTATTTCCACGCGAATCGATTTGATAATCTTAGGATCTAATGGGTTTCCGGTCGCATCAGTGACATAGAATGTGTCTCTGGCTTTTCCGCCTTTTGTAGAGATTTCTGCTCTCTTGATTGACAAGCTGTTTTCGCGGAAAATCCTGGTGATGTCTGAGAGGAGCCCTACCCGATCATCGGTGTACAATTCAAGCTCAAGTCCCTGAATATTCAAGTAAATACTTGTAAGATGATAGAAAAAGTGAAGGCTATAAACAAAATTTCCCAATGACACATAAGCTTAAAAATACCTCGGACGCCCGCCTTTCAATGGCAGCTTCAAGGCACTGTATAACCCGTTCTCTCTCAGCTTCTGAGCTTATAGGAAACCCATCTACATGTCGAATATAAAATTCCTACAATCAAATGGAATGGCTCTGTTTAATGGAAGAAACAACTGTTAATATTGAACAAACTTGATGTGGAAATCTCGCGTATTAAATTTTCCCTGGAAATGGTGTAGTCCTACGTAGTATAGAGACAATGGAAACAATGGAAAACCTCTTTACCAGATAAGCTTCATTCCTTCCTGTGTGAACCATTCCATGAAAGACTACATACTGCATATCTGTTAGAGTACATACAATGTCAAACAGCAGTTTCGGGCGATCTTTTGATCTCATAGTGATCACAGTATAATCTTTTTCGATATTCAGCATTGTAACATGGGGTCTCAAACTCTTGTCCTCGACTTCTCCTAATCCGACGTTTTCAATTCTTTCATAGTCCCTATCAGCAAACATAATCTGATGTAATCTCCTCTCCCTACTGGTTACCCCAGGAGGAGAAAGAGTGGTTTTTGGTGTCTTCAAGTCATTGTCTGCTTTGAGAACATTGCAAAGCAATTCCCTTATAGTTGCAAGACGTTTTAGATCCTTAATTGCAGATCCTGTTGAATCATCAGTCACGTGAACAACAGCTGCAGCCCTAGCGTTATGCGTCCATATCTCACCATTTACCACATTGCAGTGAAGGTCTGCAAGAACTGCACATACTTCGGACAACAAACCAGGCCTATCTGTTCCAGTAAGCTCAATTGAGGTATGCTCTTCAGAAGGCACCACCCCAACAGATCCTCTCAAGGAGGATACATATCCAGCATTTCTTTCAATCCTCTGCAAAATTATTTGACTATATCAAACATAAAACAACAAGAAGAACCAAATAAAACAAGATCCAAACATGTTTCCCGGTACTTCTCCAGTAAATTCTCAGTAACCAAACAGCTACTTACATAGTTCCAAATAAAAGCTAAGCCAGAATGGCCTATAAACTCTTACCCGTTGGATATACTCGATGACCGAAAAATCTCTGATTTTGTTCCCCTCACGGTCAATCACATTAAACACTGAACAGTAGATACAAGAGTAATAAAAGAGATTAGAAGCCACGATTTTTTTTTTCTTTCAGTTTGACTGATTAAACAAGAAGATGATTACCATCCATAAACCATCCCCATCAGAAGAGATATATGCTTTTGTTATTGTAAGGTCCATATCAGTGAGAACTTGGACAACTTCAAGTAGAATTCCATGCTTGTTGACGCTACCAACCTGAACAAAGATATAAGTTCTCAAACTCATAATATGTTTTCATTATTGGGGTGCCAAGAGATATTATTCGAAATTCTTTCAGAAAAACCAAGATTCCAAAGAAACTAATTAATCAATCAGCACATACCCATGAGCCCATTCCCCTAATTTTGGCCAACAGAAAACAAAATCAAGAGTCAAGAGTTGAGACATAGGCTCCAGAAATACCTGGATAACAGTGGCGTCCTCAGAAGCATCGTTGTCAATCACAACCCTTCAATAAGAAACCACAAAATTCAAAAACCATATTCAACAAAACCAGGAAAAAAAAACACAGAGAGACTAAACAGTCCAACCCCTTGAAAAGGCTTAAACAGTTAAATTGCTTCAATTTCTGAAAAACATTAACAGGGTGCCTAAATTTGAAGAACATGAAAAGAAAACATAGATGGATTTCAACTTTCCTATCCTCTACTTATATTTCCTTCACATATTTCTCAGATCAACAAGAGGGAGAAAGTGAGAGGCTGGGGGAAGCAGATAACTTGAAGAGACTGTAAACTTTAGTTTCTACTCTCATCTTGAAAAATTAAGAGCCCTTTCATTGCATAGCTCCTAAAAAAAATTCTAACCCTTAGTAACACAACCATCATAAAATTAAGCCAAAAAAAAATCTTTCAAAACCCAACAAAATATTAAGAAAAATAACATCAAATAATTTGAAATAATACCTTGGAGGGTTCATCCTCCTGATAAGCTTAGCATACTCATCGTCCATGTCTTCAAACCCCCTCAAATTCTCTGGAAAAACAAACAGACACCTAGAATCTCAAATCCCCAAATCAACAATCTTAAGACAAACCCACAATCCCTAGACTTGTATCAGAACAGTAAACAAAGACGCCTCCTCCAATCTCTGAGGACTGAGGAGAGAAAAAAATGAGGAAGTACCCAAACCAAGAGTGCCCTTACCCTCAAAAGAAGAAAACCAAACCGAAGAGACTCATAGTCCACAACAATAAAACCTGCCCGCGGGCAGGTAAACATGCTTGCTTTGAATTTTGATGGCGTGGAAGATAATTGATTGGGGCGGCTGGCTAACCGTTTTGTGGGAGTGGGTTGGTGAGTTGGCATGGAGAGTGTTCGTACGGCTCTCTTGGGGGGTTTTCAAGTCACGTGAAGTGACTGTGGCACGTGTTGGAGGCAGTGTTGGTCGGGGATTTGCCGGTATCCTTGGCGGCAATTCCCGCGTGAAGGACTGCTATCTTTAGCCCACGTTGTTTAAGTGGGTTTACTTGAGCTGGGTCGTCCTGGCCCTTGTGGCCCATACTCGGAAAAAAAGAAGAAGAGTGGATTAACTGTCATCTAATTTACCGAAATGCCCCTCTCTTTGTATTCTCATCCCTTAATGACTTCTTTTTTGAGAGGATTTTTTCATGGGTTCCATCTAGGATTTTATTACGTCCATTTCATACCCAAAAATGTGTTTTCTTCTCAGATAAATAGAAATTTTGGTAAGTGAAAGTTGAAACGTCTCAAATTTGTAATTGAAAATTTAAAATCGTTCCAATCTAATCCACTTGGATAGAATTTGTCCATCCGGGTAATCAACATGCGAGGTGACATTCTCGAACTTAAAGTATTAATCTCCAACTAAAATAATATATATGGTTAAATATTGTAGGGTATGATAATTTTCGAAATGTAAATTAGTTTTTATGCGTGAATTGGGGTTAGTAACTAGTTACTAATAGAGGCGAATGAGGAGAGAATAATGGGTAAGATTTGGTAGAATGATTACATGCTTCCTCCTCCAATTGCGTGATGGATGAATCTTATCCGGTTAAGTGGTAGATGCTTTTAAAAGAATGTTATACAAGTGTGATGGAGAAACCATAAACGTGGATGTTCCTACACTACAACATATTCAATTACCATTTAGTATATGGATCAATATGTAAGTTTGTTTGGCCGTGTAGATTGCATTATCCTCATCTTATTAGTTCTATATATATCACCAACACATCAAAGCGGATTTTGAATCTTCTCTCAGAGAAAGTTTACCTGCGCAGCCAATCACATATTGAACGCGTGGCCAATGTCTACATCATGGATCGTCTGCTGTCTTTTCCTCCATGACATATCACATATTTATGAATCACTTCTCTATCTCTCTCTAACTTCTCTCTCTACCTAGCTCTGAGAGACCCAAGTTGATCTTCATGGCTGCAAGGGGAGGAGGAGATGAGATCAGCCATTCCTCATGACCCAAGTTCTCTATCTCTTATCTCTAACTTCTCTCTACCTCTAGCTTTAAAATCTACCTTCATTGGACGACCTATATGTTCTTCGGTCAAAGGGCCGCACTTCTATGTTCTAAATGAGGTATGATCTCGTATATAATATATATGTGATGTGATATATTTGTGCTAGATTTTTCTTCAGTTTATAAGACTTGAGTGGATTGAAACCATGTATCTATATTTTGCTCATTATTAATATAATATATACTTTATGTTTACAAAAAAAAAAAAACAAAAACAAAAAAGAGGTAGGAATAAAGTGAAGGGAATTTGGATAAATACCCACTAACTAATTGGAACAGGTAGATTTCTTTTTTATTTTTTAATAAATGGACCAGGTAGATAAACATTTAGAGGCACACATGACACACGCAATGAGGATGGTGGCATAACAAGTCGAAACACAATGTGGGTCCTAATTCTTTCTTAATGGAATGATTACGTAGAGGCCTTTATAAGTTGACAAAATAAACTAAGCATGTCAAGTTTCACAAACTCCTTTTTTTTTTTTTTTTTTTTTTTTTTTTTTTTTGAGAATTAATTTGTCTATACTTGGATTTTCATGCTCCAAGGCTTTTTGCTTGTATGACAAATTTTGGGCCTTCATTTATAAGAATATTGGACTAATTGTCAAAAACTCTTTAGATGAGTCAGCTGGTCTTCTTCTCTTGAAGTCTTGTGTCTTTGCTGCCAATCCATAAGTTTTAGAAATTATGGCAACATGAAGGGAAAAAAAAATTAATCATTTCAATTAAGTCATTATAGTGACCAAGAATTTGCTAATTAAGGATTATTCCAATAAAAAATGGAACGTCATAATTTAAAATATATGGTTTACCAAAAAAATAATATATAAAAAGATTGTCGACGGCGACTAGATACATATGATTGAGTGGCAACTGGCAACAAAGATAATTGAACCCAATTCTTTCATTGAATAAGATTGAACGTCACTTTTGATGACCAAAAAAAATCTCTTGGAAAGATATTCTTGCTTTTATTTTTGGTAGGGCCTTTTTTACAAGGTGAAAAAGACCAATTTATACAAAGACCATTTTGTTGTCATCCAAGCAATGACTCAAATGTTGTAAGTTTTAACGACTTTTCAATGACAGACTTTTTCCATATACTGATGTACATAGAATATCTGCACATGCATTATATTTCTTATCTATCTATATTTAACTTTCTTGCCCATTACCAGTCATACTTATGGGCCAATCTTGGCTTATGAGTTATGCCCCCTCTTTCACCAACATTTAGTCCATTTGTTGTCACCTTGTGTTGTGTTTATAGACCAAAACGTAGCCCAGCTAAAGCAATGGTGAAATCTAAAGCCCAACTTGGACCCACTCGCTGTTGAAGCCACTGGGCTTAAAAATAGCGGCAGGCCCGCAGTAGGTATGAGCCCATACATGATTCGTGGTGTCACGCGTACAAAACATCCCCTTAGAATATGCAAACCAAGTTTCTCTTTGAATAAAATAGTTTTGTCAGTTCATTGTTCACAATAAATGGACTGTTCTCTGCATTTATTGAGCTTTCTTTCACGTACGTCATCTTGTTCGTCTGAATTGGCTAGGTCCCAACCCATAAAATCAGGGCAAAAAACAACCAAACCTGATTGATCCAATCCAAGTAAAAACGAATACAGCCTTTCTTGGACCACAAAAACCGTTTCAAGGCTTGAAAATGGTCAAAGTCAAACAGATTTAACGTGCTTACGTGCAGTCATTACAGGAACGCAGTAGGATTCGCCTCGTCCAGGGAAAGAAAAGAGTAATGTACTCCGATCTTTCCCTGCTTGGTTATTCCGTAATGACTGCAGAATCTACAGTAACATTATACACAAGAATCGTGCTGTTGAAAGTGGACGCACTCGAGACAATGAAGAAACTGAAACAAAGGGAATGGGAATCAAGTGTAGGATTAAGACAAACGAAATGGAATGTGAAGGAGATGATATGCCTTGAAAAAGCTGATGTCCATGTTATGCTGCCACATAAATTGTAAGTGCGAAAAGGGGAAGAAAAAAAAAAAAGAATACCAAATTTGTGGAACGGATGAAGACAAAAGACAAATAGAAAATAAGTTTTAAGACGCGAGAAACATGTAATATGCACTCAAACAAGTAAGCTTAACAATAATGCGACTCTGATGGATAATATGCATATGGCGAGGTGGCCAAATTTCTGTTTTCCCACATGTTTTCATTCCAAGCAAAACTTGTCACCCTAAACTATAAAAAGTCATAGGGTGTCCTGTCAGGCTTGATTCTATAGAGGAAGAAATACATTTTCACAAATGAATGGGTAGCTATTGTTATACACTTTCAAGAAAAGACTAAAAAAAAAAAAAACCAGCTCATACTGCCCTCCACAGGATCAGATGGTTTCCAATCAAGAGACATAAAAGCGTCAATCAATCCGAGTAATCAAAAGAGCTTCTGCGCTCAAAATATTCATTTCCATTCCCAGATTGATAAGGATAAATGTCATGATGATAACAATGATGGTTTTGATTGTCTTTCTGGTCTCACCTCTCTATATCTTATTCCACCTCCCCTAGCCCTACCTCGCTTTTCCCTTTCATTACTGTCTAGGGCAACACTCTCCACCAATTCTAAAGAGTTCATGCCCCGTCTTATCACTTCCATCTACGTCCAACTTATAGCTAAAGACATCATCCACATATTGTTTGTAATTTAAAGGCAGTCAAACCTACAGAAACAAACGAGATTTTGCTCGACACTCCTTCCAGGATTGTGTTATATGCGAGAATCATAACACATGCATTAAGAACTAGTACCAGTATTGTTATTTCACTCTCCATGTAAGCATAGTGGTGGTATAATTTCTGGAACGCGGTAGTGTGGACATAGATATATGCAGTTAGGGGGCCTTGCCACAAAGAAACATAACTCGAACTGAAGATATAGTAATCACTAATCACTCATATTCATACCAGATAGGATGAGCTTGCAACACCATAATTTCATGGCAAAGGCAGTAAAAGTATCAAACAACAGTACTAGAGCTTTCAGCAGCTTTGAGTTCCACTGCAACCTATAAAAACTAAATATAATTTGGTGTCTATCTTCAAAGGCTATGGCGGTAAAAGACTGGAGTTTGCTGATCATATGTTATAGACTGGTTTTTGAGAAGAAAGTAACTTAGAACGTAATATCTCGTCACACTGAAACTGGAAAAAGAACGGAAAAAAATAATGAAAGAAGACCATTTGTTGCAAGTTTTGGTAATTCTTAAAACGAAGTAGATGTGCATCCCTGAATTAAAAAGAAATTACCCATTGGATGACAAAAGGTATGAAATGGACTTTTAAGGGAAAAGTCACGAAACAAAGAAGCCATTTTTTCTCTTTAAGATGGGATTAGACCTAGAGAACATGCTGCATATAGAGACATCAAGCACTAATGCACTATGTACAAGTAAAGGACAAGACAAATTGAATAGAACCTCAGCAAAACATGTAAGATTGGTGAACAAGAATCTTCACTACATCTAAGAGATTGAAACAAGTATGGATTTTCTATGTTTAATCTCACAAACAAACTGATCATCACCCCAAGCAGACCCAAAAGAAAAGGAACAAAATAATTAAAAGATGCCTTACCCTATAATACACACACTTCTGAATTAAACAAGAAGTTAAGTCCAATCTCAAAGCTATTTGTCTGTGCAGCAATTCCACCTGCAAAATTTCACCCCAAAACATGCAACACAAACAATTAACTCTAAAAAGAATTTGCACCCAGAAAGATAATTCAAGAAATCAAGAAGGCCAAGAAGCAGCACCTGAACATGGAGGTTTGGCTGATGACAGCAAGTGGTGAAGAAGAAGGAAGAGGCAAAACCAAATCCAAGTCCTATAAAAAATCTCTCTTGTATCTCTTTTTTCTCTGTTTCTTTTCTTCTTCCAATTACACAATACAGAAATCCATTACAAGCAAGACTCGGCCTTTTTCTCGAAACAGTGTAAAGGACTGCTTTAAGCCTACTGTCCTGATCCTTGAGAATCATCCTTAGCTGAACCTTGTTGCTGCTGGTGCTGGTGTTGCTGTTGGTGCTGATGTTGCTGGTGCATTGTAGCCTGTCCCATCTGCTGATAAATCTGGCTCAAAGCATGTGGGTTCAGAACCCCAATATGCCCATCATGTGACAACCCAAGCTCCAGTCCAGGCAACTGCTGATTACTACCCAAAATTGAGCTAAAACTCATAGGACCCATATTAGCACCTGGCAATTCAAAGCCAGTAAACCCAATTTTTTGCATATAATTTGTGCTTTCACTCCCTAAATTTGTTGTTGATGGACCAGAAGAAGATGTTGTCGTAGGTGGCGACCCAAATCCAAAGGCACCACCAGCACCCACTTGGGGCCATAACCCTGGAGGAGTTCCCATATGATGGGGCCTCCCCAAATTGGCTCCTACCAATCCCCAACTTGTCCTACCACTGCTGGACCCACCCAATTCATCGAGCTTTTGATGGTGAAGTCCTGCTGAAAGAGAGGCCCCTTGCTGGGAAACAGCACCACCAGCAGCCGCCAAAGCAGAGGCTGGAATTGTCCCAGTACCTGTTGCTGCAATGATCGATGGTTCAGCTTGCTGTAGCAGCCACTGTATGGTTTCCCCGTCAGATTTATGACCCAATTCCCTCGTCAATTGAAAAATCCTAGCAGCACAAAGCGCAGGCATCCTTATCCTCCTTCCTCTACCTTCAACTTTTGTGTGTCTGTCTTTGTTTGAGGTCCTCTTTGGTGCCAGCTGCTTCTTGCTCTCTTCTTTGTCTGCAATCACAATCTGGAAATCCTTGACTTCTGCTGGTTTGTTCTCTCCCATGTTGTTCTGTTCATGCTGCTTCGGTTGTTGGGTCAAGAAACCCGGGATTTCATGTGGGTTTTTGGGGTTCTTGGGATCCATGAACGGGGAAGACAAAAAAAAGGGGGTTAGGAAGGGAAGGGGGTCCTCTCTTTGATTGAAGAAGGTGACCCTGAAAAGTCCTAGTCTTTCATAAGTCTTCACTGTTTTGGGCAAGAAATGCGAGACGACAACTAACAATAAAATATTGGGACACACCCAATTGTCAAAACCCATCAACTCAGGATGTCTTGTCTTTTCTCTCTCTTACATGTCTCCCTTTTTTTTACCTCTTTTACTCCACTGTAGCAGTTGTTTTGATTACATTTTCTGATAAAAATGCCAACTTTTAACTGCCAAACTTCACCATTTCAGTCTTTTCAGACAACAGGTTTTTCTGGGAAAAACCTATTTCCCAAATTCCATGAAAGAGATGGGTTTCCTCTCTCCCCTCCTTTATTATTTCTCTCGCACTCATTTCTTGTATGCTATTACCGTAAATATGACATGCCATTGCCATATCTTCGAAGGAACTCAAAGGGAGGATTCCCATGTGGAGGCTTCAGGCAATGACGCCTGGTAGTCATGAGAGAATTTATGGGTTTTTCTTCTAGTTCACACTTGGTAAGCAATGTTTTGGATAAATTAAAAAATAAATAAAAATTAAGGAAAAGCTTTTATAAACGCAAAAAGAGTGGCCAAGAGAGGAAGATTGCCGCACGGTGCATTGAAGACATAAAAGAACTGCACAAGGTTCCTCAATTTGATTTGTTTCCATTAGAAAAAAATAAAACAAAAAAATATATAATTTTATTTGTCCATTTTTTCATTGCATACACATTGCTGTATAAAGCTTTGATTATTTTCAAGAAATTAATTTGTCTAATAAAAGCTACCTGGTTTGATCAAAATATCTTCATCAATTTTCACCATAAATTCTTATATTGAATTTATGTGTGAAGGAGAGAGAGAGAACCAAATTCTTATGTACTTTATTTCAGGTAATGAAATGATCACAAATGCACACACTTTTGTCAAAGCATGCAATTGAATCCTTAGATTGTGTGGTAGATGCCAAATAACAGACTCAAGAAAATGACAGAAAGTCCCTTAAATTTCTCCCATGACAGGGATGCCCAATTTCTTTAGCCCATTTGTCAATTATGCCTTGAAAGTGATTTATTACTATATATGTCTTTTTCTTCAATTAATCAATTATTATATAAGCATATCTATTGAATGAATATAAGCCCAAAAAGCTGACAAGTTGAGAACAATAATGTTGAGGACCTTGAGGTAGCTGCATGTGTAAGTGTGTTCAATACAAATCCATAACTAAAAAAAAGAGGTTTCCAGTTGGAGAGCTCTTGTTCCTGGACCTTTTAAATTTTTTCCATTAATTATATATATTTTTAGGACAAACAAATTTGCTCATTAATTCATAAGTTCATATTTTTATTTTAAGAAAATTCAAAAGTGGACTGGTTGGTATGATTGTATTGGATCTCTCAAGTTACTACTAAATAGTTAATAGTGAATACCTATAATTTGGGATGGGGGCTGCAATCAACATTTGCTGCAATGTCTACACATGTACATCGATCCAAGCACAAACATCAACTCCTGTTTTCTTTTTCAGTCTCTTGACTTGAGTACTTGTACCTCGAACTTTTTTAGAGTTTTATATGGCTTTTACTCTCTCCCTCTCTTATCTCTTTCTTTTCTTCTCTTTTTTCCCCCAAGGATCATCAACCCAACAGCAGGGGAGGACAAAACAAACACCAAAGAAAGATAACACTACAGATCATCACCTCCCACAAAGAAGTGTTGAGGAAACATTTTCTGGTAAATGACCATCCCAATTGTTTTGAAGAGCGGGAGCCTCGCTTTGCTGCATTATGTATGTGCAGCAAAATTGCCTTCTCGTAGAGCACGCTGCCCTTCCATTGCAGGCATTTGCCCAAACTTGGGTTATTAATACTAGATTAGTATGGTTAAGACCTCTTCATTCTTCTTTTTCAATCTATAGCTTTTGTTTGATGAGGAGAATATAGACTAATTACTTTATTGGGTGTGCTCATAATTATGAGGGGAAAGCTATGTGTGTTAGTGATTGCATTGGTAGTCACATTTACTTCCCACAAAGGAGACAAGGGAGGCCCCCCCTCTCTTTGAAATATCCTTACCCAATATCACATTAATTTCCAAATTTTTAATGGGAAAGAGATCTTTGCTTTGTTATGGATTTTATAAGAAATTTTATTAAATTACATTTCCCATATGAGATAAGGTTTTTTTTCCCCCTTTAATCATGAATACTTATTCAACACACACAAAAAATAAATAAAAAATTATTGAAATTTATTATTTAATAATTTCTTTGTCTCCCAACTTTTTCAAAAGTTGTATTTAACCCACTAGAGTGGCAAGATTGTATTATAAATTTGAAGTTTCCATCAAACCACAACAAGTTGCATCAACTTCCCTCTAATCTCCTACAATTGTTGTGCGTATGAGGATAAACATAATCATACTCAAGTTCCATATTAATGGGACTCTAGTCTTAATCAATAAAATAAAGGAAAGTATTAATTAGCATCTTCTCCTACTAAAAATGTCCTTTCGATCATTGTATGCTTGTTGTATATGTCCTTAAGTTTCTTCAGAATTGACCAAGCAAATGTTTCGTGTTAACATCAATTAAGCACCATGATCACCTTAAGATGACTAGCTAGATGGACACTTTGCTTCATCATTACAAATATTGAGACAACAAGAGCATATATGTACCCAAAAAAAGACAAAAAGAGCAGAGGACAAAATCTACTCAATTGCCATAGTTCCTAGCTTGTCTTATTTTGCTTTCCTTAGCAATATTATCCTTTTAGGAAATAAATCTCATAACCATAGTTATAATAAGATTCAATATTTATTATATTAAATAGGAACCAGACGCCCTCCAATTGCTGAGCTCCAAGCCTGCACTAAAGGGAGGCATAATCTGTTAACTGAACAGTGAAACTCTCTAGATGAGTTATTTTATTTCTTTCTCTTCCATTTATTCAATTTTATTTTCTTATTCACTCTTCCATTTTTAGCTGCAAACAAAAACTATATCAACCAAAATAAATAACCTAAATTCACCGAATATATACCCTGAATATTGTATACCCTCTTATATTTTTAGATGTTAATTGAGAAACAGGCTGACTTTCTGAATTTGATAAATTGGAAATTAAAGTAGCCATGTGTGCATGATAATAGTGTCGTGTCTTAGATTTCCCTTTCAACTAGAGGGGGGAAAACTAGAGAATCTATATCTGGATATAATTTTCGACTAAAAATACCAAGCAAATTTTCTTTGAAAGTATAAATTAATTAAAAGATAATGAGAGGGGGTCAAACCTCATAGCATCACTAGTTGACGAAGCAACAACATCAAAGCCAAATATTATATTGCTGGGGACTCTTCCCTCAGAACTCCGCCCATTTCCATTCTCCAAGATCGATCAACCAGAGCTGCTAACTCTCTGAAAGAGAAACCACGAGATCCATTAGCAAAGGGCTCCCAACTGTACATTGCTTTCATAGAGGAAAATGAGAGCGTAGAATGCATGCTATAGCATTGTAGTACAAGGTACTTTCATTTTTGTTGGATTACTCGTAAACTGTACATTTCATTCTTGAGAACTTGGCCGAGGTCATTGGAGTAACCATTGTCACACGGAGCAACTGAATAACGGCATGGTTGTTGCATCCCTTTGAGGTTCACAGCCTTTATTTAAATATACCTCACTTCACAATATGCTATCCTTGACAAGAGCACTAGAGGATGTAGATAAATAAGTTTGATTCTAAATATATATTGTGAGTCCAACGTCCTTATATGCTGATAAGTGCTAACCTTACGATGCTAAAAAGTAAAAACTTTGATAGATAGAAAATAATCACCATTTATTGCACCAACACATAGGGTCCATTTGGTGGAGCTTACACCCCCATACCCAACCAAATGCCTAAAATAAGATCTTCATTCACTTATTGCAATAAATATAATCTAATTTATTTTAAAAGTATCATCACACACCTGATAGCTTATTTGACAGCTTATACAAACTAGCTTATTTTTGAAAACTGCACAAGATATTTGAGAAGCAAAGAATACAGATTGGGGGTGGCAACTTCTTTCTTTATTTGGTCACACGACTCACAATTGATATGATAGCAGCAATAAACACATTGGACCAATTTGATTACTGAATGATAGTTATTTGCCCTGATGGAATTTCATGTCACTTCATTTGGTTAAAGGTAAAGAACAAAAATGGGAAATATGTTAAAACAACATTCTTAGAACTATTAATAGAATGAGATCAAAAAAAGGAAATAACAGATTACTCGGACCAAACTGTAAGAGAATGAAATTTTTGTTAAAAAAAACACCATTTACTTTGTTTCTGAATGACACATAAATCAGATAGAACTTACTTGAGGTCATGGCTGACAACAAGGACAGTTACTTCTCTCTTCAGATGCTTTAAAAGCTTCACAACATCTGCACGTGCCTTCCAATCTGTTGTCCAAAGAAGGAAAGACAACAATGTAAAATCAATCCTGCAGAAGGCTGGAAAATGTAATGACCAATGAAAGAACCAAGAATGTATAACAACACAATACTTGATACGTCAAATTCTGAAAACTTGCAAGGAAAGACATTATCGGCATTTAAACATTATAAGTGCGACTTGATTATTTGAAATTTGGTCAAAGCATTAACTCAATCAGACTCTGCAGTAAGGTTGTACTCCCTTTATTTGTGTCACAATTCGGCCATGGGATAGAGGGGTCCCAGAGGCAAGGGTTAGCACAGTGTTGCCTAGCAGTTTTAGCAACTACTCTGACTCTAGTGTATGAAAGAGCCCAAAAGGCTTTGTTTTTTATCAGAAAATAGAAGTTTTCAAGCATATGCTTACACAAAGCAGCCTTGCAAGTAGGTTCAAGAATGCATAAAGGGATAACAAATTAATAAATTTGCGTGATTTGGATACCATATTTTATGTGAGAAAGAGGACAATAAACAATTTAAGAAGAAAAAAAGTGCTAAATCGAGCTTCATACCAAGACCAGCAAGAGGCTCATCCAATATCAATAAATCTGGGGTTTGGACCTGAAACGTAGATTCTATCCACAATCAGTGATCAAATCATGCGACAAGGCCCACAACAAGAAAGATTTTGATACAAGCATTGTTGTGTGAGACCATATGGTTGGAGCAACTTAGCAATAGCACGTTTGCATGCATATTGTGCTTTCATGAATGAACCAAGACATGGAGTAACGTATCGGTTCTTACTAACTGAATTGCCAAGGCAAGCCGACGTTTGTAGCCACCGCTTAAGGAGTTAGGATCTTTGTCCAAGGGAATCCCAGTCAATCCAACCTGATGTTATCAACTAATAAGATACAGCTTCACATATTATAAAAGTAAAATGTTATAAGAAACACACATGCACCCAAAGAAAACATTGTTCAACATTAATGATCAGATATACCCATTACCCAATTAATGGCTCTTTGAAGTTTCAAAGCCAGTTGCTCCCTCATTTGAAGCCCCCCCTTTTGCCTTGGCCACCCAAATGTGACTTCATCAAGCACATTATCCGCAACAAAATACCTAGCTAGGAAAATAAGGATTCTTAGAATCTCACCGATGCCAAATCTTAGCAAAATTGCGTGTAATTCCGTTGTTTATAACTACTTAAAAAGAGAAACCAATTACAAATCATGCAGAGTATTTCATCAGGGATAAGACATACTAAGGTTTCAGGCACATTGGCAAATGATTAGCAGAAAGATAAAACTAAAACATCACTTCGTCGAATTTATATATGTACTGAATAACTAGATGGGAAGGACTAGAAGAGACATAAATATTGGGCAACGAAACAGTCATCATCACCCAAGTCTCAGTCCCAAACAATTTATGGTCGGCTACACTAATCTAAGAGAAAATCACTTGGAACCCACTACTTGCATCCTGTCTGACCACTCATTCCTATCTAGAGCTAAACTCTCCACTAATCCCAAAAGCCCATGAGCAGCGAAACAATGAGCCGAAAGAATAAGAAAGAGTTTGCCTCCTCAACCACAAAAGGAATAAATACGTTATGCAAATAATTGACAAGAGCACTAGACGTACATTTGCTGTGATATTAGAATATCAAGCCTACTGGGTGCATGAAATTAAAGACCAATTGCCATATGATACCTTTCAGGAAACTGGAAGACAATACCAACTCTTTCAGGGAATAATGGTTCGGGAGTCTGGTTCGGGTTACCGTCATTGCTGTACTTCTGAAAGTAAATTGAACCTGATGTTGGCTTGTTTAGACCTGCAAGTAGCTGTAACAGAAACAAGATAAACTAGGTTGGGATGAATAGGAACGCGGACAGTAAAATTCTCTATGAACTGGAACGTAGAGCAAATATGAACCTGCAACAAAGTAGTTTTTCCACTTCCGCTCTGTCCAAAAATCAGTCCAAAACTGCAAAAATTAGCATGAAAATTTATTGCAAAAATGTAAAGCCGTGCTTGGAGGAAACTCTGCCGAGTACATCCAGACAAATGTGAAGAAGGATCCATGGTTAGCTAATGAATATGAGAAAGGCCATCATATGATCCATTCGACATGCAACAGTGAAGATAAAGGTTGAATTAACTAATAATTGATCATCTAAGCTACTGAATACTATTAAGGCAACATAAATGTGACGGCTAGTTCATAAAAAAAAACATACTGTCAAGTTTCAGCAGTTAGGTACCTCTTCGACATGACGATTGAATGGACAACCAGAAAGAATTGATAATGATATCTTTTTGAAGAAGACAAACAAAACTGATAATGATGTCAGAAGAAAACATGCACCTTTTCTCTGGGAGAGAAAAACTGACTGCATTTAGAAGGTTGATCTCAGTTCCGGGAGGTTGATAGCTAATGTCCTTAACCTTAAAATGATAAACCAAATGCCTTCAGTAATTTCTATACTTACAATTATAAAGCATATGCCCCAGAAGACTCAATAAGAAAAATATATAACTTATGAAGGAATTGTTAATTGTTACCCAAAAAAAACAAAACACTAAGTTACAACATAGCAGTACGGAATACCAACATTGTAGTACTGAATGCCAAATCAAAAACTGAAAACTGGTTCTCTTAACATATTTGATTGGGAACATCTTTGATCTGAGTGTCTAGAAGGCCTTTGCCAAAAAAATTTCTCCTTAATATTAGGTTGAGGAATGAATGGAAGGCAATGTACACCGCCCAAAAGGCAGCCCACATGTGTTGTTCCCTAGAGAGACATTTTCCATGTGTATAGATAACTAATGTTATCTAGATACATATATTTGAAAAGTGGAATAGTCCAGATATAATTTAATCCATCACCAATGCAGAGAGGGTACAGTCTATCTAAATGCATTACATGAATCCTTGACAAAACAGTAACAGCAGCATGAACATGTTTTGTGCCAATAAACATTTATCCGTGCTGAAACTAGGATGGTTTAGCAACTGCCATTCCCTCACAAACTCAGCGAATTCAACACAATCTCTTCTTCAAGAACACACTCCCTTAAAAAACATGATCCATTATACTCACGCTGTGCATCCTTTCTCAGTAATCAAAATAAACTCGATCGCTCAATTATTATTCCAAAAGCAGCATCGTAAAATTCGTAACAAATTTACTGGCACAAATTTGAAAACAGAAATAGAAAACAAGAAAGAAAACTCACTTCAAAGCAAGAGTAATCGCAGGAGACCCTGGAAGCCTGGTGTCTCCTGAAACCTAACCTGTTCAATCCATAATAAGAAAAAAAAATAGTGATGAACTGATTACATAATCCAATTTATGAAATAATCAACTGAATATCTAAACCATCGGTAAGATGTGCAGATGAGAAAGAGGAAATGCTTGCCTGGAGCGCGATTTGCCAGCGACCGGGGTAGCGAGCGAGGGCACGAATGCCAAAATGGAGCTCGCCATCTCTCTCTCTCTCTCTCGATGTTTCAGCGCCAAACGTGACTGGTCTTTTCTGGGTTTATGAGGTTTGGGCCGTTTGGCTCTTTTTCTGTTTTTCAAGTAGAGCTTTATACAAATTTTTGGGCGAGCCATGCCAGGCCGAGTGATGATAGGCCTGGGCCTATTCTTTGTCCAAGACCGGCCCAAAAACTAAGATGAGGAAAATTCTACTTTCGATTAATGAAAGGATGCCAGGAAGTGAAATGTGAATAGAAAAGCATATATATATATGCTATAGATGTCAATGTTGTGTGTGGTCAAGACTGATTTGATTTGAAGAGGAATATGAGGTTTATATGAGTCAAAAAGGTAATATGAGTCAAAAAGGTCCCCTATTGAGTAATTATATCTTTCCTTTGTCGGTGTAAATACTTAATTTCCAGGGATAGAAATATAACTCCTATATATGTATCATGTCCAATATCCTTTCTGCAGGCATCGGCTATGGAAATGGGAAAAATACGAAACCAGGTTTAACGCAAAAGGCTTGCAATTGCAGGATCCATAGATATATATTCTAGTGTCAGTGGGGAAAGAGAGGGCAGAGAAATTGACAGACGAGATAATAGTAATACCATGCCAGAGGCAGAGATGTCTTGATGCCAAAAACGACCTGGCTTCGACTGTCTTATATATATATATATATATATATATATATCTAATCAGCGACGGCTCGCGTTACATGACTTGGACGATCATATATTCATATTCGTCGATGGAGGAGAGTCTATGACGGATGCGATCTTATATATATGTATCACAAGAATGGTATAGTTTAGCATGTACACAAGCATCCATGCATATATATATGCATACCACCAACACCAAGAGTCGCTGTATATAGTTCCTTCCCCGATGGCTTTTGTGGTGAATTTGATGGGGACAACTTTCACATCTGCCCAGCTCAGCTGGTGCTGCTAATTAATTAAGATTGAGACAGACTTGTAGTGTAGAAATCACAGGGCTGTTGAATTCTGAGTGTATATATTATGTTAATTTTTCCATCAGATTAGTGATATATTAATCTGAATGATAATTGTCCGCCAAAGTAAGGGAAGAAACACAAGACTAGTCTTGCAGTCGCGTAGAGTATGTATTCCAAAGTCCAAAGACAAGTTTGAAGAATCTCCGCCTTTTGAAGAAAAAAAAAAGGCCGGGCTGCGCGGACCAAATAGTAATTGGTCAGGCCCTACTAGAAGTCTAAATTTCAAAGTTCAAACCCACATGCGCAAGGAAATCCAAATCCAAATCCATTCGGACCATTCCGGTTCTTACACATTAGATCTCGCTTTCAAAAGTGCCTCAATGCATGCATGCTCATATTTATTAATTATTATCCTTCAAAGTATAGTCGACTGCTTGCATATTAATTAATTCACTATATCCATTTCTTTTAATTCCATATATTGCTTGAAACAACAAGTCAAGCTACATACGTATATATATAGAGTTGCATAAAAAATTGGTCTTGAATGTATTGATTAAGTCAAAAACTTGATTCAACAATTTAAATTAAGTTTAATTAGGAATGAAAATTCCAACACAATACTAATAAATTAAGTTTTGATCAATGGCGGCATTTGGGCTTAAATTAATCAAAAGTGACTATATGTCACATGTAATGCGTCAATCGGCATACTAATTTTTTTTTTTAAACAGAAAAAGGGGATTCGAACCTCGTTATTAAAGCGATACATATCACTCCAACTAATGATTTGGGTCTAATATGCATGTCAATTGCTTACACAGTGTCTATATGTGTGTGGGGTGTGGGGGGTTGAAAAGGGACAAATTAAATAGATATTGAAAACCAATCAAGGTAGCTGTAAACTTGCATTTGTGATCCCGTGAAGTATATCGTAATCTGTAAGCATTTGATTGGCAACTAAATCCACTCGTCCACTATGTTTATGATACGTGGTTGTGTGTGTCAAAGATGTGCCTTATTACTATTATTATTATCGCTTTAATGTATCAAATCAAATCAGAAGATACACGTTTCATATTTCACAGATAAAACTATTTCATACACTTTCGTGGAATCGCAATTTAAAAAGGACAAGTAAAAACCACTAGCGGGCCAAATACATGCACCACGTGCAAATATCAAATATATGGTCCATGTTAGCTTCTTCATGGAAACTACTACTTGGCGGCTAAGCATTCGTAAACGCACACATCTCTACAGTGGCGGATTTATAAAATATATTGAGTGGAGATTGGTCAGTGGTGAGCTAATAATATATATGAGGGGCTTTGACGGGGATTCGTGGTTGCGTTTTCAAAATCATGTTAAATCATGTTTTTGTTTTTTTTAAGAAAATGTCATATTAGGATTTAACAATTAAGATTTAGTGAACCATTTGTCAATAACCTAATTAGTTATATATAATAATAATAATTCCAATTAAAGAAGCTAA
Source organism: Tripterygium wilfordii (assembly GCF_013401445.1). Lineage (NCBI taxonomy): Eukaryota > Viridiplantae > Streptophyta > Magnoliopsida > Celastrales > Celastraceae > Tripterygium > Tripterygium wilfordii. Next base: position 4,310,292 of record NC_052235.1, read on the forward strand.
AGTTCTTATTCATATTCATATTACTAATGATGTGGCCGCCTTCATTTTTCCGCCCAATTACTTTTCCATCATCAATTAATCCGCTGATAAAGATCCAAAAATTCTCTACATTACATTACACATCTCTTCTTGCCCTATACAACACCTTTATATACCACCTATGCATATATGTATACATATGCATACATACATAAAGTGCATTATATATATAATTGTCCCGAAATTTACAATAATTAATTAATAATGGTGAATATATAGATAAAGTGCATTATATATATAATTGTATACATAATTTGTATATAAATTATGTATATAATTATATACATAAAGTGCATTATATATATAATTATATACATAAAGTGCATTATATATATAATTGTCCCGAAATTTACATATGTATACCCTATATACATATGTATACATGTATATATGTGGTGTTCGGCCACCAAAGCCGCCTCTTGTTTTAATATATATATATATATATATATTATTGGATATCTATCCTCTTCCTCTTCCTCTTCCTTTCTCTTCTCGACTTCTCCTTTGTATATAGTATAGCACTAGTGGCTGGCCTTTCCCATGGAAAACCACCAACCTTTCTTTCCCATATCGTCGTCAAACATGGAGAGTTCTCTAGTTTTCAACAAATTTCTTGGCGATGCTACTTCAAATGGGTTCTTGGGGTTGAAGATAGAAAATAATAACCATTTTCTTGATCCTACACAAGAAGTTAACAACAATTCTTCCGATCATCATCAGAGTGGGAGCTCTCAAAGTGGTGATGTGTCCAAGCCAACAAACAAGAAGAAAGGAGAGAAGAAGATTAGAAAACCTAGATATGCTTTTCAAACCAGGAGTCAGGTTGATATACTCGACGACGGCTATCGATGGAGGAAATATGGACAAAAAGCTGTCAAGAACAACAAATTCCCAAGGTAATTTCTACTAATTCTTAGTATTTTTCTCTCTCTCTTGATTATCTAGAAATTCACTTTTGATTAGATCGAGATTACTGTGTAATTTTTTTCCCCAAAAAGCAAGATTTTGAGGGATTTAATTAATTTCTACTTAAGGCTGTGGTTTTGGTAATTAGAATATTGATCTAATTAAGGAATTATCCCAATCATATGCATGGATCGATGATGGATCGCTGAATACCCCTTTTTAAACAAAATAAGCTAATTAATATTAATTAGCGAAATGATTAATTTAGAGTAGTTGACCATGCAGATCTTTCAAAGCACACTCCACTGATTAAAACCATTATTGTTCTACGAGATACTCTTATAATCAGTAAGCATTTAAAATCAAAATGGAACAAAACCATCGAGTTCATACTTCGTAAGGAACTCTACTCAACGGCGGATCCAGTAGTTCTTTGTTGGCCTAACCCCCAGTGAAATTAGGTAAAGCACCCCCAATGTAATGGGATCCGAATATGCATGCCCCTAATGGCTATAATTTCTAGATCCGTCACTGGCTCTACCCTACTTTTGTGGATAATTACCACAGAAAGGATTTAATATTTATGAACTCAAGAACTAAGACTTGAAAAGAAGTGTTTGAAACAAAGATGAAGTTACGTTAAAGAAGACATAAACCGTATCTAATGTGCTTAATTGTTATAGTACTAGTAGTTGCTTGAATGGTTTATTATTATTGAGTGAAAAAAGAATGCTAACATTAGCATTTTGAAAACCAAGTAATTAACTCAAACGTTTGACACAGAATTTCACATACGATTTGGGCATGCAATTAACATTGGTTTGTATTAATTCATGGATTGCAGAAGCTACTATCGATGTACTCGTCAAGGATGCGATGTAAAGAAGCAAGTCCAACGGCTAAGCAAAGATGAAGGCATTGTAGTGACAACTTATGAAGGAGTCCATTCCCATTCCATTGATAAGCCCACTGATAATTTTGAACATATCCTCACTCAGATGCAAATTTACCCTACTCCCTATTGAACCACCTTACTACATCTTCTTCTCTTTTTCTTTTTTTCTGGCACAAGGAAAACAGACCGACTACAATCCAGACCAAGACAATTATGATGTGGAGGACCATGACCACCTTACTACATCTACTTGTACTATAATATATCAGCTTGTAATACATACGTAGATTTCAACTTTAGTTCTAGCTTCAAGATGGTGGTAATTAATAAGTGTAATGGCCATGGCCTTGCCAAACAATATTGAATGATTTCCAGCTCTCTTTTTTGGATTGAATTTGAAATGTATACTGTAGTTATTTGGTTTATTTGATAAGTCCCAAAAGAAGACGATATTTCAATTCCCTAAGAATATTTATCATGTTTCAGGTCCCACAGTTAAGTTATCCGACCCCCTAGCTCATCTTTCCACTAATTTCAAGAAGCAATCATGTTAAGTACTGGCAAATTCAGTCAATCCACCCAATTAAAATACAATATTGTTGATGGATTCCTGCCAAACTTGAACTTCATTTGACATGTAACTAACACAATGAGTCTATATCACAATGTCAAACATCCAGATTCGGCTCTCGGTGCGAGCTCGTGAAAACCTGCAAGTCACGACCTCTTGGGCTCGCTCACATGATCAACTAACTGTTCGCTGATAGCCCATGGACTCCATTACAAAGCCCATGCCCACCCCATTTGCCCGACAATCTACAACAACAATGTTGAATTGGGCTAAGCACTGGTACGAAGACCCATAGAACACCAAACAAATTATCCCACGATCTAGGGAAATGGGCCAAAATGTCATACTCTTACATCGAGCTTGGGCTTACTCACAAGACTATTTGAGTAAAACCCACGAGCCTACTTTCAAGAGCCCAAAGACTGAACTCTCGCTCTGTCAGTCAATCCTGCGGGCTGAGTTTTTGGGCCGGACTACTAAAACAGCATGAATTACATATTCGTTAAAAACAAGCTGATTTGAATGTTTCGGCCTTCGGACTTTGGGGGCTTTTGACCCTCCTTAATTGTACTACCTTTGCCATTTTTTTAATAAAAAAAGAAAAGAAAAAAGAAGCTGCTGATTTTGACTGATTTCTTTTTCTCATGAATATAATCACATAAAAAATACAGCAGTCAAAAGAAATAAAGGTTTTCCTCTTTCTAGATAAAGAAGAAGAACTACAGTTACTACACTAAGACGACTTATTTTGGCCACTGTACTCATCAAGAGGGGGAGAAGAAATTCTCATAACTCAATCCAGATGCCAAGATACGAACCACTATTGCTTGTCCTCTTTGGGATTTTCTTTCTGCGGAGCTTTTGGTTCAAGCTTAGGCTTTGCATTCTCTGCTGTCCTGAGAAAAGTTAAAAGTTGAATCCAAGTCATGTTAATGTACAAATAAGTAAACTAAGATCATGAGCTCGAATCAAGGCTCATTGGCTCAACATTTGATACATGTAAAGAGTCAACAATACTCACTGTCTCTACATAAAAAGCGCCTCGTCTTGCCTATAATCAAAAGAGAGATTATGAGAACATTGGCTACCAAATTAGAAAACCAATGAATAAAATCCAACTCAAGTGTTTGATCACAACGGAGTTGAGTCTCAAAATGAGCATTGAAAACTGTTGGAAGAAAACTTGAGAGAATCTCTCTACAAGTTATCTCAGAACCATAATTCCTAACCAACAATAATGGTTGAGGACAACTAGAATCCAACAGAATATTGGTTCTTTAAGACAACAAATAGCACCCTTGCACTTCTTTGGTGTCTCTCTCCCTGGACCAACAAAAGGAGGGAAAAAATAAAGAACATAATCCAGGCATCCAGCCATTTGTAACTGGTTCAACAGAAAAGTCCCTTCTCACAACATTTTGTTGCATAAAGGTCCTTTGTTTTGCAGTACCCAATCTGATAAGACACATTCACCAACGCTAAGGTTATCAAATAATCAAGTGCTCTGATGCAAACTTGACTATTCCAGTTGAAAACACAAATTACTATTGAGCTCAATGTAACCACCCATAACACCATTCCCAGCTCCAAACCAAAAAAGAAGAGCAGCTCCAAACTATCCAATATCTTAACTGAAATGGTATCGGCATCTCACCAGCAATATTTCAATTCCCAGACACTATTGTACACAAATCAAACTTTTTAACCTATCAAACCTTAACAACGACGAGAGTTGCCAAAATCCCAGAAGTGAAATTTGATTAAAAACAAAAATAGCTAAAGCATACACATCACTTGTTGTGTGCGTCTCTGTGAGAGAGAGAGAGAGAGAGAGAGATTACTTAGAGGCAACGGTTTCTTCCTCAAGCCAGCCGCGGATGTGCTTCACATTGCGCCTTAATATTGCAGCCGACTGCTTGACGTCACTCCTTAGGAGGAGAACCACGGCACTAACACCCGCCACTGTGAGCACAAAATTGGTCAATCCCATCTTTGTTTTTCACAAATCAGCTGCAAAATCCTCTTTCAGGTGCTTCAGAGTCAAAAAGAAAAACCCGTAGAGAGCTGTATTCAAAGGTTAGAGCTTTGTGATGAAATACTTCAAATACATAAAGCATAAACTTACAGCATCGGCAACTATCATATCTTTGCACCTAAAATCACAGTTAATAAATAACACATGCATATTAGTTTTCAAAACAATACTCCGCCTTTTATATCTCGCACTGAAACAAATATTTTAATCAAACCGTGATGCGCAAATCAGTAAACAATGTCTTTCTCAATAAAATCATCGCCGGATCATAACTATAAATCATTAACAATTTTCTTTCCCGATGCTTGGAATGGATGTGTACTTGCTCGTTCAAGTAAGAAACACCGAGAAAGTGTTTTGCTCAAAATACCCAAGAAATTAAAGAACGTACCTCTTTGTTACAGAGTATAGACAAACAATTGCAGGGACAAGGTTCAGGTTCGGACGTGCAGATGCGAAATCTTTCCGAGTTGAAGTTTTGGAATTTAGGGATTGAGATTCGTTTTCTTCCAAGTTAGTTTGGATTTTTGGAGTTTGGACTTTGGAGCGCACCGCACACGGATATTGGTGGCGAACGGATGTTATGGGCTTGGATCAATATTGGGCCAAGTTGACCGATTCACTTCACCCCAAAAATTGCCCAGCCCATTCTCTGATCAATTGGCTTCAACTGCTAGTTAAACAAATGGACTTGCTCAGCCTACAAAACCCAAGAAATTGATTTTGAACATAATCAAACAACAATTCAGCGAAGGAATTAAGGCATAGATGAATAATGTAAGTGGGTCCCTTTGCAAGATTATATAGAATCAGAATTTCTTCCAATATTGGTGATGATCCTGAAGCCTGTGCATCAACATCAATGGATGCATGCTCACTTCTGCTTTTGCTTGATAACGCCAAAACCACAACACAGAATTTTTCTTAGGGATAATCCTTTCGTGGAAAAACATCATGCAAGAACCAGTAGAATTCTTTAACGACGACAGAGACCAATTAAGGCAAATCAAAGATAAAAAGATAAGGTCATACATACATACATACTTGATCCCTAAAACACAAAATCTAACAGAGAAATACACGACACTATTTGATCATCCAATGCTCCATCTTCTTTTATTCATGTTTATCGGACAAATTCTAACCCTAAATTCAGATATTTTTAAAAAGAGGTGCACTTTTTGGTCCATATATATATATATATACCTTATTCTTTTGCCACCTTTATTTATCCATTCAAAATTCAAAAGGAAGTGCATTATTATTTATCACGACTCATTAACCGTTAATGATCAGTTTGTTGGGACTAATGATGGTTTAAGAGGCCAAATTAATAGGCCTTAATTCAGAATTAACTTTAAACACAGCAACAAGAATCCCAAACATGAGCACGACTTGGTGTGTAGTGGAGATGAGATCTATATATGACTAGTCATTTTCAGGACAAGTTGTTGGGACAACATGTTTTCAAATTATTTATGAAAAAGATGAATGTTTTCAAATATCTTACTTATTTATGAAAAAGAAAATACAATTCTAACAACAAGAGTCTTCATGGCTTTGCCATTCCTTTTAGGAGTACTTGCTTTAATGCACCAAAATCCCCATATATATATATATGAAAGTTATCGAGAGTTGATGTACACCATACATATGCAATTTGTCATGCCTTGGATATATATATCTTGCTTAATTGTTGGAAGATTAATTCTCCAACCGATCAAGCTAGTCAAATATTGAGAAAGACATCATATCTAGATTCTTATCCATGTAATATATATTCCCATCAACTAAAGTTAAAACTATGAATTTATCTATGGTGAGAAGAAATCAGCAATATATACCCTTGTTAGTCCAAATAAGATGGAATCGAGGAAAATTCATATAAATTTTCATAATACGTACATTTATATTAATTATATTTGACGTTAAGTATTAGAATTTGTTGGGTATTGATTTGCAATGGGCTTGCACAATTAAATGTGGGACCTACACATCTTTTGGTACGAGTTTGGGTTGAGCACATACATTTTCGAGCGTAGATAAACATAGTACAATTACAATTCAAAAACTAATATCATGTGAATGAGAAATTAATTCCAAAAGTGACATATAAAATGATGAAAATTGGTGAGTTTATAATACTCTTTACTGGGAGCACGAACTTGTCTTGTGTCAATTGGGTGTTTTAACTCTGAATTACATGCTCCAATAGTGGCTTTCAAACTACTTACTTGTTTGTTAATTGGACCCACACGTGGCTCCAAAGTCTAACTAAGCACAAATCAAAGTCGAATTAAGTGCAAATCACCTAATGAAGAAATTAATTATCATTATGATCCATTTTCAGCCAAACTGATAATAAATTAATAACACGTTCGGCAGTATTAGTTAAAGTAACGAAAGAATCTCCAATTATATATGGGGTTCTAAAGGCATTTGTAAAGCAGAAACTTCAGTACCAAATCTTAGAAAGTGCATGTAATTTCTTATCTATTCTCAATAACACTAGTCGTAGATGGATAGGAGTATTTTACAAGAAACAACAAAGTGAGATATTTTATGCTTCCAGATATTTACCAGAGACTGAGGGACCATCACCTTTAATGTCTATCCAAAACGAACACCCCTAAAAGCACACACAAAAAATTCTATAAATAGACCTTCAAATAAACTAACTTAACCACCAACACAAGTATATACATACCATATTTCTTCTGCTCAAAGTTCAGAATAATTGATATACATGGAGTCACCGGCGGGATCGACAAATCGGAAGGGAAGAGGGTTCGTGAAGGGGAAGCTGATGCAGATGCCATTCTATAGAGCAGCAAAGCAGCCTTCATCAACTACAACTACTAGTGTGCAATATTCAAGCAAGGTCTACAAGCCAACCCAAACTTCGCCTTCAACAGGGTACGTGGACTATGTGATTGCTCCTTCACCAAAGCACCAGAAGGTGGCCTTTATCAATATTATTAATCCAGAGAATACCAAACAATTTGAGGCCCTTTTTGGGGTTGCTGCAGATGAAGCTGTTGATATCAAGGCCACAACCTACATTTCTGCTGTTCAAGAGAGGTTCAGGCTTGAAGGAATCAATCATGCTTGAGCCTAGCTTGAAGATGAAAGAACATGTCATATATGTATGATCAAGTGATGATGAAGGAGACATAAAATTAGTTTTAGTTTTTGAGTTAATAAATTATTCTTAAAGCAGCTACAAATTAAGGATGCAACATGCATAATTCGATCCATTTGTGAATTCAGAGGGTTAACCTAATGTATATTGTGAATATATGTTATTGAAGTTGTTGTTACTAATATAGGAATTAATAAATAACGTGTTTTTAATTCATTTGATATTCTTTTTTTGTTTTGACACGGGGGATGGGGGATTCGCATTTTGATTACCAGTGTAATATATATCATCCTTATCACTCCAACTAGTGACTCAGGTGTATTCATCTGATATTCTTAAATCATTCACCTTATTAACTTCATCATAATGAAAACTACTCAATTAAAATGCAACAGAATCTGTCAATCTAAGCTTTTCTTCTCATCTGGATATAACAAAAAGGATTCGCACATATAAAATAAAGTATCTGCTGCATCACCTTCACTTGATCCAATATCAAGTGTCATTCTTTTTCCAGGAAGCCAAACACCACAAGAAACAAAAAATAAAATAAAAATACATGTAACAAATTCAGAGGAAAACATTAAAACAGAATCTAAAAAGGAATTTCCATAGAAGGTGATGATTCCTTTCTTTTTCATGTTGTTTCAGGATAAGAAGATTACTATGAATCAAAGAGGTGAGTATCCTATCCTGTGGTGATGTGAACTCCAATGGCGATGAGGAAAATGGTGATGAGGCCGAAGTAGAGAATGGTATGAACAAAAATGGAGACCCCACTTGTCTGCATATTTCCAAACTCCACCACCCTGCTATTCCCGGGTAGCTGGAACAGTAGCCCCGGCGTCAACAGCACGAACAGAACCACTGCTATCACCACAGGCCCCCAATCAGCCATTTATTCTAACTTGCTCTGCTTTCGAACCACTTCTTCCTGAAGAACCAACCTTCCACCATTCATTAAAAGGAGAAGGAAGTTGAGAATTTGACTTGCCAATGACAAAGAATGATTGGAATGAGACAAAGGAAGATGACGCTGAAGGACAATGAAAATGTAAATTTAAAAAAAGGCATCAACACATAGGATTTGACGATCCTTTGATCGTTACTTCTTGCTTGGACGGCAAAACGTAGGCATTTCTGTTTTGGCTGGACGGCTGCAAAATGTCTATCTAAGCCCATAAGACCTTAATTGAGCCCTGCCCATCAGTCTCCAGCCCATAAGAAAGACCCAAAAGGCCGTGTTTGGATTCTCCTTCCTCAGGTAAAAAACGCCTTCAACTACTTTTTTTTTTTTTTGATAAGTCTCAGATATATATAAACAACCAAGAAAAACAGCAGGACATCATAATAGATGACCTGAAACACAAGATTTCTTTCTTTTCTTTTTTTATAAGCCTCAGATATACATAAACAACAAAGAAAAACAACAGCATCAGAATAGATGGCCTGAAACACAAAAAAAAAAGAAACCTTCAACTACAATTACATCTACAAAGTTCAAATTTCTATTCCCACCGAACCCATAAAAAATGTCCCCTCCTCGTTTCGGTCCACAAGCCACAACTCTTTGATTCTTTCAGCACTAACCACTGCCAGACTGCCATTCATGGTAGGAAACTACCACACAGGTTGACTAAATGGACCACAGAGGACTAATTATATGACACATTCCTCCTTGAGTCCTTGTTTACAATAAAAGAACTAAACAGAAGTGGAAAGCTTATTCCATAAACACTATTATGACATTCCTTTACAAACTAGAGGCCCAATCCGTCATGATTGATTGATTGATTGATTGATTGGTAAGTTTTGTTTGGCTCAACTACTGTACTTATATCGACCTATGTACATGGGCTGGGTATAAATTTTCAAAAGACATACGGGCCTTTCAGAGAAATGGGCTTAAAAGCCATCAAAAAAGTTTGCTCGTCGACAGCAGGGTTCGAACCTGCGCGGGCATGCCCAACAGATTTCAAGTCTGTCTCCTTAACCACTCGGACATATCGACTCTTTAATAGTAGAAGCCGTGCTTTTTTTTATTTATATATAATTATGTTTATCTCACCTACATATTTGAAAATGGAATCTCTTTCTCCCGTTTATATTTGAGGATTAGAGATTTTGTGTTGATAAAATAGGACTTAGTCATATATACTTATCCAAAGAAAGCAAATAAAGAGAGACAATCCTGGGAAGGCCTCGTAGACAATATTTGGTGTTGATAACTTGATGTATAATAATAAAAGGGAGACACTGCATTCCTTCAAAAACAGAAGGGGAAGCAATATTTATATGAGAGTAATATTTAGTGCTTTAAATGGCAATTGTAAGGGGACCTTACTTATCTCAACTTGACAACCTGGAGGGGACCAAATCAGTACGGATAAGCTTTGTAGAGTAATTTTCTTTGTTATCATGGATATAAGGTAAAGTCTATAATATTTAATATCAACAACCCAACAACTAAACCCTTTACATTTATGCCTTGTTAAAACCTTTTCTTATATACATTAATATATACGTACATATATATACCCTATCACGTCCTGCTATTGAGCATCTTCAAATTTTGATTCGACTTTACCAATATTGATAAGTACGTACGTACGTGAAATTAAGCCTTCACACAAGTACATGAAAGTGAGGGGGTGCGCACAATATACAGGAGAGATTGGACAGGGCTTTTGCTAGTCCAGCTTGGTGTTCTCATTTTCAGGACTTTGAAGTTCTGCATGTGCCTTCTACCTCATCAGACCATCTTCCTATTCTTGTTGATTCTTCAAAATCGGCTTCTTCTGTTTGTCGTTCTTTTTTGTTCCAAAGTTTTTGGGTGCGTGATAAGGGGAGCCATCAGATTATCGCTGCGGCTTGGCAATCGGTCATTTCTGGTTCCCCAGCTTTTCGGTTATGCAAAAAGATTAATTTAGTGAAGCAAGCTTTGAAGAAGTGGAACGTGACTGAATTTGGTATCATCCAAGATCATCTTAATGTTATTCATTCTGAGCTGGCCAATCTGCAGTTACAGCCGTATTCTGATCATAATCGTTTAGTAGAGAAAAATCTTCAAGCGGATTTAAATGAGCTTTTGTGTAGGGAGGAGGTGTTGTGGAGGCAAAAGACAAGGGAGGATTGGCTGGTTTCGAAGGATTTAAATACCAGGTTTTATCATGTTTCAGCTTTAATTCAACGTAAGTCCAAGGCCATTTCTCAATTGCAGGATGATCAAGGCAGCTGGATGACCAACAGAAATCAGATTGGCAATTATCTTGTTAATCATTTCTCTAATCTTTTTAATTCTGATGGACCTTTGTCTGATGAGAGCTTGGAGGATTTGGTGTCTCCTTGTGTTTCCCTGGATCAAAATTCGTTATTTGGTGAAATTCCTTCTAAAGAAACCATTTTTGATATTGTTCGGTGTATGGATTCTAACAAGTCTCCAGGTCCAGATGGTATGACTCCTCTTTTCTATAAGTCCTACTGGAGTATTGTTAAAGGAGATGTGGTCGACACTATTCAGAATTTCTTTCAGCATGGTCGCTTGCTTAGACAACTGAATCACACGAACATTGTTTTGATTCCCAAGGCGGTTGGGGCTTCTCATATCGGTCAGTTGCGCCCAATCAGTTTATGTAATGTTATCTATCGTGTCATCTCTAGAATTTTGGCGGATAGGTTGAAAGCTATTCTAAGCGATTTTATCAGCCCTAACCAGGCGGGCTTTATGCCAGGTAGGGTGATTCAAGAAAATGTGGTGCTGGCTCATGAGCTGTTTCATAAGATGAAGCAAAAAAGAGGGAATGGTGGTTTAATGGCGATGAAATTGGATATGTCTAAGGCATATGATCGTATGGAGTGGCATTTTTTGATTGCAATTATGCGCAGGATGGGGTTTTCTGAGAGGAATGTCCAGCTGGTTTATCAATGTATCTCTACCGCCTCCTTTTCTTTTATGTTGAATGGTAGTCCGTTAGGGTGGTTTTCAGCTTCTAGAGGTCTTCGTCAGGGGGATCCCTTATCGCCCTTTTTGTTTATTATGGGCTCTGAAATTCTTTCAAGGATGCTATTTCGAGAGGAGTGTTTTGGTGCCATTCATGGCATCAGCGCAAGCCGCCATTCTTCTCCAATTTCTCATCTGTTATATGCAGATGATTCTATTATTTTTGCTAGGGCTAATGCTGCTGAAGCCTTTGCCATTCAAAAGTGTCTTGATAAATATTGTTTATGGTCTGGACAGAGGGTGCATTCTGGAAAATCAGCCTTGTTCTTTAGTCGCAATACTCCAGAAAGAGTTCAGCTTAACATTAACAGTATTTTACACTTTCGTATTTCTCCATCTAGAGCGGTTTATTTGGGTCTGCCAATTTCAGATTTCTCCAATAGGAAATGGTGGTATGACGATATGAAGGAGAAAATGCTTCAGAGGCTCTCAGGTTGGAGAGCTAAAACTTTATCTCAAGCTTCTCGGGGTATGCTCATTAAATCAGTGTTGTCTTCTATTCCTTCGTATAGTATGCATTTGTTCAATTTGCCCAGTTATGTTTGCTCCTCCTTGGATGGTATCATGCGTGACTTTTGGTGGGGCTGGGAACATGGACAAAGGCATTTATACTTGAAGAGTTGGGCTTCGTTGTGTACTCCTAAATCGCAAGGGGGATTAGGCTTCAGGAAAACTTCTCATATGAATACTTCTTTGTTAGCTAAGTTTAGTTGGAGGTTATTGTCTGGGAATGATGGGATATGTAGAAATTTGCTGTTTAGTAAGTATGTTATCCCGAGAGGCGGGGACATCATTATAGCTGCAGTTTTAAATTCTGATTCTTGGATTTGGAAAAGCTTGATGAGTGCTCGATCTATTCTTCGCATGGGTCTTTGTAAACATGTAAAATCTGGAACTGATACTCAAATTTGGTTTGATCCCTGGATTCCTCTTCAACCGGGTTTTAAACCAATGGTTATTGCTGGAGCTTTTATTCATCATGATGAGACCACGGTGGATTCTTTAATGTTGAACAATCCTAGACGCTGGAATATCCCTTTATTAAACACCATGTTTGAGCCCATTACAGTACATAATATTCTTCAAATTCATCTTCCCATTGTAACAAGGGAAGATAAATGGGTTTGGAATCTTAGTTTCTCCGGTGAATTCTCAGTAAAGCAAGCTTATCATATTCTTAATGCAGGGGCGGTTATTGATCCAACAGTTTCTCCTTTGTCTTCTTCTTGTTGGAATAAGATTTGGAAATTGAATGTGCATGCTAGATTCCAATTGCTCTTTTGGAAGTCTGTGTGGAATTTGTTGCCTACAAGAGCTAGATTATCAGGAATTTTGCAGCTTTCTCAGGATCAACTTGTATGCCCAATTTGCTCTATGGAGTCTGAATCTTTATTGCATATTGTGTCTTCTTGTTCTATTCCGGTGATGGTTTGGAGATCATCTAGGTGGCTTCTTGACTCACGGGTTTTGGGTACAAATGGTGTTTCAGGTTGGGCCTCTTTGGTTCTTAATCCTAGTTTGGTGGGCATTCCATTAGATGAGAGTCATGAATTCCAGTTGTTGGCTCTTATAACATTGGATCAAACTTGGAAATATCGTAATGAAATCTTGCATGGAGCTCCATCCAAGACTATTTCAGAGTTGTTGTGTTATATCCGCCTTTTACATGTTCGTCATTGTCAAGCTTGGAGGCTGCCTGATTTTGTTCCAGCTGTGCCGACATTGAACTGGTTTCCTCCTCCTTTGAATGGTGTGCAGGTGCAATTTGATATAGCTATGGGGATGAATAATACTTCAGCAGCTGCCTTAGCCCGCTCTTCCTCAGGTGAAGTGTTATTTGCCTCTGTCTGTTCTGGTCCGTTTGTGGATCCTGTGGTGGGAGAGGCTTTGGCTCTCCGGTTGGGTGTTCTTGATTGTTTGAAGTTTCAGTTTCGAGATGTTCATTTTGAGGGTGATGCTTTGATTGTGATAAATGCGATAGTGAAGCCTCCGTTGGTTTCACATTGGGCGATTGAAAATTTAGTTGATGATATCAGGTGTAGTTTGCAGGAGATTCCGCATTGGAGTATCACAAAGGTTAGCAGGCGTCAAAACGCTTGGGCGGATGGTCTCGCCAAATGGGCTGCGGCTAGGAATCTCTCCGGCAGCATTCCCAGTCATTTTCTCCCGAGGTTGCAGTTATGGTTAGATACCAAACATGACCCTCCTGACCACTGTTTTGGTCTCTTTTCTTCTTTTGATTAGTTCTGTATGTGCCTGACAAAAAAAAAAAAAAAAAAGTACATGAAAGTGATCATATAATTTGTTTATACTTAAAGGACATGGATCGATCACTCAAGCAATCAACACACACATCTATATATATTTATATTAAATGCACAAGTTGAGCAACTATTATAAATTATAATGTCCACACATGCAACTTGTACCTTCAAGCCCCACCGGCATCAAATAGCACCAAACGTATAGTTACAGTGAGATTCAAACAACGTATGTTTCTATATATATATATATATATATCATAATAATCCATTAACTTTTTGTATGCGGTATTGGTATTGGTATTGATATGTATGATGACCTTTTGCTTACACAAAAGCCATTTCTCACCAGCACTGCGTGCCCCCCAAATGCTAGATAAGTAGATATATTAGATATGGTACTGTAGGATATAGAAATGGACAAATTATTGGTTCTTATCTGCCACATCCAAGCAACCTCATGGAAATATTATTATATATTTTGTCTGATAAGATCTGCAGCTAGCATGTAATGTGAAATTACGTGGCTATTTTCTACTAATACAGAAAATATATATACCTTTACTCAACAACTCATTTGTCATTTTATGGCCTTTTAAGACTTTATTAAATTTGTCCAACTAATGAGTCTACCACCGCCATGTGATGTTATTCAGTTATTCCCTTTTACTTGTTTTCTTCTCTATATTCGATGCTGCTTCTTCCCTTTTCACTTCTAGTTCGTCATGGGACCAAATTATCATGTGCTTTCTTTCACTACACAGCTGGAGAGGGCATGGCATAAAAAATAAGCCAACATTGCAAGCCTAGCTTGTAACATTAATAATTATGTGAGACTACGGCAATAAATAAAGTAGTGTCAATTTCACATTTTGTGACACTGTTATAAGAAGCGGCCCGCAATCCACACGGTAATAATTTTTGAAGATTAAACTCACGAGTCTTATGGGTCGTCATGGGCCAAATATGTAATTAAACGGATCTATAATAAAAGGGAGTCGATATTTGTACACGATATTGAACTCAACACACACAATTACTTAATACACTCTTAATTGGTTTTCAATACACACATTGAGTTTCCTAAAAAACCCTCTCATACATATTAATTATATAATATTTAAAATCCTAAACTACCCTTTCCCCATCCATATATATCTCAACTTCCTTCCTTTAATAATCATTAAAATATTATTGACAGTTATTTCAAAATCAATTTTGTAGATTAAGTTTAGAAAGTGGAGAAATAGACACAAAAGACTTGATATTATTGAATTATATTAAGGAGAAATAGACAAAAAAAACTTCATATTATTGGAAAAAATTCCAATAAAATCTTGCATACCTTTTTTGCAATGAAACAACAAAGGGAATGTCAAATCACGATAACAATCAATTCCTAAATATACACCACACTCGAAAATAAAAAGATGATGGTTAAAATTTTCATATCGGAGGATAAATCTTATGTCCTCCGCTGTCAAACATGGAAGGGTTTGACAATATCTTATTAACACAATTAAAATAAAAAAATTATATACTTACTTTATTGGAGGGATTTTGTCCAATATCGCTCTCTTCATTGTTTTCAACGAGATTCTCTGTAGTGTTATTTTTTTTCATAATTTTCAGCAAGTTTCATCTCTTTTTCAATGTAACTAGGCAAATACATTGAATTCTCTGTCATAATATTGTTCTTGTAATCCATGAATATCCAATATTGAGAGAAAGATGGAAGACTAAGAGAAGATAGAAGGCGAGAGGAGAACGATACTTCGTATAAAAATTTAACTAAAAGATTAGGGTTACAAAGTTAAATTTAATTGTATTGTATTGTATTGAGTAAAAAAATATGGGTGCAAAAAAGTAGATAGGTTTTAAAGTAATTTCATTTAAGGATAAATTGATAAACTAAATTATTTTTAAAAAATATGTGTGTATTGAATCCAAATTTGTGTGCAAATATCGGCACTCATAATAAAATCGGCCACCCTCAAAATTTTAAAAAGCGACGATTGTATTGGTCCGACCCAATTATGACAAGTTCTTTAATTTGTCTCTTTTTTTTATTTAATGTGAGCAAGGCCCAGGGGTGGGGCCGTTAATTTTGGCCAAATTGATTATATAATCTCTTGTTAAAGTCAAATTATTATGTACAATAATCATGTGTTTACAATTTTAAATAATTGCAATTTATGCGGTGCCAATCATTGACATTTCTTTAAAATTATTTAAATATAAAAAAGTTATAATAGAAGTTGCACTATCAAATACTGTCCACGATGTGATAAAATACATTATTTTTACCAATGAGAGTTGATTCGATTGATAATGAATTGGATTAGATATATCTGCACTCAATGCTCAATTTCAATGAAAAACATATTTTTCAATGATATTAAAAAAAATTATTCTTATTATTTATTAGCAACATAGAATTTCTATTGCTTCAACACCATATGCCAATTGCATCATACCAGCTTATAATTATATATGACAACGTCGTGGTTTTAAACCATTTTTTCTTCTTACCATCTTTGACCGAAGTTAAATGGGTAAGTAATGCTAGTGCATATCGTTCTCAATGTGAGGGTAAAAACCGCAGGTTCATATCCCTCTCCAATCTCCATTCTTGGTGGATCATCCCATTCTATCATAGCTATATGGGAATCAAGATAAAAAATACAGTTGTCGTGTATATTTTGTTTACAGTCGGTGGAATGAAAATAAAAAAAATTTATGTGTATATTGAAACATTTTTATGTTTGTGGTAATAAAAATAAAATAAAAATCTTAATTAATATGTGTATATATATGTCGATAGTAACGAAAATAAAAAAAAATTATAATAAAATAGAATTTTTTAATTGTTATATTATCACATATGAAATTATGTGATATGATTATATACTTGACATGATGACGTGAGAGTGACAGAAGCAAATTAGATGTGTGAAAATAACATCGCCCATTTTTTTCTTCATGACATCACCGCCACCCCCAATCTATACATGTATCGATTGTCGTCTTGTATATAAAGAGACCCCCCCCCCCAAAAAAAAAAAACCTTTGTTTATTGATAAAAGCCGCCATCTTTTTTTCATTTCAAGTATTGATTCTGGTTCTGGGTCTGATTTTGAGTGATGGGCAGGTTGAAAGCAGGATTTGGATCGTTTATTAATAACAGATGGCTCGTATTTGTGGCTGCAATGTGGATTCAATCGTGTGCGGGGGTTGGGTATTTGTTTGGGAGCATATCGCCGGTGATAAAAAGCTCGTTGGGGTACAACCAGAGGCAGTTGTCGAAGCTGGGTGTGGCCAAGGATCTTGGTGACAGTGTTGGGTTTTTGGCTGGATCCTTGTCTGAGTTTTTGCCTTTATGGGCTGCTCTCCTTGTTGGAGCCTTGCAGAATTTGATTGGGTATGGCTGGGTGTGGCTTGTCGTCACAGGTCGAGCTCCAGTATTGCCTTTGTGGGTTGTGAGTACTCTATCTGATGTCATATCTCTTACCTTGATTTGATTTCATATTCTATTTATCCTTTTTGTTGATATAGATCCATTGATTAGTCCATAGCTATGCTTTGTATAATTAGCAACTGATGTCATATACTCATATCCCTCACCTTGATTCGATTTTCTATGGAGTTTTTCTATTTTGCTGATATATATCTTTCGAGAGTTCTGTACTAAATCTGGAAAAAAAAAATCCCTTTTCCATCTCTTTAGGGAAGGAACCATTGAACTTTAATGGCGTTTGTGAATGTGATGATTGTGTTTTGCATGCAAGCATATGTGATGTAACTAGGATGGAGGTTGAAGTAAGAAATGGTATGCTTAGTCATTGTGATACAGAGATTTGGATTTGTTATATAATCTAAAAAGACATGGTATTATTGATGGAGATCGAAGTAAGATTTCTTGATTCTTTGTACTTGTAAGGCATCCTGTTTTTGCCTTTTCATGTTAAATTGGAATATATGAGGTGGAATATTTGCTACTTGAAAATATATCATCTTTTGTTGGAAAGGATCTTATTGATCATAATTGTTCTCTACGTATTGAATCTTGTTTTGTATTTCTGTAAAAGTGGAGCTTTACATTGATAAGTAAATGGATTTTATTGCTAGCAAATATTCTTTTCTTTTTCAATTGTGGTCTTGAGACGGACATATACTCATAATGCCACTTGTAAGGAGCAAATTGTGATATATGCTGTCATAACGGCTAAACGTGGATTCCTCCTAGTTTTATGTAGTTATTCATAAAGGATATTGTTAATTCTTTTCTCCTTCTGTCTTACTCTAACAGTTTTGAGGAAAATTACCCCTGTTATGTGTCTGTCTGGCCTTGGTTAAATCGTTTTCTTCCATTACTTTGCAGATGTGCATTCTTATATTTGTAGGAACCAATGGTGAAACCTACTTCAATACGGCTGCTCTTGTTTCTTGTGTACAAAACTTTCCCAAAAGTCGGGGTCCTGTGGTGGGGATATTGAAGGGCTTTGCTGGGCTGGGCGGCGCTATTTTGACTCAAATATATTACATGATCCACTCCCCTGATCATGCAAATCTAATATTCATGGTTGCAGTAGGGCCAGCAATGGTAGTCGTTGCTCTAATGTTCTTTATCAGACCTGTTGGGGGTCACAGACAAGTCCGGCCATCTGATGGATCGAGCTTTACTATTGTATATAGTGTGTGCCTATTATTGGCTGCATACTTGATGGGAGTCATGCTTGTCCAAGATCTGCTCGATGTGTCCCACACAATTACAACAATTTTTACGGTAATTATGATTGTTCTTGTATTGATTCCCATAGTGATTCCAATATCATTGAGTTTCTTCATGGAGCCAAGAGGTTCACTGGAAGAGGTTCTTCTACCTAAACCTGAGGAGCAAGAACCAGGTAACTCTGAGCGGGACAGTCACGAGGTCATATTCAGTGAAGTTGAGGATGAAAAGCCAAAGGAAGTCGACTTGCTTCCTGCAGCAGAAAGGCAAAAACGAATTGCCCAATTGCAAACAAAACTAGCCCAAGCAGCTGCAGAGGGAGCAGTGAGGGTCAAGAGGAGGAGGGGTCCACATAGAGGTGAAGACTTCACCTTGATGCAGGCTTTGATTAAGGCAGACTTTTGGCTCATGTTTGTCTCCCTTCTATTGGGTTCCGGATCCGGATTGACTGTGATTGATAACCTGGGTCAAATGAGTCAGTCTTTAGGATATGACAACACACATATTTTTGTATCCATGATTAGCATTTGGAACTTCCTTGGTCGTATTGGTGGGGGTTACTTCTCTGAGGTTGTTGTGAGGTATGAATTGATAAAATCTCATCCAGAATATTCATTGAGTTCCAGCTTTATATTCCTTGTTTCTTATTCTTCTTAACCATCTGCTTAATATTGTATAACAGGGACTATGCTTATCCAAGGCCGGTAGCGTTGGCTGTAGCCCAATTTGTTATGGCAATTGGACATGTCTTCTTTGCAATGGGATGGCCTGGGGCAATGCACATTGGTACTCTCTTGATTGGTCTTGGATATGGCGCCCATTGGGCAATTATGCCGGCTACCGCCTCAGAGTTGTTTGGCTTGAAAAAGTTTGGTGCTTTGTATAATTTCCTCACTCTGGGGAATCCAGCTGGTTCCCTTGTATTCTCTGGTCTAATTGCAAGCCATATATATGACCGTGAAGCTGAGAAGCAAGCTCATGGTCACCATAACCTAATACAGAATTCAGGTTCAATCTTATCTGGCGTTCTTGGCGTAGACGAGTCACTGAAGTGCCAAGGCTCTGTTTGCTACTTCTTAACTTCCTTGATAATGTCAGGATTTTGCATCGTTGCAGTAGTGTTGAGTATGATTCTTGTCTATCGAACGAAGATTGTCTATGCCCACCTTTATGGAAAATCTCGTACTTAAAATTTCTTGGAAGAGGGAAAAGGAGATTGGGCTTTGCATAGATGGAGTATGCCATACACTTTGAGACAATGCTGGTAAACGTTGAACAGAGTTTGTGAGGGATTTTCCCATGTCAATATCTAAAGGTCAAGAAAGTGTTTGAGGCCAGAATATCTCTGCAGTAAACACCTTGAGATTTTGTTGTTCTTTGCATTGAGTTGGGTGCTATGTGATCAGTGAAGATTTTGCTTTGATTGTGCAAGTGTTCATTAGGTATTTATATAATTAATGGGCCAATTTTTCCTGCAAAAATGTCATTTTGTTCATTTTTGTTGAAGGTGGCTCATTGATTCTTCTTCTCTTGGAAGGAATTTGATTAGTTGTCAAGTTGTTGTGAGATTCTATTCTCTTGTAAGCTATGCATGAATATATATAAAACATATGAAGGTTTTGATTCTACGATTTCATTCAGAAATGTTGCATCAAGTTTTATGAATTGATGGTTTGGTAGATTTTATAGAACTGCAGCAATCTTTGCCTTTACATTTCCAGAAAAACAAGCTATTGTTACTGCAGAAACAAAATAGCAAAACCTTGAACGATCTTGTAAACTCTTATTCTTTGGAGAACGTGTTGATGTAATGATAATATCTTTTGCCTTCATGAGTTGAAGGCAGAGCAGTCCCTCCTTATCTCTCCTTGGCGACCGGTCTTCACGCCCACTCTTCCGAGTTTTCTCATAGCGGTGACAAAGGCTGCATTAAAATCAGCTGGGCTGTTGGCAAACTCCACGACTGTCGACTGAGATGCAGAATCGGTGAACAGAACCTCATCTGAGGTAAACAATCCTTTCCCTGCAACTAAGTTTTGGTAGTACACATTGTCGAAAGTTTGTGGAGTCACAGGATCCATATTGATGGCTATGCTTGGGTCTACATTTTGAGGGCATGCTTCCATCAACTGCTTTGCATAGTCAGGATTCAGTGTAGGGTCTACAGGAGAAGACGGTGTAAACGAGTAAATGCGGTTTGCAAACCGGTCACAATGAGAGAAGCCAAGAGTGTGTGCTCCTGAGAGTGCTATCATATCAAGTTGGCTAAGATTGTTCTTGGCAAACATGGCATTAAGTTGAGCAACATCGAATTCAGGTTCCGGCAAATTTCCAGCGACAAGAGATGCTTGAGAGACGAGGCCATCCCGACGTCCCAGTTCGACAGCGAACGAAGGTCCTCCTGCCTACGTTTTGATAACATCAAAGAGAGAAGTTGTTATTAATTTCGGCTTTTTTTGTAGGAGAGAATGTTCAGATAGTTGAGCGATTCTTACCAGAACTACAACATCCCTCGCAGCAAGAGCTAAGATGTCTGCACATGAGACTATTCCGGGGCATTGTGCTTCTACTGCTTCTTTTGCTTTTACCACCGTGTCGAAACCATCTCCGGCAAGGGAAAGGTTATCTTTTGCATCCTTCTCTGCATCTCCATTTGGTGATGCTATTAGGACAGAGGCATCACATCCCTACAAAAATCGCAAAAACAGAACTCTATAAGCAGTTCAATGCCAAAGCTCATTGATGTGTGCAAAAAATAAAAAAGAAAAAAGAACTTGTGTTGAGCATACCGTCACAAAGCAGTCATGGAAGAAGAGTCGTAAGGTGGCTGGAATAGTCACAAAGGTTTGGCTGCGCTTTGTGGCGACTGCCTGCTGCACTATTGCTTCCAAGTTTGGACAAGTAGGGCCATAGAAACCTTCCACTAGTTGGGCTTCTCCCTTCCCTATAACCATCAAAATCATCAACAGAGCCAATCCTGTTCTTGCCTCCATCTTTTTTTCTCTCTCCCCTCTGTAAAACTCTTACTCACACACATATATATACAAAGCATAGAATTCTTACTCCTTCATTTCTCTATATACATAGACAAGTTGCTCTTGTGAACTTGGTCTAATTCTCTACTAGTTACAGTATTCTAATAGTTAAATTAAACCTATGTCATCTAATAACTAGTCAATATGTTCGATGGCTCTGCTACCTGATCATCTGTTTTTTGGTGAACCGAACAAGTTAATTCAAAGGCCAACGAACTTTCTTGGAAAATTATTAAGAGTGTTTTTTATTTTTGTTCATAAATTCCTATGGATGTACACCTGTTCAAGGAGTTGAAATGCAGCCTTCCTTGCCTTTGAAGTTTGAAATTGAAAATGACAGAATAACAAATCCCAAATACTTTATACAACCAAAACAAAAAAAAACAAAAGCAATATTGATTGGACCTCTATTTTGAGGTTCTAGTGTCCTTTAATTAGGATGTTCTAGCACTTAGTTAATGTATTTGATTGCATTTTAGCTTAATTTTACACTTACAAATGTTTCCCCTTGGTTTTGTAGGAATCGGACCTTGTTCGGGCAAGTTGGAGCACTTTTTGGGCACTTTTTGCTGTGAGGTGTCGGGACACTTCCCAAGGTGTCCGGACACTACCCGTCCGGACACCCACAGTACCCGTCCGGACGCTTTCTTCACAAATTGAGACAGAGGCTTCAAAGTTGATGGACGCATGAAGTGTCCGGACACCCGTCCGGACACCCGTCCGGACACCCGTCCGGACACCTACGGCGAATCTGCAATTTTCTGCACCGAAATTTCAAGGGCATTTGGGGTAAATCATGTATATAACCAATGGGGAACGTTTGTATAAGGGTAGTTATGTATTTTCAATGGTAAAAGGAGGAGAAAACCCTAAGATTTCTTCTTACTTCACACAATTCATCTTCTCGAAGTTCTTGCCTCCATTGTTTTCTCTCTACTTCTCTCTCTAAGTTTTTCTTGGTTTTTCGTGATTTTGTTTGTAAACATTGATTTTCATCTATAAAATTGATGTTTATGTCCATTATGATGAGTGGCTAAGTTCTCTTTCTAGTTTCTAGTCCCAAACGGTGGGTGCTCGGTTTCGATTACTTAAGGTATGCTCAAAGAATCGTAGCTTCGATTTCTCTCTTTTAATTTCGTGATAGTTGTGTGATTGGATCTATGGGAATGACATATTTGCTTGTATTCTTGGATTGTCTAGTCTAGGGATTGCATCTAATGCGTTCGATTGAGAATTGTTAAACCCATTGCATGATTTCCTTAATTAATTGAGTTTTTCATTGCATAGCTATTAATTATGTGTATTGATGATGGGGTTTTGGGTTAAATTAGGAATGTGCATGGGAGAGTTATGGTTAATTGATCTTTGAGTGTGAAACTAGGGTGTTAGCCAAGCCAAGCCCCAAGGGGGAATATTAATTCATAATATTAGGTGCTTATCCCTTTGCGTTCATCGTAGATTAAGAGACCCGATGGCCTACATGTATGAATTGAAGTCTTATAGCCCAATTCTCTTTGCATATGCATGATTGATAGTATCACACAATGCATTGTGTATGGTTGTGTGTGTTTGCAATGATACCTTGAGTATGAGAACCGAGTAGCCACCGGGACGGATTAGAGACTAGGTTTTTAATTAATTGTTTTAAATCCAATTTGTGCTTACTTTGATTACAAAATCGCTCATGCTACCGAGTCATTCGGCCCATTTCTTTTACTTGCTTTAATTTGATATTCATTGTGTTTATTAGTGTTAGCTAGTCATTTGCATATCATTCACTTCAAATTTGCATTGCTTCCTCGTGGATCGATACCGGACTCACCGGTTTATTACTTGACGATACCCTACACTTGGGGTAAGTACACACACACACTTTGGTGTCGGTCAAATATCAGCCACAATGGTTATCAGTTATATTTGACAGCAGAAAGTTTTAGATTGACATTTTTTTTTAATATTTTGTTGAGTTTTTCCCTATGTGACACAACCGATAACAAAGATATTAATCCCCAAGTTAATTGTGATTACTAAGTCTTTTTTACAAGCTTTTACTCTCTAAGCATACTTTTTCAAAGCTTAATTATTTATTAGGAAATTGTAGAGGTGTGCAATGTGATTATCACATGTGAGGAACAAATTGATTTTGATGTAACGTTATCTTCATATGTTGAAACGTTCAATAGACTTGGTATTTTTCTTTTAAGACATGCCAATAGACTTTGATTAGGTAAATCTCGCCAAATTGAGTGTAATTTATTAAATATTATCTACAAATAATATACAACACAAAAAATGGTTGACCATTAGAAGCAACGTGTAGTTAATGCCTTCTCCACTTGATTTTAATTTTTTTGTGTTGAAAGCAAATTAAAATAAAATTTTTAGAATCTTCTAAAACGTGTAGTTAATGCCTTCTCCACTTGATTTTAATTTTTATGTCGAAATCAAATTAAAATAAAATTTTTAAAATCTTCTAAAACTTACACCAAATTGACCCCAACATTAAATCAAGATTATAGAATCAAAATTCCATTCTAAAACATATTTTTTCTTTAATGCTCTGTTTGTTAGGCGAAAAATCATTTCTTGAAAAAACTATTTTGTATTATCAGTGTTTGTTTGTAGGAAAATACAAAAATACAAGGAAATGCATTAAAAATCAATTAGAAAAACTAAACAAGAACGCTGAAAAATGACATCTTTTCCACTTGAGGGGATGTCATTTTCCCTTACACTGTAGAGTTGCTACCTCTAACAGGTTATTGATTTGTTGTATATAAATCGATTTGTTTATTTTCTCTCTCTATATAAAAGATACATACGTGTGCAGTAGTTAATATATTTATTCACAAATTATATAATCACAAGAAAAAAATGGTGCACCTCAAATTATGTTTTTCACCAAACAAACAATGAAAAATATTAACAATATTGTTGTCCAAACACTAGAAATTAATTAATTTTTCCATGAGATACGTTTTTCATGATAGGTTGATTTTCCTCCGAACAAACGGTGCATAAATTGTATGTGATTAGTAGACAATCGACTAATTAAATCAATTGGTTTCTCTAGTCTTGACTCTTGAGGCAGAAAATTAAAAACATTTTTCTTATTTTACCCTATTTTATGGGCTGGGCTTGGATCATGATGAAAAAGGCCATATTTCGGCCCTTAAAAATTGTTTTCAGTAAATTTAGATGTGCGCGACGAAGCCCATTACTCTAGCCCACGCAAAGCAACATACTAGAGCCTGCTCAACGTTCGGACTTTCGATTATGCTGTCGTCATTACGATTAGATATTTAGATCGTTCGAATTTTTTGAATCTCTCTCAGTTTGGGCCATGGCGATGGTTGTGGATTCAGAAGGAGGCGAGTTAGGGTTTCCGTACTGGACCTCCCTTCGACGGAAATTCAGTCCTGACTCCCCCTTCTTTGCTTCCGGTAACATCGAGAGAGAACTCCTTGCCAAACAGGTTACTTTCTCTGGTTTTAGTTTTCCACTTGAGGGCTCTATATTTTGTGTTTTCTTCTCCATTCGTTATTTCAAGTTCTCTGCTGATGTAAATTCTGTTGAATGTGTTGCCACATCCGACTTTGCTTGTTGATGCCGAGAAAGCGAAATTTATTTTTTGAATGATTTCAATTTTGAATTGCTAGGTTGCACTGGATATAACTGAAGATGAAAGGCATCAGCTTCAGGGTTTGATAGATGAGGAAGTCAGGTATCAGAGGTCAAATTTCATTCCATAACTTTTTTGTATTTGGCTCCTCTATGATTCAACGTCAGTGCTAGTTTTGAAGTTACTAAGTGGATGGAAAATAGGAGTATAAACTCAGTTTTTGATAATTTGGGTAGGAATGGATGCAAATGTTGGAATTATGCATTACTTTCAAACTCTTTTATATTGAAAAAAATTCTTCTTAGACTCTGGAAGAATTTTGTTCCAGAAGCGATGTGACTATGTGAGTCCAGATTTTTTTTCCTTTTGGTCTTTTGTATGGTAGTAGAACTGTAGAAAAAATTTCTGGCTATTTATGCTTCCATTGCATTGCTAGTTATTGGTTTAGAATAAATAAAATTATTGTTCTATTGGACAAAACCTACATATTTTAGACTTGCGCAATCCATTCTTACCATGTGTCTAACTTCGAATTAATGTTCAAGCAAGGATGTTTTATGTCCCATTTTTGGCTGTGGTGCACGGTTGAAATCATTGGAGGACTTTGAAGATCATTATAATGCAAGGCACACTGCTTCTTGTTCCGTCTGCTCAAGAGTTTATCCAACCTCTCGCCTGCTCAGTATACACGTGTCTGAAGCTCACGACTCTTTCTTTCAGGCAAAAGTTGCACGAGGCTATGTGATGGTATCTCTTCTGACTTTTTTATGCTATAACATGCTGCTCTCTATGATTTACTGGTGTTCATTTAGTGAGCATTGGGACAATTATCTTTCACTGTATCTGATGTGATTTGTGATTGTTGTGTTTGGTGCTCTAGTACTGCCCCATTTCTAGTTAAGCGAGCCACACTCTGCTCTCATTTTCCTTTTTATGTGTGTTTCATTCATTTTGGCTCTACCTTTCACTTTTACAGGATTGTGGGTATATCGTGATTCCTGATGACTAACTGGTAACATTAAGGTTGACAGGAGTAATAATGTGTTAAGCCTCTTTGTTTTTCTTGATGGTATCTTGATTATCTACATAGTTACCGGTCCTTTTTCCCCCCACATTATTACTTATCTAAAGAATCTAAACACATGTTCTCATTTGAGACGACTATAAATCATCTCCTCCTTTCGTTGAAAATGCAGCTTTCATCTCTATTCTTAACATTTGGCTCTATTTACATTTTTTTCAAGGGGCAAATTTGGCTCTATATACTTAATCGGGCTCCTCCTTGTAACAGTATGAATGTCTTGTTGAAGGCTGTGGTTCGAAGTTTAAGAACTACAAAGGTCGGCAACGGCATCTGCTGGACAAGCATAAGTTCCCCAAGTCCTTTGAGTTCTTCAAGAAAGTCCATCCGTCAAAGAAACAAAGACAGAAGAACCAACATAAACAAACTACTCATATGGATGAGGCGACAAGCAAAATGGAAGTGGAAAATGAAACCATTGATGGCCTTGTTTCGGCAGTCTCAAAGTTGAGCACCTCAGATTCCATTCCTTCTTCTGTCAGCTTTGGTCGTCGCCATTCTCGTGGGCTCACGTTTGTGCCCCGAGCTGTTCATCGCGACAAAAAGCAAGACTCCACTCCAGCTGCAACAAAGTGATAAATAGTCTGCTCCCTGCCATAAACACCCTAAGCAATTCATTCAGTGAATGGCTTATACAATGTTGTTGGTTCACTTTTTTCCCAGAATCTTCAATGTGAAGGTTGTTTGAAGTTGAAGCTGTTGGGACAAACTGAGTGCTCATATGGGTCTGACCAAACATTTTTCCACAGGTTCTCGTTCTCTGACCTCAACCTTGTTAACACAGAATCCATTTATGTACCCTCAAATTAATCTCTCAGTATGACTTATATGTTTGGGAATTGAAACAATTGTAAATCATGCGAGGGAGAGAGTTTCACTCATTGTTCCTTATTGATAGATTGGTTTATACATTTTACGAATTATAAGACTCCCATCCCATGACTTGATGTTGCATCTCTCGAGTGTTTGAGACTTTAATTGGGCTTCTGATCTTTAGTTCGGCCCAATCATTCGAGTCGAGACCCCTTTTCATGGGATAGCTTTAGTCATACCCCGATTTTTTCTAAAGACATCCCAATCTAACTTGATTACCCCTTATAAAAATCAGTTGATGATATGTCTTTAGAAAAAATTGAGCGTGACTAAAGTTACCCCTTTCCATGTGTTGAGCATGAGCCCAAGGCTCGAGCAAATATGGATTAAGCTGGGCTCAATGCTAAAAGCCCAACTCTTTCCGGCCTGTATGGCCTACTTGAGGCTGGACGCATTTCGGTCGAAAATCAGAATCTCCTTGTCCACAAAGTTAGTTCTCTGAAAAGATCGTTTCGTTCAATTTCGGAAAAGAGAAGTGAGAGAATGGACGCCATAGACTCAGTGTTCGATCCGCTCAGAGAGTTTTCCAAGGACAGCGTTCGCCTCGTCAAGAGGTGCCACAAGCCCGATCGCAAAGGTATAAGATGAACTTCTCGATTTTGATTTATTTTTTATCAAACGATTATTATTTGCTTCTATTGGGCGGATCTGTTGTGGATTTTGATCGAGGCTGTTTATTTTCCTTTTGTGATGTTGTAGAATTTACGAAGGTGGCGGTCCGTACAGCTATTGGTTTCGTGGTGATGGGATTTGTCGGGTTCTTCGTGAAGCTGATATTCATCCCTATCAACAACATCATCGTCGGATCTGGCTAGGTAATACTTTTTCTTCTTTATTCATGATTTCTCGATTGACTCTAGTGTGCTTTTCATTAAGTCGCTGTAATTTTGTTTCGCGGATAATGGATAATATGCTGTAGTTATGCTGTAATTCTGGGATTATACGCTTTCATGATATCATGAACCGGGAACTGCTAGACCATGTGATTGCATGTCGAAGAAAATCAGCTGATCCTTGGAAATATTTTGTTGAATGGTCCATAAATTGAACTAGAAGTATTTTGTTGTTGATTAACGGATGGTCTGCTGTTGTTCTTCTCTTGGTACTAAAATGCAACTGACATAAAATGGTATTATGTTGTTGTATAACTAATATATACGTAGATAATTATTGGATTTTAACGACTTGAGCAGTTAGTTAGAGCTGGAAAATGTTTTCAATGAGTTGGGTACTTGGGTCAAACAAGACTATTTGGTTTGAATTGGACTGCCTGATCATTAGGAGTACAAGTGTGTTTGTTGTTTCTTTCTCAAGTGTGTTTGTTGTTTCTTTCTCTTTCTTTTAGTTCTCTCTTTTAAAAGTGGAAGGACTCTATTAAAGGGGCACTAAGAAGGTGCAGACCCAGTAAGCGTTTTTGCTGCTTCTTATTGTCATATACTAGGCTTTCTTCTCCTACAACAAGTTGCATTTTCTTATTTGACTGCATATCGTATATTCATATGAATAGCTACAATGCTGTCATGTGATACAATGTCGTATGTGTGTATCACCATGCAGGCATGAATGCGTACGATAGTACAATGGTAGTCATGTGATACATGAAGACCATGTCACACATTGTGTATAACCATGGACATCATTCTCATTCATCCTCGTATATGATTATTGATTTGATATGCAGTCATATACAATGGCGTTTAGTTGTATTTTTTTTTTTATTTGTGTGTCTTGAGATATAGGGGAGGAATTTTTTTGACAACTGGTGTCAGTTGATTAAGTTGAAAAACTTGTGATAGTGTCTTAGGCTCTTAGCCCATTATTGCAAGGCATTAATTTTTAAAGAGAGTAGGGAGAAAATGTTACGAGGAAAAATACTACATGTGAATGTATGGTTGGAAAACTACTTATTAAAAGTCATCTATGTTTGGTACACTTCAATCACCGTTGTCACCTACCATGTTGGGGTTGGCTAGATGCATCCATATGATAAATGAGTGAGAATCTGCCACAGTGCCACTTGAATTCTCCTTTGCCCTCCATTTCTATCATAAGCTACATTATTGAGTATTGACTAATTCTATAGAGTATGAGTCCTTTTCCAGAAACTTCCATCTGTGTATTTTGTCTCTCTCCTCTCTTTAGTGACTTACACTTCTAATTTTTTTCGACTCTACGCACAACTGCTAACTTATTTGATAATAAATGTTTCTTAGGATAAATGATGTGATTCTTTTGTGTTGTGGACAGTATTTTTTTGATTAATTATGTAATTCTTTTGTGTTATGGAGTAAAATTTGTTTGTTTATAAGCTGTGGGAGGCATATATTAAGAATATAATACTTATCTGTGAGTGTAACGTGTAATTTTTACCCTCTTTTTTAACAACTACGGGGGGATTATATAGATCTGAAATGGACCAATCCAATTTGAAAAGCTTGGTGTTGATAGGTTCAACAAGGTGCTCAAGTTGGACTTTGTCTAAGATCTGATCAACCCTAACTTCAATAGATAATGACACTATAAGCTCTCCGAGACCATTCATTTTCCATATGTTTCATAATATGATGAAACTTGAATTGCACTAACCAGAATTTTCCTTATATTGCAGGTCAGACTGTAATGGTTGGCAGTTCAGTAGAATCAGAAGGGAAATGAGAGCGTGAAAACTCACTTTAGGATTTTAATTTGCAGCATACGAGAGTACATTTGTTGTTGACAATATTTGGATTTGCTTTATAATGGCATGCGTTGAAATGTTTACTCATCCTCTATGGTATTTTGGTAGTTGTGTTTTGCTTTAGCTTGTTGAATCACCATAGATCCTCAACCCTATCCGTTCAGGTTCGAATTTCGTCTGTGCTCTCGCACCATTTTACTTGGACCCGAAAATTGAAAATATATTGATCTTAGAAAATCAAAATCCGCTATCATCAGTGTCGATCAACTAATTTGGTGTTCCGGCCATGTTTAGGAGCATGGAATGTCTGAGAATAATCCTTGAACTATGACGTGTTGTCCTTGGGAAATGCTACGGACTCTCCTGCACGTGAATTATAATCAATATTATAATCTGCATGTGAGCAGGCATTGATTATAAATGTAGTCATTGTTTATATTCAATGATTATAAACATACATGTAAAGATCAACATAGAAGCATAGATCTTCTCATGTTCACGTAGAAGCAATGCGAATATTGAGGGGGCTTAGTCAGTGAATGCCTTACCAACTGTTGGGGACGTTGTGAAATGTTTCCCCATCCCCTTTTCTATTCTGTATTAACAATCCATATTGTTTATTTCCATAATTATCTTTTTTTTTTTTAAAAAAAAAAGCCATTCCATCACATACTGTTCTTCGTTAAGTTCAATCATTCGACATTCAAATCATGATAAGAGTACAAGCAGGAACTCAAAGCATAAAAGTAAGGGCATGCTTGGGAAATTCGGGAATGGGGACTAGAGATTGGAGGAAATAGTGACAGTAGACTCCCATACTTCCCCATTAACCTTTGCATACACCCTCCCAACCCAACCCTAAAAGCAAACAAGAAGGGATTCACATAGCAAATTTGAAACAGTAGATATCGACACTTCCGATCTAAGTATCCAGGACCCAACAGAATAAACATAAAAAAAGGAAGAGAAACCAATGAAGCAAACCAATGTGCATGGTTTGATCATAGTTGTAAACCAAAAAAATTAAAACTAAATGGAACGTTCAGGAATTAGCAAATAGGATTGCTCTCTGCAGCAGATGCTAGGACCAGCTGCGGCTGAAAAAAGGCTTCCCTTCTAGCCTTCTTACGTTCACGCTGCATCCTGAAGTACTCCCTCTTCCTTGCTCGATAACTGTTGGGGTTCTCAGGCTGTACCTCTCGTGCGTAAACACTGATCTGTAAGTTATGCATATCCACAAATTTCCATTATTCTGACAAATCTAGCTTCACGGAGCATAGTTCTAAAATTTTGAACATAACGATAAAATTTAACCTTCTGCCTGTCAGGCCCAAACTTTTCAAATTGAACAAGTCCATCAATCAATGAGAAAATGGTGTGGTCCTTGCCTATCCCCACATTCTTTCCCGGGTGAAACTGAATATCTCACAAAGACAAACAATCAAAAGTCATCCACAAATAAAACAAAGGGACATATAAAGTGTGAAGAGCCAATAAGTAAATACTCAAACACATAATAATATTAAATGGCAAAAAAGTATAAGAATTTCTTTTTTAACATATCTCCCCCCACAAACAATCTACATGTAAGCAGAATATGTGAGCATTATAGTTGTTATGAATATAATTTTCATGGGTAAATATATTTGCAATCAACTATAGGCTATAGTTAAAAACAATTCTAAACTATCAAAAAAATACAAGGCAATGTATGAAGTGCATGAGTTTGGAAATTCTACTTGGTAATCCAAGCTACGAGCTGTTACAGTCACAACTTAAAATCACCAACCCTGACCTTTATCTCCAAAAGTACAAATATTCAACACTACAATGAAGATCAACTCCATTACAGAATTGACTCCTAATTTCTTTTTCACGTTATACTTCAACAGTTATTGCCTTGGCCTAATACATCACTAAATGATCTTTAAGGCACCTTCGTTACCACTTAGATCCCTCCCCATATAATAAGGGTCTAAGCTTTATAATCCTTCATGTTTCAAACTCCATTAAGTTTCTTCTTCTCTATTTGATATTTCAAAAAACACATGCACCTACAATCAGAGAAGTTTTCAAGGTCAAGAAATTACACGAAATAACCTCATTGCAGTGCACCATACAAGTCCAGGATGACCAAGGGGCTTCATCTTGTATAATGTTAGAAACGAAAAGCCTTTTCAATTCATTAATTTGTAGAGACCAGCTTCATTACACTGAGTTCTCTCCATTTTTTGATTCTCAACACCCAAAATCTTCTTCTACCACACATACAGCAAGCTTCAATCCACAACTTCTCTAACCCATTCAAAAATTGTGGCCATAAAAGCTTGTCAAACTTATCCAGTCCTTCCAATAACGCCCATATCTTAAGTGTTTTTTATAAGTAAAACTACATGAGTTATTGCATTTGTAAGCAACAACCATCTATGAAGCCCCCTTATCTAAATTCACGAAAAAACCATTCTCTACTTCACTCCCCAGCAAGAACCATCTGAATTCATAAGAGGGGGGGTTGAAATCAGAACCATCAGTCATCAACAACAGTTCCCGAATTCATTTATGTCAATGACAATCAACACTATCATTGAAACCCACTATTTTTTTTTAACAAAACAATAATAATAATAATACTAATAAGGGAATACTCACACCTTGGTGCCGCGCTGGCGCACAATAATTGAGCCGGGCTTTGCGACCTGGTTACCGAAAATCTTGACGCCGAGACGCTGGCCTGGCGAGTCTCGTCCATTCTTGGTGCTGCCGGCTCCTTTTTTGTGCGCAGACTCGATCGTCAAAGGAACCGGTAATCTTGGCCGCATAGAAACCGTTGATTTGGGCATTATTAACCCCGCATCGAAATTAAAGAACGAAGATGCTGATGACGCTGAAGATAGAGATAGTCCCTTGAATGCATTAGCCAAGCTGAAGCTAACTGCCGTAGCTGCTGCCATTTCTTAGCTGTCGATTTCAAAATGAACAAAATAAATTATAAAATAATTAAATTACTGGCACATATACATAGATATATACATACATCTATATCTATATGAATACCACCCGAAAACTGAAGACTTGTGTTGGTTTTGGCTGACTGTGAGGGCAAGGGCAAGGGAGGTGTGGAGTCTGGAAAGAGAGGAAGAGGCGAGGGGCCTTATCTTCGAGCAGCAAGACTGCTTCATTTTGGGCACATTCTGCGGTTGAAATCAATCTGGGTATTAGACTGGAGGCCCAAACATGGCCCTTTTACTTTCAGATTAACTTAATGGGCCCTTTCCAATGTCCAGAAGCAAGAAGCTAGCTTGGCCCAAAATATTTCCATCTTGCGGGCTTCTATCAATGGATTTGGTGTGGGTCACAGCCACCTCACACATGCAAAGTCAGACAAGAAAAGGCCCAGAAATGAAAAATTGAAACTTAGCCCAAAATGAAGTAGGTAAGGGACGCAAAGCAGAAGAAGATTCTGCATATTACAAAAATTTGCCAGGACACCAATATAGTGCACTAAAAAGACCTACAATAAAGTGTTTCAAATCCCTTCTTCGAACAATCTCTTGTTCTGATGACAAAACAGATATGTCACCTTCAAAATTAAACTAGTACATTCAGTTTTAAATACGTTTTCAAAGTCTTTTGATCACAAAACCAAAATTTGCCTTGAAGTTTGAAGTCTCTAAATACTTCACTCCCATTGAAAATTTAGTGCAACTGGCAATTTTTGCTATCCGTAAAGATAAAGAGTGGTGGTAAAATTCTGCTTTTCGACTGCAAAATGTAACAATTCTGTATTGCACTGAGGTAAGCAAATTAGCTTTAAAATACACTTTCCTTTATCTGGTTCAATGAAATAAATGACTTCTCACATGGCCAAAGGTTAAAATTCTGTCCCGCTACCAGTGCATGCACAGTAACGGCCATGGCAGACAAGTACCTTCTCAAGAATTGCAGATTGGTCATCCAGGTGAAATTTCTTCATGTAATTTGGCATTTCAAATTGCTGCAAGAAAAATTGATCCTGCCTTCTTAGCAGAAAATATCTTCAAACATCTTTCATCAGATCTAGCTAGATATTACCTGTTCCTGCAGTTTTTGTTGAGCATGCATTTTCTCCATAAAATCCTTCTGGTTCAAGCTCAGCAGCTTCCTCACAGACCATTTCTTCACTGACAGACATTTAGCATTATGACAACAAATTTTAATTTGACAGAAACAAATATCAATGCAAGTTACTAACTCTACTGATAAAGGAAAACCAGCACCTAGGTAAAGTTGTCAGAGCAAAAACCCCAAAGAACATGGGTTATTCTCAGCCCAAAATAAACAAGCAGCATTAGCTGAGTGATAAAACAGAAGTAAAAAATGATGAATCAACTAAAATCTCATTGAGCAACCAAATGTGAGTGAAAGACAACCAAGTAGTATACCCTTATGTACAAATATGGTAAATAATACAACCCAAAATTAAGACACTGAAGGCCATAAAAGTCCACAATGAAGAGTACCGAGAGACGGGATCATAAACTCCAAACCTCCCCGAAGTCTACCAATGAAGAGTACTTAGAGATAAAGGAATGCACCATGCCCTCAAGCCTTATATGCCTTCGCAAGGTATGAACCCAACACATCCCATACACAAGTCAAAATTATGGGCATGATCCTTAAAAAAATAGAATTCAGAGAGAGCTTGCTTTGCAACAAGTTTGCAAAAGTGAACCAACAAATCTCTATCATTCTCGTCAGCCGTATTGACTTCCCCAAGCATGAAAGACCATAGCCAGAGAAAGGGGGGCCATAATTTATTTCTTTCATTCCATTTAAGCAATCTCAAACAAACCACACTGGTTTTGTTTTTCTTTTCTATAAAATGCCAATATTTATTGACTAGCGTTAAAAAATTCGAACCAATAAATAAGTTGCATCAATATCTGCAGCTTAAGATGTCAGTGCAAGGATGAAGCAACTGCTCTCCTGATAGCATTCCAGAGCTCTGTATCTGAGAACTGCCAGCCATACTACGCCAACACAGACCACACAAATGTTCGTCTTCAAAACATAAACACTATTTTATGGCCAAAAGAGAATAATATAGTTAATTCTTATTTTCAATTGGCCCTATTTTTTAGATTAATTTCATTACCCTCACTTTACTGCTTTGAATGGAAGTAAATTAGAGAGAGAAGCGTATGAAGACGATAAATACAAAGACAATTGAACTAAAAGAGATTTATAATATTTTTTTTCTATTATTTCTCCCGAAGAGAAATCAAACAAACAAATTAAACTAATAAACAACACAGAAATAAAAAATATATATAAAAAAAAGGTAAAGGCACAGGGGGAAAACCCTGAAAATGTTACATCAACAACAAACCCTAGAAATCTTCATCCATCTTGAACTCATGGGTGTCACCATTGCCATTCAAGCTCGACATAACCTGGGCCTTCTGATATTCCCCGACTCTCTTCTCGAAAAAATTGGTCTTCCCTTGTAGGGAGATCAGCTCCATCCAATCAAAAGGGTTTGCAACATTGTACATCTTCCCGTACCCGAGCGCACCCAACAACCTATCAGCCACAAATTCGATGTATTGACTCATTAAGGCACCATTCATCCCTACCAACGCGCAAGGAAGCGCGTCGCACACAAACTCTCTCTCTATATCGACCGCATCCCTGATTAATCCCTTGACGCGCTCCTCGCTCAGTTTCGTCCTCATCAAGCGGTACAACAAGCACGCGAAATCACAGTGCAAACCCTCGTCTCGCGAGATCAATTCGTTCGAGAAGGTCAATCCCGGCATCAATCCGCGCTTCTTTAACCAAAATATCGCGCAAAAGCTTCCAGAGAAGAATATACCTTCCACGCAAGCGAAAGCGATCAATCTCTCGGCAAAGGACTCTGAACCGTCGATCCATTTCAAGGCCCACTCGGCCTTCTTGGCCACGCAAGGGATGGTCTCCACGGCGTGGAAGAGGCGATGCTTCTCGTGCGAGTCCTTGATGTATGTCTCGAGGAGTAGACTATACATCTCAGAGTGGATATTCTCGATCGCGATCTGAAAGCCGTAGAAGGCCCGGGCCTCCGCAACCTGTACTTCCTTCATGAACCTGACGGCGAGGTTCTCAAGCACTATCCCATCAGAGGCTGCGAAGAAGGCGAGCACGTGCTTGATAAAATGCCTCTCGTCATTAGTTAGGGATTCCCATTGACGCATGTCCTGGGAGAGGTCGACCTCCTCCGCCGTCCAGAAGGACGCCTCCGCCTTCTTGTACATCTCCCATATTTCCTGGTACTGGATCGGGAACATACAAAACCGATCCGGGTTCGGGGCGAGCAGTGGCTCCTCTGGAATTGAAGGCATATTGAAGACTAGAATAGAGTTTTAGGGTTTTGTGATTGAAAACTAAAGGGCAGATTGGGAATTGGATTTCTGTTGCAGAGTATTGGTGGGCATTTGGAGGATTTTATAGAACTTGTGAGGGGCGCGGGGAATTTGTCAATTCGAATTCCAAAGAAGCTTGTGGGAGAATGAATTGGAGGGTAATGTTGGAATTCAAATGAAAATGTTGAGGCGGGTTACTTAAACTGGTCACCTACTTCCAAATTAGACCATGAATGTGGTCCAAATTATGTATAAAGGAAAGGCAAGGGACTGGTATTGGCTAATTTTAGCAAACAAGGGCTTAATGGGCAAAGCATGATTTCAATAGGTGAGGCTTGAGAGGGAAGCTTCACGATTTTAATAGATTTCGTATTTTGGCGGTATTACTTTGGCGCTAATTTTTTTAGAATATTTTGTTGGGACCAAAAACAAATTAACGGTCGTTACGTGCCCTTTTTTTTTTTTTTTGTGTCAAAACAGTGGACAGACAAGAGTGAGCTGTATGTGTGCACACTTTCGCACAAGGTCCACACGTGGTTACCACATGCTTGTGCGAGTCATGAACCGCTTACACGATTTTGCTCGTTTTAAGCCAAAGCTTTTCATGTGGTGGATCCATGTGAACCAACATCCGTCTAGAGTCTAGCCCAAACGCCCCAAAGGGATCCACCAATTTTATGGGCCGAACAAGCTACTTAGCCAATAACTATACCCTAGTGTTGGCAATTGCAAAATGTGGGTAACACTTTCTTCTTTTTTTTCTTTTTTTTTTCATTCTGAAGTTTCTTTTCCTCCGCAGTTGGAGATGCTTTCTCTAATTACAAGTATTTTTTTCGTTAATGGTGTACTTTTTTTTTCTTTTTGAAAAGTTCAAGAGACCATATATGTATTCATATACTCAGCTCGTTAGTAAAAGAAATGGATGCCCTTATAGGCACTCGGGCCACCATATAGGTGGAATACAATCAACCTCATAAAATGATGGACAAAACAAAACAGTTTTTATCTAAAACAAAACATAACAGAATAGCTCAATAGCAGTCATTAGCATGGCTTTGACGAGTTAAAGTCCAGGAAGACTTCTCCGCCTGAATAATATGCACAACCAAACAAGGTACCTCCTCAATCCAAACCCGCATGCCCTGAATGAGAAAGGCATGCTTAGCCATGGAATGGGCGGCTTCATTGGCCGTGCGTCGTATATGGACAAATTTCCAACTCGACAAGAAGCGCAATAATCTCTTTATCTCCATGATAACCGGACTCCAAATAGCACGATGGACATCACTTCCATTAATGGCTTCCACAACCACTGCAGCATCTCCTTCAAAAATCAGCTCTGTGAAACCCAACTCCAGTGCTAACTTCACAGCATGAAGGGCTGCTAAGGCCTCAGCTAAAGAAGGATGAAGTGCAGTCATTCTCAACAAAGAACTACTTGCCATGACCTCCCCACTAGCATCACGAAATACGACACCCATACCCGTACGATCATTTTGAGATTGGATTGGTGCATCCCAATTGGCTTTAATAAGGTTTATTTGTGGTCCTTTCCAAACCTGCTGGAGATTACTTGAAACTGAATCTCGCTGAACATTAACTCCATCTACTTGAGCAAATTTAAAATCATTTGCTAAATTCATACCTTGTAGAGCTACTTGTGTAGGATGTGTAAGAGTCCCCTCATGGACAAACTTATTCCGTCTAAGCCAAATCAACCTCATTGTAATAGCTAGAGTAGCTACCTCATGTGAAGAAAGAACAGCTGAGGAAGCAATCCAGAACTGGGCGAAAGAGCCTTGAAAAATAGAATCCAT
This sequence comes from Tripterygium wilfordii, assembly GCF_013401445.1. Lineage (NCBI taxonomy): Eukaryota > Viridiplantae > Streptophyta > Magnoliopsida > Celastrales > Celastraceae > Tripterygium > Tripterygium wilfordii. Next base: position 4,348,358 of record NC_052235.1, read on the forward strand.
CTTTTGCAACTTCTTGAGGCTCATAGAAAACACATCTTTTGCTGCCGGGCATTCCCACAAAGAATGCATAACTGATTCTTCAGCACTTTTACAAAGAGAACATACCGAACTATCACATATATGTCTCCTATGCAATTGTGAAAAATTGGGCAGAATATCAAGAACTGCACGCCATAAGAAGACCCTTGTAGATGGAGGCACCACAAGCGACCATATATGAGTCCATACCGAATCTAGAGGATTAGCCAATGGCTCTGAACAGCAAGCAGACTCCCTTCTTCTTATATCAAGTGCATGAAAATATCCACTTCTCACAGTATAATTCCCATGCTCAGTTCCATTCCAAAATATCGAGTCTTGCACATGTGGAGAACCAAGTGGCTGGGACATTATCATTCTAACTGTGTCAACATCAAATATTTCTTTAATTAAACTAGCATCCCACCACCCAGTGGTCCAGTCTATTAAAAATTCAACTAAGATAGACTTTTGAACCCCTTTATCCACTAATTGCTCATCATAAAAGATTGCTTTCGGCAACCATGGATTACCCCATATCTTCACCGTCCTCCCATTGCCTATCCGCCACTTCAATCCATCCAACAACAAATATCGTGCACTCAGGAAGCTGGACCATAGAAAAGAGGCATTTCTCTTTTTCGAAACCTCTAAAAATCCGGAACTTGGGAAGTACTTTGCCTTCAAAACACGGCTGGATAGAGAAGTTGGATGAACAATGATTCTCCAACATTGCTTTGCTAACAATGCATCATTAAAAGCCTCGGTATTTTGGAAACCCATTCCTCCATTCTTCTTTGATTCACATAGTTTAGCCCAAGGTAACCAAGCCATATAATTATTCTTATCATTCACTCCCCACCACACCTTACGTAGAATTTGATCCACTTCAGTACAAAGGCCTCCTGGAAATTTAAACAATTGCATCGCATAAGTAGGAATCGCCTGAAGGATTGATTTAATAAAAACCTCCTTGCCTGCTTGAGATAAATTGCGATGAGACCAGCCCATTACCTTCTTCCTTATTCTGTCTAAAATAAACATAAAAGCCTTCTTCCGTGATCTACCAACAATGGCCGGTAATCCCAAATAGTGATCATAAATCTTTGCTTCCACAGCTCCAATCAAAGAAATCATCTGGCTTTTTTGCTGAGATGAAGTATATCTGCTAAAGTAGATACTAGTCTTGCTATAATTAATCATTTGGCCCGAGACTCTACCATACTCCGTCAGAATATCGTAGACACACATCCAATCCTCTTTTTTAACCCGACAAAAGAGGAGACTGTCATCAGCAAAATATAGGTGTGAAATCCGCAACCGACCTCTACCAAAAGGAATTCCACAAAACATATTAGTATCATGTGCTTCTTTTAAATTACTACTAAGACCCTCCGTACATAATACAAATAGCAAATGAGAAAGAGGATCACCCTGCCTTATACCTCTTGTTGGGATAATCAAATTTGTAGTAGCTCCATTAATAAGCACTCTATAAGTCACAGATCTAATACACTGCATAATCCACCCCTGCCATTTGTCTGAGAAACCCAACCGAGACATAATTTCTTTTACAAAATTCCATTCAACCCTGTCGTAAGCTTTGCTCATGTCAAGCTTAATAGCCATGTAGCTGGTTCTGCTCCTGGCCATCAGGCTCATAGAGTGTAGTGCTTCATACACCATTATCACATTATCCGTAATCAACCTATCTCTAATGAAAGCAGATTGGTTACCTCGAATAATATTGGGGAGAATGAGACTCAATCTATTAGACAAGATTTTGGAAATGATCTTGTACGAGACATTACATAAACTGATAGGGCGATACTCAGTAACGCTTAGAGCTTCTTTCGTTTTTGGGATCAAAGCAATAAGAGTACTATTTATCTCAAAATCCATAATACTCGTATCAAAGAAATCCATCACAGCATCCACAACACTATCTCCCACAGTATCCCAATGACTATGATAAAAACCCGCTGAAAATCCATCGGGGCCTGGAGCTTTTTGACTACTAATACTTCGAACTGCATTCCAAATTTCGTCTCTTGTAACATCCTACACAAAGACTCATTAACATCAGCATCAACTAGCCTTGTTATTGAATCTAAAAATGAATAATCCTCCACAATACTTCCAGCTGAGAAAAGACTAGTACAGTAGGCATGAAAAGCCTCAGCTATTTCCGGTTCAGTAGTTCTCAAACATCCACCTTCATCCAGGATTTTGTCAATGCCCTTTAAATTTTGCCTCCTCTTCATACTATTATGGAAAAAACTAGTATTTTGATCACCAGCTTTTAACCAATGTTGTTTACTTTGATTTAACAGCACCTTTTCTTCTAGTTCACATAGCTCTTGCAGCTGATGTCTCATAGCCGAAATAGCTTCTTGATTTTCATGACTCTCCTTTGCAATTAGTGAATCAAGTTTGGACTTCAAATCTTTCTCTGTATACGCATGTCTCTGTCTCTCTTTCACTACCCACTTTTGAATTTTTGGACCACAAAACTTTAAATTCAACTGCAAATACGATAAGGCAGACTGAGCACCTCCCCTATCAATTCTCCGGACCCACTGCTGTCTCACAAGTTGGTGGCAAGCATCTTTAGCACCCAAATTTGGTTCATATCTGAATCTTCTTGTAAGAGCACTTCTTCTTAATGATCTATCATCCCAGCAAACATACATACAACTGTGATCCGAAGATATAGTTGTTAAATACTCCACATGATAGGTACCCCATCTTTGTAACCAACCCAATGAAGCCAATGACCGATCTAACCTCTCTTTAATAAATGATTCCGGACTTTTTCTCCTATTACTCCAGGTGTACTTATTTCCTTTGAAGCCCAGGTCGACAAGATTAGAATCTGATAAAGCATCATTAAAGTCATTCATCGTAGTACCCCCTCTATCACTACCACCAACCTTCTCCCCCCCATTTGATATGACATTAAAATCCCCCACACAGAGCCACTGATTGTGGATAGTATTTGAAAGAAAACGCAAGAGGTCCCACGAGCACTTCCTTTTAGAGACATCAGGATGGCCATAAAAGAAGGTTATATTCCAAGGGAGAGAACCACTCCCTTCTTTAATCGTAACATGAATATGCCTTAGTGAATAAGAATGTACTGTAATATCTATTTCTTCTTTCCACAAAAGCATTAAACCACCACTCTTCCCTACTGAGTCCACTGCCAGACCATGCTTAAAATGTAGTTTATTACGGAAAAAATCAACTTTAGATGAAAGGATTTTTGTTTCAATTAAGAAACAAATTTTTGGGGACTTCAGCTTGACCAAGAGGCTAAGTTCACGAATTGTAGATGGGTTCCAAAGCCCTCTACAATTCTATGATAAAAGACTCATTGATCTTGGCGGGGCTGTACAACAGCCGCCGCCTCACTAAAGCAATGTTTTTTCTTCACCAACTCTTTCTCGTTCACCAATCTCTTACCTTGGTTGTTCATCACTCCACCAGAATCGAGTTCAATCTCCATATTGTGATCATTAACCAAACGTGCTCTCCTTTTCCAACTTGATTTTGGACGTTTTTTTTCATCTGTTAGCACTATCATAGAATTCATCTCCTGTATCACCATCCCACTAGTCTCCGTACAGTTGGCCACCTGGACCACCTCATTGGAATTATTAACCCCATCCCCAGGTGGGCCCAACACTGATGTTGATACATAAATAGAATCAATATTTGAATTAATTTGGACCTGATTTTCAACACCAATTCCCACAATTAAAGGCAAATTATCAATCCCGTGATTTTCTGAGAATAACTCCACAAAATTAGGTACCACTTTTTCCAGCTCACGCGTTTGACTTCTAGCTGAACTGTAACTCTGCTATTTGCCATCATCGGCGCCCTTCCGATCATCGGACATTGATGGCTTATGTCGGAAATCATCACTATTCATGCCAACATTCCGCCTCATAAAACTTGGTGCCCTCATCCAACTCCCATACTCCGGCTGCTCCGCGTCCCCATGTAAACGGTTAGAACTAACAATCAAACAGCCGCCCTTGTCATGCAATATACGGCCACATTTGTAACAAAATTTTGGTAGAAACTCATATAAGAATCCTACTGTCACAGATCTATCCGGCAAATCAATCTTCTTTCCCCTTGGGAGGGGCTTATGTAAAGAAATCAAGACTCGAATACGAAGGTAAGGACCCCACCCTATTCCATTCTTCTGTGTATCAACATCAACACAAACTCCTATTGAATTGCCAATGAGACGACCCACTTTCTCCGTCATTGCTGCAAGTGGCAGATTGTGTACTTGTACCCAGAAAACCTCATCATCAAACGGGATCTCCCTCACAGGAACAGAACTCTGCATCTCTTGAAGAACCAAAAGGTGACGATCAAATAACCACGGTCTTCCCTCCATGATTTTCAATTTATCCACCTCATTGTCGAACACAATCGCATACAAGTTTCCACCCAAATCTCTAAACGAAGGGTGTTGTCGTAGTTTCCAGATTCCTTTCATAGTATTAGAAAGGATTTCTCCAGTAATGTTTCTCACATGATGCAACCTTCCTAATAGACTTAACTCCCCCTGCTTTGTTGAAGGTTCCAGATCTTCTTCTCCCAAGTGTAAACCTTCCTCTTCCATCCCCGTAAGGGTCAGATTCTTCCACTTATCTGTAAGATCTTCTATTGGAAAATCTACAAATTCTACTCCCTGCACCAAGACAACAAGAACTCTCCTTAGACCCTTTCGTGAGAAAGAGAGAAAACCCTTCCTTAAGAGAGAGAAAGACTCTCAGTTCCGTTAATGGTGTACTTATGTTGGTCCATTGAACACTTTTGTTGACCCAATTGGAATGATGCATTTTATTGCCCCAAATTTACTAGGACTAGCAGGGGAATGAAGTTTGCTATGCCTTCATGTTTGCTCTTCACGTGGGTCCCACATCTAACACACTAAGCAACCACAATGGTATAATTTTGTTGAGGGATGTGTTTTATCTATATGGCCTGGGCAAGAAAATGTATTGCTATAATGGTATAAATTTGTTGGTTTAATTTTATGTGTAATAGAGGTGGAGTCAGTATTGATTTTAGTGTGAATGCGTTGTTGTAAAATGGGACCTAGGCAAACCAATATATAGGCATGACAACTCTCGTGCCATATGAATTGGCCCAACATAAAAGCATTGTTGTAGTATCATTTTTGTTGTCAACCCATCAAAATCCATTTTTTCACTATTCATGCCCTTAAATGCACATCATTGTGAGTGCTTTCAAATTTATATCAAAATCAATACTAGGTCATGCATTTCTTACACTAAAAATAAAGCTATCAATAAAGGCAACAATTTTATATTTTTGTACTAATATATTTTGTTTGTTCAATCACATTAAAAAATACTATACTCAATTATGTCAACAAAAACACGTGTCCCAATATTTTTTTTTATTCTAATAGGTCTTCTCGAAGAGCTGACCGGATCGAATCCCAATACAAGGTGGTTCCGTACGCGCGACACCTAAGAGCCGCCTATGATATTCGTGGCAACACCTCACCACCAAAAGCCAAGACACAACTCGCCACCTATCGAATATTCCAGTTTCTAACAGAATGCGATGCCACCCACGGTAACCAATAACTTACATTGCACACACGCACCTATTTGTTTGGTCACAATTAGGTGGCGCTCATGTGAGATCTGAACATATTGCATTGAGCCGTGGCTTGCAATTTTAGACTTAAAGAGAAATTCTATGTGGGTATGTCAAGTAAATAGGAAAAAAATTCTATACGATCAGAAATGACATGTGATGATCATATCCAAATTATACCGAGAGGATTGGTGACCCAATGATGGTGATGATCCCATGCGTCCAATAACCATCTAACCAATAATAAATTGATGTAATAATAATTCTATTAAGAATCATGAAGAATTGCGATACAAAATTTTAGTCCTATTGTGTTTGAAAAAACGAATCAAAGAATATTTTGTTTGATACAAAGATTAAAAAACCTCTTTTTTTTTTTGAAACAGAGATTTAGAGAGATAGAATTCGAAAGCACAATTTAATAGACGGGTGACCCATTACATATAATGTGATTGTCATTCAATCAACTCACTTATAAAAAAATAAAAAACCTTATTTGAAGGCTACTTAATTACAATGAAACGTAACGCATACTATCGAAACTTGGGTCCGATATAACGGTATAACCTACTAGAGGTCTAGAGGTGCGTTTAGTTGTCTTTGAAGGAAAGATAAAAAGTAGGTAAAGTTTGGGATTTCGGTCTCTTCGCTTCAGAAAGAAGCTCTGGATTCCCCTCTCTCCGTCCTCTGCGACGGTTCTTATGCCGGTTGGCTCTCAGGTTTCTCTCTTTCTCTTATATGTACATGTATTTCAGTATTCATACAACGGTTGGCGTGTGTTTTAAATCATTAGATCGGATCTATGTTGCTATTTGTCGAGGTTTCTTCTTCGATGATCGGGTTCGATCCTTTTCGGTTAGGGATTAAGTTTTGGCCGTGTAGATTTTGATATTTTGTTTGTTTCTTGTTGTTTTCGTTTATTAGGGTTTTGTTTGTATTTAGAGCGACTTGTTGCTGGTATGGGCAATTCGAATTTTGAATTCTGAATCATATGTTATATAGGGGTTTGTTGAAGTGATTTAGTTTGAGATTTGTATTATTCTTTCATAGGGAATTCACATGTCTTGTCTCATACGCAATTTGCTTAGTTATTTAGATTTCTGGTTATGTGTGAGATTTAGTTTTGAGAGCTCAGGCTTTTCCATTATCACTACATTCTTATGGCTTTCTTCATATTTATTTAATGTTAGGTTGTGCCACACTTGGATCTACGCAACCCTGCCTCATTCCTTAAGACATGGCTGAGGTGTGCTTCTGGCCCAAACGCTTCCAATATCGGGTTATTTCATTCCAAGAAGCACTCGATTGGCGGTTTCTCGTCCGTGGATATTTTCTTTTGGTTTCCTTTGTCAATTGCACTTAGTGGTTTGGTTGCTTTTAAGCTATCAGCACAGGAAGCGTGATGCAAAATATTGTGGAGATAGGTGTTCACTTGTCTCAGTAAGCGACTCTAACCATATGCCTTTTGCTTTAAGATATGCATCATTTGTCATTTTTTGTATGCTTCTATACTTTTTATTGTTTACTTACATCATAATTTCGCTCTTTACCTACAGAGATGCGTTTTGCAAGTGAAGGGTGAAAAGTTGTTTACAAAGTTCACTGCCTCGAAGCTGTGCGGAGTCTATAGTTATTAGTTTATTGCTTTAGTTTTTCCTTTTGATGGCTACTGGCTAGGGCGGAAACATCTGGTCGCTGAATACTTGCTAAAATTTTACTTGTGGTAGCTCTTATACAATTTCTAAACACTTTGGCAACAGCTATGAACCGAAGAATCATCTCTGTTGGCTAGAGAATTCTTGTTCATTGTGAACATGTCAAACTGTTCTTGTCCTACCATGCCATCTATGCTTTCTTACTTTTTTGAAGCCCTGGATTCAGTCACAACTATGGCTTTAATGCACATCCATCACAACTCTAGTTTTGAGATCTTGCACGTTGCCACAGAAGATTAACCCGAGATCAGTTGGCACGTCAAGGGAGTTTGCTTGTGCTCCTTCATAGTTTCTACATCTGCTGCTGTAGATTTATGTCATATACCTTCTTCCAATTTTATAATTTGTTCCAATAAAGAAAGAGCTACTTGGTGTTCCACAAGTATGGAGAGGTTGGTTTCTGCTCTTGGTGCTGGGTCTTCTTTTCTTCTATATTTTAATTGTTTGCATCTGGAGCTTGTTGTATTAAGCTAAATACTTTTCTGGTGTTCTACTAGGTACAAGCTAATCAAGGAAGTTGGGGATGGCACATTTGGGTGTGTTTGGCGAGCATTAAATAAGCAGTCTGGTGAAGTAGTATGTTTGTGTGCTCTACTTGTAAACTGTTGTTCCTCTGAAAGCTATGGTATGTTTTTTCCATGACTACATGCCTGTTTTTCTTTAAACAGGTTGCAATTAAAAAAATGAAGAAGAAATTTTATTCATGGGAGGAGTGTGTTAATCTGAGAGAAGTGAAGGTAATGTAATTCGATGTCTTATTAGTTTCATTTTCTTAGTCTACGATGTTCTGGCCTAATGAGCTTCTTGTCACAGTCCTTGCGGAAGATGAATAATCCTAACATTGTGAAGCTAAAGGAAGTCATACGTGAACATGACATACTGTATTTTGTCTTTGAATACATGGTAACTTTTTTTTAACGTTTTGTCATTATTTTGGTTCTTTCAATTTCTTTTTCATCTCAGTTGGGAGTTGGGACTGCTTGCCGTCCACATGGGGTTAGACTTTTTTGTTTTGTTTTGTTTTGCATAATTGTTTTAGGAATGCAACCTCTACCAACTTATGAAGGACAGAGAGAAGCCTTTCTCTGAAGCTCAATTGAAGAAATGGTGTTTTCAAGTATTTCAAGGTCTTGCCTACATGCACCAGCAAGGATATTTTCACCGTGACCTTAAGCCTGGTAATATTCAGAATAATTGATAGAATGTTGTCTGTCATTCAATAGTAGCAGGGTTTGTGAACCGTGTTGCAGGGACCTTTTATTCTATTTCCTACCTGTGGCTATTTCCACTGGTCATGGATGAGGGAAATTTATTTGTCATCCAATTATCCCTCCTATACATCTTTGCTCTGAGTTCTGTGACTTTCCATCATCTTTTGCATGACCATTTGCCAAAATTTTCTGTTGTCATTTGTGCGGACTTGCTTACCATCTTGCATCTTACACGTGCATTCATGTTCAATTATACTCGGAAAATTAATTTAGTAAGATGAAAGAAATCTCTCGCATCAAGTATTGGATATCTGGCAAGCTGCAACAATTGATCTTTATTGGCTGATGTTTTTGACTTGCTCTTTGCCTTACGATAGCCGATTGTTCAAAGAGTGAATATTTTGCTTCGGATTGGGAAATGAATATTTTGTGATTTTGATTGTATCTCTCTCCTTTTTCTTCCAAAATATTTTTCTGTGCTAAACTTTTTTCATGTTGGTGAGTGGCTTGTGCCTTACGTATTCTGGTCCTAACCTGAAACTTCTAATTTTTCCTGTATCAATGTCTTTGAAGTGAAATAATATTGCTTGTAATTTGCAGAGAACTTGTTGGTCACAAAAGATGTAATCAAAATTGCTGATTTTGGTCTTGCACGAGAAATCGATTCACAACCTCCATATACGGAATATGTCTCAACTCGTTGGTAGGTCATCTACTACCTTTTCTATTATGGCTTTAGAAATTTCTGATGCTGACGGTAGGTGTTGTAGATTACTAGTTATTGGATTTAAACTCTTGAACATTAAACATTGCAGGTATCGTGCACCTGAAGTTCTGCTTCAGTCATATTCATATACTTCTCAAGTTGGTTAGTGTTGATGTTAATGGAAGTAATTCTTTGATATGACTTGCTTTATTTCCATATAAAAATATGTTCTTGCGTTCTTTTCGTGTGCAGATATGTGGGCAATGGGTGCCATTATTGCTGAGTTGTTCGCTCTACGACCCCTTTTTCCTGGCATAAGGTACCTAATTTTTTTTATCATTGGATGTGACATATGAGTTATTCTTGATCTTTAATGCTGTGGAGATCTTAATTACTAGTAATATGGTAACCACAAATTTACCGACTTGTTTAGCATTTCTTATTGGTGTTCAGGGGCGAAGCCAGGACTTCGTATGAGGGGGGTCGCATTGACGGACAAAGGATTTTATATGTGGGTAGGCAAAGTTAAGCGGGGGTCCATTAATTATACATTCTAGAGTACAAAAATAACACTAAAAATAAAAATTTATAAAATATGATACGTAATAATTGGCACATCTCTTCTTGTTTCAACCATGAGAATGATTTTTTATAACTAGGGGGGTCTAAATTGAAAATTCAGGGGGGTCTTTTATGTAAATTAGTATATAACTAGGGGTTTTGAAAAAATTTGAGGGGGGTCGGCTGCCCCCCTTAGGTAAGGGTAGCTTCGCCCCTGTTGGTGTTGGATCATACCTTTTCGTTAATGTGAATGCAGTGAAGCAGATGAAATCTATAAAATATGCAATGTAATAGGCAGTCCAACCGTGGAGACTTGGGCTGATGGACTAAATCTTGCGAGGGCTATTAACTACGAATTTCCACAGGTCTGTTCCCCCACTTTTCTCGTTTTTCTGTGAGTTAGGGTGAATATTTTTGTTCTCCATTGTGAACAGCTGAATATGTTGTTTTCCCGCTGTGTATCTCAATTTGTGATATTGCTTTTAATATGATAATTACAGTTGGGCGGTGTCAATCTGTCCGCGTGGATACCATCGGCCAGTGAGGATGCTATCAACCTTATCAGTGTAAGTAGTTATGTTGTAAACTTTATTAGTTGCCTGGCACAGTTTTAGCTTTTACTTGGTGGGACAATTTCTGGGAGACTGAGGCCTTCTGACCTGTGTGTTTTCTTCTCCTACTGAATTTTTGAAATTCTTTAGTCCCTTTGTTCCTGGGACCCTTGCCATAGGCCCTCAGCTGCAGAAGCGCTTCAACATCCTTTTTTCCAGGTATTTTTTATGGGATTCCTTTGTAGATCTTGATGAATAATATCTGTATAATTTGTTTCTTTAGTTTCTGTCCTTGTAATTCATTGATTGCTCAAAGCCATTTGTTGATTGTGCAAATCCATTTGTTGATTGCAATTTTGCTAACATTCTTTATTGTGGCAGAGTTGCTTTTATGTTCCCCCTTCACTTCGTTCCAGAACTGCTGCAACTAGAACACCCCCCTCTGGTTTGTTCATTTAGTTGCTGTTTCTCTTGTATATTTTTCTCAGTTTTCTGTTTTATGGAGTATGCCAAAATCTAATTTTGTGTTATAGCAGGAACAAGGATTGGCCTTGGGCAGCAATATGCTAGGAGATATCATGGAGCTTTATCAAATCCCAAGCTCCCTGGAAATTTTCATTCTCCTAAGTTGCATGCCTCTTTGGGAACAGGTGGTTCAGTATTAGGCTTTGGAATTTTTGTACTATTATTAACATGGCTGAAATTAATGTTTTGAGGCATAATTCATTTCATTGTTGCAAATTCCTGCATTGTTGGATGAGTAATATTCTAATATTACAATATATTTAAGTAATGTGTATGTACACATATATTTTAGGATCATAGAACTTTGATTGCAAATAGAAGTGGGATGTGTGCACCCAATCATCCATTAAAAATTTTGCTTATCAACAATAATTGGATGATTTCATGAAGTGGGAAATGCTATTTGATAGATGTGATCTCTCGTTTTCTTCTCTTGTGTACACTTTCTGATTTGAACAAGAATGCTGAGACCTTGCCATGATCTGACTATTGCTTAAATCATTGGATATTTTACTTGATATGCATGTTCTTTAAGAATTAGTTTTGACAGTGTTGCTTCTTAGAGTTCCATATTTCATTGGTTCATATATTTTGTTTATTATACATACACTCTGCGATATATGATTTCCCTGGTAGTATTATTAGTTCAGTTGCAAGTCATTATCATCATCAAAGCCTAGTTGATAATTTAATATCTTCTTGGGAAAAAGTTGTTTAGCTGTGAATATATAGTATTCAAACCTACTTCTAGTTTTACACTTTATATGTTCACTTGTATGATTTTGATATCTACAATTCTCATCTCAAACTGTTTTACAGGAGTGCAACGCAAACTGGAAATGGTCAATGAGGTAGAGTGTCTGCTATACTTTTTGTGCAGTTCTTTATTTTCCTCTCCTCTGACTTGGATTTCGATGTATCTTTCTTTAATTGATGATTCTTGACACTACCGATAAGTAAGTGATGGGTGATCTGAACAAGGATGTACTGAAAAAGTAAAAATTTGTTCCACTGGTGGCGAAAACCAATGGCTATAGATAATTGCATTTCATGATACTTGTGTAAGTGTATAATCAGTGGGACTTCATTTGTGTGTGTGGAAGGAGGGAGGGAGAGAGAGAGAGAGAGAGAGAGGAGAACAAAATTTGATATCTAACAAGATGGGTGCAGTTCGACTCTTCGCTTGCGTTATCTTTGATCTTTGCGTGGACTACTGTTTAAGACCAGAATTGTGTATGTGAGGTTCACAAGATGCCACTATTTTTCTTGCGATTGTTTGAATAGGAAAATTATTAAATGTTATCGTGGCCACTTTACATAAATGAGTTCGATGCTGTTAGGTACTCGTTTAATTGATTGGGAAATTAATGATGTTGAGTTTGGTATTGTATAATAAACCGATATTAGTTTAGTTCTTTTTTTTTTTTACTTATTTCATTTCTTTTTGGATGTAGGCTGCAAACAAGAATGATGAAACCTTGAAGAGTTCAACCAAACAGGCGAAGTATCGACCACCAGGAAGGAAAAGCCCCAGTAAGTTCCTCAGCAATTATATTTTCTTTAGTTTTGAAAGAGTGTATTCATCAAGAACCAAATTATTCTCTCGTGTGCTGCTGAATGCTCATGAAAGATATGCAAACCATAGTCATCATGAATCTGATTATCTCACACACAGCACTTTTAGTTAATCTGTGGATATTTGTTAGGATTTTTTTGGTTTATACGGATTTGGATATCTGTTATTTGTTGAATTCGTTGTTCGAGAGAAATATGGTTCTGGTCCTTCAGGACCATAGTTAGTTTTAGTAGATAATGGGATTTAGAATATGGGTCATCGTTGAGCATTACCATAAAGCGTGCCTTGATTTGAAAATGACCATTTCATTGGCAGATTCTTTTAACAAAGGTGTGGCTGCACGCGGAGTATCTGATACTGCCGATAAGCTGTCTAGGATGACAATGGGTCCTCGACAGCAGTCTCTTTGTCAGCCACAGCCTCCTCCCAAGGGTGGAGTACAGTGGAATTCTGGATATCTTCGTCCATCCCAACATATTCAGCCTGGCAGAGCTTATCCTAGGAAAGTTGTGGGATAATAAACTAATAAAGTGGCTTGTTTTAAAAGTTTGCAATATGTATCGTGTGCAACTGTCCTAAACTTGATGTTCTTTTCCTGTCAGAGACAAGACACGTTTTTTATTATATATTAATGTAGCAACCTCTGTTTAATACCCGTGAATGTAATTTTATGTCGTCTAATCCTGCTATTATTTGGAGGGAATTGCGTAGTCTAGTGTAATTTGCAGGTTTAACCTTTTGGCATCTATTGTTTGATGTGGTTTTTGGAGTTGTATTTTTTAAACAGCTGTGTGTATTTTTTAATTGTGACTAGGGCGTGCCAGGGAATAGGTACTGCTTCTCTTCTTATTAGCGTAATCCCAAAAACAAGATAGCATTTTTCCTAGGAAAGATTTGATTGTGGAAGAAGATTTAGAAGCTCAGTTGGAATTGGAATTTGGATCAGTTACATATGATTACTGGCTGCCTGAAATTGGTCATCAATATATATTCAATAATTACTGAGTTTTTATTTCAAAAGTTTGGAGTCGGTTAGATAGAAAAATCAAAGGTAATGAAAGTATTCATTATTGTGTGTTCTTATGTTCAGTAACTATTATTAGGAAATCGTGTTTATTTTGGTCTTTTCTTCCCCAACTGAGCTGATTTCCTCTGCGATTCAGTTTGGTATATGTTTGCTATATTGAAATCTACTACTCGCAGTTTTATGAACAGAATTTATGCTTCAGTATTCGGACTGTGTGGTGTCATGTAACTCGACATAATATGTTAACGAGGCAAGAGGTTCATGTTGCTATGAAGATGCAGCAAGCAGGGCGTTGTCCTCTCCACTATACCAGCTGAACTCTTCGGCTAAATCATATTTTATGTCCTTGAAGTTTTTTCAATTTCTCATTTATGTCTTTGAAGTTTAAAATTTATCGATTCTATCCCTAATGTTTTAAAAATCAATCCATTTATGACCCGACCCTCCTTTTCTGGTAGTCTTGTTGCCGGAAAAGCTGAGGTGGCATATATCTTCGACGAATTCATTGTGTCATTACACCTGGCATTTTCCTACAATTAAAAAAAATGAAAAAAAAAAACAAATTTTAAGCTTGAATCTTGTCTCTGCCATGCGAATGTAGGCTCTCAGGAACAAGAAGCTCATCATCTTTGATTGAACTGATGCAACGATTCACTCCATCTCTCCCTTCAAACCATATGTGCCGCATATTCACTCTCCTTACATTGGTGGAGACCACGCAACGATTTTGGGATTGTCGAACACTGTCACTGTCATGACAACACTAGATCTGCAAAATCTCTTTTTTACTCATATCTACAACTTGAGATGGAACAAATAAAATACTCCACGACAAGCAGAGAAAAAGATTGAACAACAGATCTGAGAAGATGATTTATGAGAAACTCCATAAAAAGGGGTGATTGTCCGCTGTCTTCTTCCCTCAAACTTCTCTTCTTCCTTCAAAATTGTCACAAATCTACACCCATAACAAATCTAGAGACACATAAATCAAATGGGCACTTGATTTCTCAAAACTGCAAAGGATCGTCACCGGCCCACGCATATAACACTCTTCAATTGAGAGGCCTTGATTTCTCAATGCTTTCACCATCAAAGGTAAAAAAAAGAAAAAAAAGAAAAACTTAAATTCTAGTAATTGGGTGTGGAATTTACAATAGAGAGATCTGGAGATTACGTCACGTTTGAGAGTTTTGGAGACAAGAAGATGGAGTAGGAGGGGGAAGATGAGGGAGAAGGACGGTGAAGATGCTTCCATTTCGTTTTTTTTTTCTTTTTTTGAACGTGGTTTCATTTGGTGTTTCTGATGTGACTTTAATTTAAAAATATAAATTACGTGTATAAGTCATGTTGTCATTTGGGTTGCCAAGTATGTAAAAACCGGCACTGACATGCCGGAAAATGAAGGTCAAGACATAAATGGATTGGTTTTTTAAACATTAAAATAGAATTGACAAATTTTAAATTTGAAGGACATAAACAAGAAATCGATGAAACTTCAGGAACATAAAATATGGTTTAGTCGAACTCTTATGAACGGTCTTGATTTGGAATGTAACGTGTGTTCATGCTTTTAGGGTGGATAACAGAGTTTTCATCAGAGTCATTCCAGATTAAAAAAAAAAGAGAGAAAGGAATAATACCCGAAGGTGCTGCTTTAACTACAAATAAATGATTTCCCATATCAATAAAATAAACATATAATTCAAACAAATAACCCGCAAATGATTCCATTTTCATTTCTATGAACGTATTTTCACAGAGTAAACCCAATGATAACGTTCTTCCAGCAGACAAAAAAAAAATGGAGATTGAAGCACCACAAATGATGAAGATGATTTGCACTCTCTAGTGAAATAATGATGTTACTAAGAAGATGTGTATTTGTAAGGACTTCATCTCAAAAAGACACAAAACTGGAGGAGTCGGCTGTGTAAAGTACAGGTCATATTTCTAAAGGTATTGCGCTTGTATTCTCTCTCTATTATCTTCCCACCACCGTTTTGCGTTCGCTTCCCCAAACTTCTCTCGGCTGCAAAAAGTCGAGAAATTTATCAGCACCAGTACATACACAATCCAAAAACATATAATAGAAGCATCCCAATCACAAGACGGGGGAGCGAATACGGTTTTAAGTTTTAACCCATTTTTGTAACATCTGGTTAATAACTTAGGTGACATGTTTATACTGGGGAAATTTCCCGACGCAAGCTTTTAACAACTTCACATAAATTTGTGAACATAATTAGAGTGGGTGAATCATAGACTGGTTAAACAGTAATATGAAGAAATGTGTATTTGATATTTCTATACCTGAACCTGACTCGCCGGAGTTCCCTAGTGCCATCCATTGACTGTGTTATGGTGATGTACACTCCAGGCTCATCTTGCTCCACCCATTGTGTCTCCACCTCACTGGCATTGCTTACAGAGACTGAAGCCTCATCTCTTGATGAGGTTGTTGTCCTTGAAGCATCCATACAATACTCTCCTCTCGGACCACCAGAAGCATAAGCACTTGTTCTAGCATCATACCCTTTACTTCCAGTGGGTTTATAGTGGTTCCTTGGTGTCCACTATAATCAATACAGTTCTATTAGTCATGGGGATTATTTAATTCTACAGTTGAAGCAGATTTTAGAAGATAAAGACAGAGATATGATGATGATCAAAATGATGTCAAGGAAGTGCCTGGTTTCAAGGCATTTTCGCATCAAGGAGCTGCACTTCTCTAATCCAGGAAAAAAAGAATTGCAAATCTTTGCCTAAACTAATTTTCAACTATGTATGCCTAGTAAGGTAGAGATAGACACATGCTAAATTAACCCCGAAACACAACAAACGAAAAGGAGGAGGAGAAGAAAACAAGCAGTTACCTCATCCTCTGACCTAGAGGGAGTGTTAAGTGATTGGCAATTAAATCTTTGAACATTGTAGAGCTCCATAATTCTGTCGTAATTCTCTCCCCACCATAGTTGCGCTTGCGCCTTATCAAACATATCCCGGCTTCAGATCAAACACCCAAAGAAAATCAACGCCTGCTCTTAATTACATGCTAACAAAATTTCAACAACAGAAAATCTGAACATAATTGTTGAATCTAAAGTTTCAAATTCAAAGGTTGTCTCTTTTCCTATACATGAGGTGATTGTAGATACCTGAAACGAATTTGTTTTAAATCATTGGCCCCTTGAGGAAGAGATACAAAGGTTATGTGAACACCTGGTTCAACTTGTGCCATCCACTCCTTGGGACCATCCTCATCCTCTAGTACAACATCACATGACTCTGTTCCACCAGGTGTTCGGTCACCACCAAATGATCCGGTAAATCTCGACTCAAATCGTGCACCTGGGTGGTGACTTTCACTTGTAAAATCCAAAGCAGGAGTTGAGCTTGAGCCGTGAGGAACCCTTTCTGAAGGTTGCTGTCCTTTCTTGTAGCTGCTAGAGCCTGTGCAAGGCTTGCATTGCTGATAAGCACCGGAGAACTTCAATGCCACGCCTTTAATCTGTACGTCATCGAAATCCGAGATTAGACAGGATGAATTATTAGAGTATTTTTGACTTTTGATTGATCCACATGACTTCTTACCCTAATGCAACATGAAGTATTAAGAGGTAAAGAGAGAGCTAGCCAATATGAAAACTCCCCTGTCAAATTCATATCATATATTCATTGCAGTTGCAGTAGTAGGTAATCTAAGCAAAAGTCAAGAGTTAAAACTTTAAAGCGTTGTCTTAGGAGAAATTTACAGCTACAACTCTTAACTTCACTTCATTATCCACTCAAAATATTTGTTTATCCAAAGTAACTATATTTATATGGTAGTTTTGGAAGACATTGGATCGACCAGAATCCAATGGTATTGGTGGGCCACATAAGGACATTATCTTTTCTTAAAAATATCACTCGTCTTTCCTACAGATCCCCACTAGAGAGTAGTTGGGTCCAAGGAAAAGGGAACTGATTTAACTATATATGTTATTGGCTTTCAGCTATGACTCACAGGGAAAGTGGTAGTTGGATTAGCAAAACATGTCCCTGAATTCTTGGAAATTATTTCATTTTAAAGTGAAACTGCATCCTATGATGTCACTATTGTAATGTGTCCTAAGCCAAGCAAGTAGACAGTCAGACATCCATGCTTATTATTGCTTATGAGCAAAAAAACAAAGCAGACAACAAATGGGCTGCTTCATCAATGACACTATCTTATTTCCACGTAATCATAAGGTGTTTATCAATATCCTTTAACATGATTTCGCCACACACACACACACATGTATATATTTATATAAGACCAATAGGAATATAGGATGGTCCATGCCCCACCATCCAAAGATGAAGCTTATGATTTTGTTTGTTTTCACAAACAAGGCAGAAAGAGAGCAACTGAAAAAGTAACGATTGAAGACTGAGAAAGATAGTCTCTACTATGTAAACATACATACATGCATACAGCATACATATATATGTATATAAATATTAATATCAGTGAAGTATATGGAGAGAGAGAGAGAGAGGAACCTGAGTGGTGAGGCTTTTGACGGCTTCTTTAGTCCTTGGAGTGTCAGTGCCACGCGCACCTCCACCTTCCTCTCCTCCGTCCTCTGCCATTTGCTTCGTACAAGCTATGCACGCAAACATCTTCTCTTTCTTCAATTACCTTTTTTACCCTCTACTCTCAACTCCTGCAACACAAGATAGAAATTTATTATGTAACCAATATCAATTTTTATTATTTCTCATAAATTTTACATATGTAAGAATGCAATGTATATATCAATGAAAAATTATTATCGAACGCATTATCATAGCGAAAGAAACAAAAGAATCAAAGATTGTGTGTATTAAGCCGAAGTCCCTGACAGAAGCAGTAATGAATCAATCAATAAATAAATATATTTTGCTAAAAAAATAATCAATCAATAAATGAATCAACAAAACAGCTTTAAATTAAAAAAAAACAGAAACGCAAAAGTAAGTTGTGATGAAAAAACAGAATAAGAGAAGAGAAAAGAAAAGATAATTGATGGATCAATCTAAAAAAGATGAAATCAATGGTGAATAGACAAAGAGACAGGAGAATAATGGGAAAGAAGAGTCACATTGACATGTGTTTCCAGCTGCAAAAAAAAAAAAAGCTCTACTGAATCATTATTCTCTGAAAACGACTTAACCAACCCAAGCTGTGTGTTCTCTTGCAGCTGCTCTTCTGGGTCTTCTTAGCTGTCTCCTTTTAATACCTGTAGATTATTATCAAAAACAGCTTAAAACCATCACCAGAAACCACTCTATTCTTTCTGGTTCTGGGTAATAACAATGCCAGCACACGGACTCCGTTTCGGTTTGAGAACTTGAAGGGTAAAAACCAGAACAAAAGTTGAGCAAACTCACCTATGAAATACTTCGATTTATTTCAGAGTGATTGCAGCTTTGAAAAGATGACAAAATTCCCAAAAATATTCGAGCAATTAATCTTGGAAACCCCTTGAATTTCGCAGGAGTATCCGCTCTTGTAAGAACAACAAAACACACTCCCTCAGCCTGCTATATTTAGACGCAGAAACGACAAAACATGTTTTGGCCGAAAAATCCGGGTCTGGATCCGGATTGTATCAGAAAGGAAAATTACGGATTCGTGGAGCTCCGGTCCCGGATTTTTTGTTTCAATATGTCAAGAGAAGAAAAAGAGCCGATTCAGGTTCTGGTGTTCATAACTTCTAACCTTATATAGAGAGAGGACGGAGGGAGGAACGGAGATTTGACGGCGTTTGCGCCACACCGTTATTTAACGACTCCTTGAGAGAGTGTAAATAAGACCAAAAAAAAAAAAAAAAAGAGTCTGGATATGTGGGGCTCATGTGTTGGATAATGCAAGGGAAGGATCTCTTACGTGTATTGCAAGTAGGGTACGTGGCGAAAGATGATTGAGTAATGGACATCATAATGAGGAGATCAAGGCTTATGATTTGATCAAGACCAGTGAGGAACCATACCATCACAGGGCACGTAGTTTGTACGTGGAGAAAAGGCGTATATGCGAGCCAACTTGTCGTGGTACGATTAGTAAGTGCAGGTGAGGGCAGCAGTGGTAGAAATGCAATTTGGAGAATTGTAACATGTTCAATCTTGTCAAAGCCTAGCCAAAAAGCACTAGAAGCAGCAAAAAAAAAAAAGCCCAGTCGATGCTCTCTATGGACTCCGAATCTCCGATTCATTTGTTCTCACCGTCTCATTGCCATGCATCTGACTTAACTCTTTCGTGTCGTAAGTAGGAATATGGTGCTCAAAAACACCTTATTTATATATGGTCAGCATTGTCAAAGTTTTGTTGGGCATGAATCTGCTACATGTTTACTGCCTTCTGTCAATTTGTCAGCACTGCTACCGTTTACTAGTTTTGCTCTTCGAATCGTGCATAACTGCATATGTAAGTATATGCATGGGCAGTGTGTGTGCGCGCGCGCTTATTATGTGTGGGTATATATGCTTTGCTTTTCACTTTATCCAAATCATTTGTTTTGTGTTATTCCCTTGGGTTAACGTGTCTTTAAGCAAAGAATGCTTGGAATGAAGGAACAAAACAACTCAGCATTTCTTAAACATATTAGCACACACATTCTCTCTCTCTCTCTCTCTCTCTCTCTCTCTCTCTCTCTCTCTCTCTATATATATATATATATATATATAATGGGTTTGTGCCACGTGGCAAGATTTGGAGGTGGAAGCTTTTGGTAAAGAAGAAGTTATCGGATCTTGTTAAGCAAGAAAAGCATTGTCAACATCCAAAGCCATTCCCTCCCCTTCTTGTGTCTTTCACATCTCTCTATCCGCTGCAAGGGGAAATCACTAACTGGGGAAGCAAACAAAGTGTAACATGTTACTCAAACATAAATAGATCCATAAGCACAATCTAGCTAGGACAATAATTGGAAAATTTGTTGGTCTAACTTGTTTCTTGGTTCCTTAGTAACTATTGATTTTTTTACTTTCGACCACATAATTGGAATTTGGGATTTTAGCAGATGCTTTAAATAAACAAGTTGAGAGGATGGAAGAACATTTAATTAAGACACCCACCTGAATCTATCTTTCCCAAAGTAATAAAAAAAAAAGAGTTCAAAATCAAATTGGGGATGTGAAGAGGAGACATGAAAGATATGCTGGACAATGCACTTGTTTTTGGGTTTTAACGGTATAAATGTTGGGTTCATCAAGTAAGTAATGCTATTTGTTTGTAGTTTGAAAAGTAGGATTTGTGAAAAGCTCATTCAGCAATCTTACTCCTAAAAGCAGATCTTCCGATCGATGTCTTTCTTTATTTCTAATGTTTGATTTTTCTATCTACATTTCTTGTTTCAGAGTTTGAACAAAAGCAAAACATTCCATGTTAAAAGAAGAGATCAAGTGGCCAGTAATGTTTTAATCAAATACCCAACTTTCAAATCAAATCCGTACATCTTTGATCATGCTTGTACTTCGTACATGTGAGACAAAGCAATCTGGAACGTCTCAACGGCTACTTCTTTTTCTCCTCTGCGTCTTTCAACGTAAAACTGGTTTCTAAAAATCATGGACGGGACTTAGTTTGAATTGACTGCTCGGTGATCCGATTGTTCGGTTTTGCCGATATATCAAGCGTTCAAAATGGAGATCATGATGTAGCTATTCTGTATATGCAAAGGAGAAAATGCGAGCTTTGGTGTACTCGAGGTATACCTCAAGAGCGACGCTCTGACACTCAACTAAGCTCGGTAGGGTAGTAAGACTATTGAAATTGCTTGGGGCTTGAAACTCTCTTTTTAGCTTTTAGACCAAAGTGAGAATGTGCGAGATTACTTAGGTAAATATTCCTTTTTATATGAATTTAAAATAACTTTTGATTGTGGGCGAGATATCCGGGGGTGAATGAATCTTCTCTTTATTCTCTTTATGTTCGGTAATGAATAATTCTCGATACTCGAGGTGTTTTGGTCACGTAAGGTTCTCAGATTTATGCTTGTTCGGCTGTACCGAGGTTACATCTTGATTTGCCGAGTTTTTCCCCTGCCTGATCCACCTCCTCCTCCATCAGTGGGCTGACACCAGTCAACATCTCATTTAGAAGGGTAATTTGGTATTATCATAATTAATTGTGTAATCCCTCCAAGGTTGCTCGGGATGGGAACCTAGTAGCAGGCATATTTTTTCCAACAACATCCATACTTCAAAGAACTAGAACTACTTTCTAAAAAAAAAACTACGAATTTACAGACTTAAATGATCTCTTGTGCATATATAAACATGTCACTAGCTATAAAAGTAATATGAAAAATGAGACAGCAAAAAAGAGAGAAAAATGTGAATTAGGCAAGGTAGAGAAGAGTAAGCCTACTTTTTGTCAGATCTTCCCCAAAAAGACTGCCAAAAAACAGGCCAATTCTTCTGAGCCTCATTCCAACCCAAGAGTGAGCCTTCTCTCATGGGGTCCCAGCTGGAGGATACAATACCATAACTCACACCCATCAGAGCTGTTCCAAAGAAGAAGAATGACACTAACAAAGGCACCCATGTAGGAATATCAATTTTTAGAATCGCCTTCAGATAGTAAAACAAAGGGAAGAACAGCAGGCCAATAAATAGTGGAATCCCAACGGAAAAACCCATTCTACTTATCATTCTGTTAGTCACGATCTCTGGAATTACCCCTCTATCCCGTTCCTCCATTTCATTATAGTCGTTGTCATTGTCATCATCGTCGTTGTCATCATCATCATCATCATCATCATCATTGCTGCTAGTCCTTGACTTCTTTCCCTTTTTCGATTTCTTAGGAGGTGGTCCAAAGCCTCTTGGACCTTTCAAGCTTGCATATAGAGGCATCATGTGTGCCAAGGGAGTTTGACTTTGGTGAAAATTGGCAGGGTAATTTGGTGCAAAACATAAGCAGGGCTTCATGATTTTCGTTTTTTGTTTACATTTACAAAAGCCGGCATCCCTAAGGTTTTCCATGCAACTGCTGGTGGAGAAGGTCCAAGACTTTTGATCCACATATAGTTGTTCATGGCTGCACTCAGTCTGTAACACCTTAGGCAAGTGAGTGTTCAATATTACAAACATCAAAGAGACACACCTATCAATCGTCAGATGATATTTTAATAATAATAACATTTGGAATAAGAAGGTAAAATAATTCATGGTCGACATAAGTTGTCTAAGCAAAGAAGTGAACTTCAAATTCTGGTCTATTAAAAACATCTTGATATCTTCATGGTGGTAATCCCTTAGCCAGTTAGCCATAAGTGATATTTGTTAGAACTATTCTACAAAACTGAAGCTAGTTCTGTTACTTCTGTATACTTTCCGGGAAAGAATACTAAACTTAGCTTCAAAATCCCAATCTACATGCAATTCAAATGGAAGCACCAAATTAAGCAATCAAATGACATGTCTATATTCAGTCAATGGTATCACTATCAGAGCTGAATCTTTACGCTTCTTTTAAGCAAATTTGCCAAATTAATAGTTCTAACTTTTAAGTACATGGATGAAATGATCCATCTCCTGATTTTGTACTGTTCAAGAGAGTTGAGAAATATATTGATAAATAATGTCGAATTCCAAATAATCGAGTGTAAGATCTTGAAGAGAAACAGTATGCTGGAAAGGATATAGCAGAAGGAAATGCCAAGCTACCTCAAATTGCAGATACCATATTAAAAAAACGTTCGCAAAAGCTCAGGGCATTCATAAAAATGAACAGAGACAGAAGCACCATGAATGCGGACCAGATTTTTTTTTTTTTTTGGGGGGCGGGGGGATAAAATTCATAATTCGATATCATCCATAAAAACATGCTGTCAAAAGTTCGGTGTAGATGTTTGAGCGCTTATTTCACGGAGCAAACTCTAAATAATTGAAGTACTCAATTATAAGAAGGGCACCATGATATGAAACAATTACTCAAAAAACCATACTATACTGGAAAAACTAGAAGATATGGGTTTTCCTTGTTTACTGCAAGGGGAAAGACTACCCTTCCCTGGATTTGCAAATTGGCTAAGTTGATTCAATGTCCGGAAGGAAACTGTTATAAGCGGTTGGAAACAGAAATATCTGTTTCAAAAATTTGTTCAACCACAAGTTAATGAACTTGGCAAACTCGGCATTGAATGAATTCATTTGATGCATTATCATTCCAAATTAATGAAACAAACTTCCTTACTCCATCAAACCAGAGCAACACCTAGACACCATTTCCCAATTAATCACACACACATACAAATAAACCTACGGGTAATATCTGAGATGCTGGTACCAAATTCCATAACTGTTCAACAAAATCAAGGTCAAGATGATACATTTTCAATCAATTTGAGCATATACAAACACGGCATACAATCAGGCACAGAGAGAGAGAGAGTAATTTTACCTTGGAAAACGACGGGGGTCGATAAATCCTAAAGTGCCATGCTAATGATATTGATGATGATGGCTTCACTATCCCTGCTACTACAGCCATTCCTGGTTCAAGACTAACCTAAAAGGCTAAAACTCCATGAAAGAGAAGCCACTGGAGGTCACCACTGATCAGTAATAGCAACGCCAACCGGGAAAGTGATAAGGTTGCAGCTTATGCTACTGTGAAGGGCGATTTTGATGGGCCGAGACTAGATTTCTAGAACTGATGGCCTGATGGGCGATTGGTGATGGCTACACTTTTTTTGGGCCGGGTCAGGCTATTTCTCAGATGGATTTGGACTCAGGCTTTCCCTTTCTTTGTGAGCCTATTTATTGTTATTTTATTAATTGACGAATAATAATTCCAAACAAAGGGTTCTTTTTTTTTTAAGGCTAAAATGTTTCTACGTAAAAAGGTTTTATTTTTTTTTTTATTTTTATGGATGAGTGGGAGCAGGGAGGGGGAAATACACGAACACCGGAACACATGAAAATGTTAAAAAAAATAAAATGTAGCTAACCTTTTAATTATGGACATTCGCTACATTTAAATCCTAAATACAGATTGTCCTAATTATTACAGTAAGTAAAATATAAATATACCGAGTCAATTAATTTTTTTATGCGAGCCCACCGTTTCAACTTTCAAGTACCACTTTTCATTCGATATAAGGATTTTTCTCTCAAATTTTGTTATTTCCTTTACCTTCCTGTCCTTCTCTGTAAAGTGTAAACCCACTAAACCGAAATTTACGATGAAGAAAACAAAACCCTGGAGAACTGCGATTTGTCCGATTGAAGGAAGAATTTAGCAAAACACTTGTATGCAGAGAGGATGCATACAAGTGTTTCGCTAAATTCTTATCTCAATTCCTTCAATTCGACAAATCTCAGTTGTATAAGTTTTCGTTTCCGATTTTTCAACTTGATTGTTCTATGAGCTCCTTCTGTTCCAAAGCAGAAAATGTCCAACACGTTCGAAATTTAATCAAAGATGAAGCGAGAAAATGGACGCCATAGACACAGTGTTCGATCCGCTCAGAGAGTGAGCCAATAAGAGCGAACGTCTCGTCAAGAGGTGCGACAAGTCCGATCGCAAAGGTATGAAAAGAACTTTTCGATTTTGATTTGTTTTTAACGAAAGTTTGGTAGTTGCTAATCGTTCACGCGATTATGTATGGCGATGGTGTAGAATTCGCGAAGGTTACATTTCGTACAGATTTAGGGTTCGTTGTGACGGGATTCATCGCGTTCTTCGTGAAGATGATGTTCATCCCTATCAACAACATCATCGTTGGATCTGGCTAGGTAAACCTAATTCTTCTTTGTTTACGATCTATTTGATTGCTTGATTGGCTTTGGTGTGCTTTTCTTTTAGATTGTTACTTTTCATTCGGTCATTTTAAGTGTGTTTTATCGTCAATGGAATATTATATAATTCACGGTTCAGTGAACTCGCACGGATACGCGGATAGATTAATATAATCAAGATAACATCATATATTGGCTGGAAATTCTTAAATCAAATTATTGACACGATACTTCTCCCGAATCTCACAGAATAGGTCTCGCTCTTGCTGATCGATCTGCTAATGCCCCTTTCAGCATAACGTAGTTTGCCAGATCCGTCTCTTTTGTG
Organism: Tripterygium wilfordii; assembly: GCF_013401445.1. Classification (NCBI taxonomy): domain Eukaryota; kingdom Viridiplantae; phylum Streptophyta; class Magnoliopsida; order Celastrales; family Celastraceae; genus Tripterygium; species Tripterygium wilfordii. The sequence goes on from NC_052235.1 coordinate 4,373,988, forward strand.
GTCTGTTGTCTTGTCGTGGAGCCTCATCACACTCTCGCATTTGTGGAATGGGTCATGTTTGGTTTCTCTGTCTTTCTCTGCACATTGTAGTTTGTAATAACCTTAACTTGCAATTTCTCATTGGCCAAACAGAAGACTCTTTCTGAGAAATTTTTTTTTGTTACTTAATATTTAAATTTATTAGCAGTAAGATCTACCTCTTAAATGACTATATTTCTTTGTGCTATAATTACATTAACGATTTGCTTCAATGTCCTAACATATTGCCTTAATCCACCTAGAACTATATTTTCTTAATTATTTTTCTGTGTACATTCAAAACTTAGTTTCCAGACTTGAGTTTGTCATCAAGATAATTTGAAATTTAGCTAAAGAAAATTTGGTGTTTAGCATTTTGGCTCTTTTGTTTCGTTTGTGATCTTATTTATGGTTAGTAATGTGGTTATCACCAATTTATGAACATTTTGTTGTTCAGCTTTTCTTATTGGTGTTGGATCTCACCCTTTTGTAATCTGAATGCAGTGCAGATGGAATCTCTAAAATATGCAGTGAAACAGACGTGTGCATCAATCTCTCATTGTAAATATGAATTGCTTGTCAACGAGTGCACAATTCATGAAGTGGTAAGGGATGCACGTCGCATGATATACGCGATATCCTGCTTTCTTTTCTTGTCTGTGCTTTCTGATTTAGACAATTCCTTAAATCATTAGGAATCCCACGTCATGTGATATGTATGTTGAACTTCATTATGAGATCATAAACTTCAGATTAAAAGCAGAAATGGATTGTGTGTGCCAATCACCCAACTGTTCAACATTATGAGATCATAAACTTCAGATTATAAGCAGAAATGGATTGTGTGTGCCAATCACCCAACTGTAAATATGATCTGCTTATCAAACAATAACTGCACAATTTAATGAAGTGGGAAGCGCCATATGATGAACATGATGCCCATTTTCTTTTCATGTTTATGCTTTCTGATTCGGACATAGAGGTTGAGGCCTTAGTACCATACTCTGATTACTTCGTTTAATCATTAGAAATTTCACATGTGCTTTGTCAATTAAGTTTTACATAGGTCCGCTCCATATAATGTAATATTACACTCTAGTGTTTCTGTTATTTTGTTGTGGATATCTGCAATCTGTGATGCCATGATACTACTATTAGTTCGGCTGCAAATCAAATCATCATCATAATAATGATCAAAGCCTAATGGATATATTATATTTTCAAACCAACTTCTTGCATGTAAAGTTGTTGAAATTGAAATATTCATTCATATGATGTGATGTTGAACTTTTTCATGTTATACTGTTTTGCAAGAGTGCTATGCAAGCTTGAAATGGTCAACGAGATAGGGTGTAGGGATATATCTTTTCTTTTCTTTCTTTGTAGTTTATTAATGTAGCTGTCTTTAATCTATGATTCTCTACTTTAAATAATGAATGATGAATAATCTAAACTAGGATTCACGAAAAGTTTATTCAATTAGTGGAGAAAATGATTGACATTCTTTAAAATGTTTAGGTTTGCTCTAGGCTTTAAGACCTGTTGGAAAATGGAAGTGTTTGTCGTTGCCTATGCATTGCTAGGAAAATGTTTCATGATCCTTGTATATGCGCATTTGACCAAAAATCTTATTTTTAATTACAAGAGAAATACTGGACTTCAATTAAAAGAGATGAGGGGGTTTACGGAAGGAGAATGGGTTGAGGTAAGAAGAGATTTGATATCGAACAAGACCAGTAGCGTCCTATCTCCGATATCCTAAACTCTATGTTGACTCCTGTTTAAGACAAAAGTAATTATGCTGGCTAGATTCTCTGCCCACCTCCATGTTTTCTATGACGGTTTGAACAGAAAATATTATAAAAAAGCGGCCACAACAACTTTTCCAGTAAACCTCTATTATCTTGTTTAATTATTTGATGAAACTTTTTATGTGTGCATACCATCACAATATTAGCTTTCCGCTAGTAACTTGGTTCTTCTCTTTTTACAGGGTTCCATATGCACAGTTAATGTAAATGACACAATCCACGCCATTCAGTGGTATACCTCCCTCCCTCCCTCCCCCTCCCTCTTCCTCGCCCTCCCTCCTTCAGTCTCCCTCTGTAGTTGACATCCTATGTCAAAAGTTTACCTTTAGGACAGTCTAATTAAAGTTGTTCCATTAAGTGATTTCTAACTTCAACATGGCATATTCTAGTAATTGGTTATCAGAGCATCCCTGGTTGCAAGGATTGACATCATAAAAAAAAATCCCATCTACCTACCTGGCACAAATAGCTAAATGTGATCCAGAGATCTTTTTCATTCAGCATCAGTCATTTTGGGCAAACACAAAGAGGAGAGTGTTTGGCCACCGGATCTCTAGTCTAATCTTGTAGACCGGTAATTCAAAATATCCAAGTCATTCTTTCCCCTGTAGAATAAATGGGCGTTCCTGTTGTTTTGTGATTTTGAACTGGATTATTTAATTGTCATCAATATTATCTGGTGTTTTTTTTTAATAATAAAGCAATGTTTTAGGGAAGGGAAACTAATAGAAGGGGCAATGAAAGATTTTATCAAACAATGTATTGACGAACATTGTCGGTTTTCGGGTGCCAGGGGAAAATGCCATTGCAATCAGTTGCTCAAGGGACTCGGCTTTATCCTAATCATGAAGGTTGGCTTTGATGTCTACGGTAAGGAGGATGGTTTAATGGTAAGTTTCATAGCAAGAGATTACAGGAACTTGGTCTTTAGTCCAGATATCATCAATTCATCCGGCTCATCTTGGATGTGAAGTGGTAGGTGGAAAAATGGTCTTCGATTGGGCTATAAATGAGATGCCTAGAAGAACATCAGGAATTTTTGGAACAAGGGCGTTTAATTGCCGTAACACGGTTATGCCTGTTCAAAAGAAGAAAAGAACCAATTTTAAAATTTAGGAATTTGAAAACAAAAAAGTAATAAAAGAACTAGAAATTGCAATCCACGTTTGTCGAAAAATTGCGGTTTCGCAGCTGTTCAAGATAAGACTTGAAGAAGATAAAAAGTGAGGCCGTTGGAAATTTAGAACCTCTCTTATTGAGAGGTCACCTTTTGCCCAAAACCCACGAAAGGGGTGATTCATAACCCACTAAAGCTAGACAATTGGCACGCCGGCGCACATTGGGCGATAGGCAACCAAACTGGCTATTGGCCGGCAGACGTTGGGCGAAAGTGGCCCAAGGCTCATTTAAATTGGGTTATACACCGGCTGTTAATTGGGCTTTCTTCTAGATGTATGTGGGCGACTTGGCGTACGCCCAGAAAGTTGGGCTTTATTGATGGGCCCTAGATTTGTTTGGGCCTCTGTTTGGCCACATATCCACTAATTTGCGCCCAGCAAAAAATTGGGCTTTACTATTGGGCTTAAGATTGGGCCTTCGATCTGTTTGGGCTTGAGTAATTGGGCTCTAATATTGGGCCTATGTTTTTGGGCCCTATTTTAGGCCCAGAAAAGTCTGGGTTTATTATTGGGCCTTGATCTATTTGGGCCCTTGTATGGGCCACTATATCCATTAATTTGGGCCTATGATTTTTTGGTCTTGCTAAATATTGGGCTTTTTAGTGAGGCCCAATATAAAAATTGGGCTCAATTGTTGGGATTATGATTTCTTTGTTCGGTTACTTACCCTAGTAAATTTGAGCCCAAGACCCATTTGAATAGGCCTTTACTCTCGCTGTATATTGAGGCCTATGGTACTAGAACTTCATAGTTATTAGTTAAAACTCAGAAGGCCTTGAAGCCCAATAGATTTTGTTTGGTACTTTAGCCTATTCCTGTTTATTTTAGTCTACAGAAGATGCACCCAACTACGACCGACTACTACTTTTCGGCTTGGCCTAAGGTCCTTTCAATGTAAGAAATAAATGTCTATGTACTCGTTTTATAATCCGTCTATCCATTGGAGCATTTCTAATTATGATGATGGGGTTCTGATTTTCCTACATTTATCTTTTTTTTTCTTAGGCAGATGGGGTGGAGGAACTTAGCGTTTGAGGCTAAGACCTGATCATTTTTGTACAAAATAAGGCAACATGAAAGAAAAGCGCACATTCGTTCAGGACAACCAAGCATGCCGTAATACATGCAAAGTAGTGACAGCATGCAAATTACTATTTGTAGAATATACTATACATGACTGGCTTCCTACAAAAAAAAAATAGAAAACGTCAGTCAATTATCCAGAGCATATACTACAGAAAAAGTAAATGAAATTTTCTTAATAAACAAACCCAAGAGCCCTTAAGTTCAATGTTATGGAAATTTAGATCAGAAGACATTGCAACAACAGACTAGCCTCAAATCATGATAGGAATCACATTTACAAATTAATAATGGCAAAAAAATGAACGGTTCAACTAGTTGTGAGAACTTCATATAATTTAGATATGTCACTCACTGAATTTCCCTTTGTCTTTTCCCAAAATAATTTCTTTTTTATCATCTTCCCTATGGGTTGATGTATAGCCATTACTCATCACTTCAGCTAATCATCATCCAGAATGTCATCGCTTTAGAAAAAACAAATGAACTTTTTTATAACCAAACCCAAAATCCCTTTAGTTCAAGGTCATAACAAATACAAATTGTTCACCTACGGGAATTTAAAGCTACAAAAGAAGATATTGTGCATAATGTATTTAAGTACTAAATAACCAAAGGATGCAAACAGTCATATGCTAAAACTCACCAGTGAAAACAACCTTCAGAAGACACAAGCCTAAGTATTTTTACATCGTTATGCTCCATCAAGCCCTAAAGCTTGTCTGTACCATTCCATTAGTTTATGTCTCTACATGTAGGTACATAAGTACACGAATGCATGTCTATTGTTTATCCGATACTGGGGGTAGGGTTCTGGAAAATTGGTTGGCTTAGGAGGGAGCTAGATAGAGTCAGTCAACTAGCCCTAAGAACTTCTCAAGTCACTTAGAGGCTAGAGCCATATGCTACCAAATTATTCACTTCTCAACTAATTAACAAGGATGCCTTTTCAGCTATCAAATACTCTTTTTGCAGTAAAATCTGTTAGTTTTCCTGAGCTAGATGATATAAATCAATAACTTTTAACAACTGATATCACAAATTCAACATAATTTGAGAGTTGCAGAAGAGAGCATCAAGCAGAGAAAGCACTTACTAGGGAATTTTTCTTTGTTAGTAGCTCGATCGAGATATCTCTAAGTTGCAGAAGTTCCAAAACGCTTCCTGAGACCATCAATTTCCCTCTCAAAAGATTTTGAAAGCTCAGTGATGGATGTTTTGCACACTGAAAAAATTGAATTAAGAATAAACAATGTTACAAACAAAAGTCGAAGCTTATATCCGCATAATACTTGAACTATTTGTGCCAGACAAGGTCAAAATTAAAGAAAAAAATGCATGATTTGAATCATTAAAACCGGAATGAATCATAAAAGCACCCAAGAATGGGCCAATATGCACAGCCAATCTTGCACAGGAAGCAATTGACTATAGACATGCACAAATGATTTCAAATAAAATTCTACATAGAATAAAGAAGATGCCTCTGTCAACCCCTTCGAATGCAGCAGTTTAGATTCAGTTATCTTACAGGTACGGCCAACTTCTGACATAGGACATCATGTGTAATTCATCAACAGGACTCGCAATTATGCTTTACAAAGTTCATCACACCACGAAAGTCAAAGTTCCAACCCGCACGAAAGGCGTAACGATCTGGGTACTGCCTCAGAGAGATGCTCGGTGAAATAGACAAGGATCATTTTTGTTCTATTGTGATTTTCTTTTTTTAGAGTTTTTTTTTTTGGTTCCTATTCTTCTTTCTTTTCTGAGAAAAAATGGACTTAAAAAAGTAATTTAAAGTTCAGGCCCTTTAAATTCGAGTCATTAATCATTATAATATCAAAGATCTGAGAAAAAAAAAAAGAATACAAGTGTACCACGAGATGCAGCGATCTGTGCCTCTGACATGAACTCTGCATACGAAACCTGGAACAAACATAAACGATATCAGAAGCTGCATCTAGATAGATATGATATTTCTATGGTGTTTGATATACCTTTATTGCTTCCTGAGTTTCACTGATCCGCTCATTGATCTTCTTATATTCTTTCTCGGTTTCATCCATCACTTGCTGGGATGCTTTTATCTGTATCTGTAATATTTGACAATGAATGAAGTTTCTTAGTATACAATTAGAGGAAGTAAGGCAACACAATCGCCAGATAAAGGACAACTCTTTTGATTTGCAATAAACTGACTAATTAGCTACCAACAAAATCACTCCGCCCTTTTATCATTCCTTTTTTGAGAATGCAAAAGGTTGACATTAAGAGAGGCACCATGGGGTGCTGCCCAATTGCCCATATAATAACAGAGGAAAAGAACCAACAGTCACATAGATGTACAGGAAAGAAATTGAAAACCAATCAAAATATCCCTTGTTAGATCTTTTTGTTGAAAACAACATTACTTCCCCGCTGTGTGCATTTTCATCTATATAAGGTATAATTCTTAACTCTATTGCGATGAACTATATAAGAAATCAATATGTTGCATTCTACAAACTAACTTGCACCCTATGCTCAGCCTAACAATTGCACAAGCTTGGAATCATGGGATGCATGACGCACATTGGTGTGCCCAAGTGAAGAGATATTCCCATCTTGCATGATGCTTAATTCGGAAGCATTAGTTCGTAAGCATTAGCAAAAGTATCATTCTGAGAGATCTTTGCATATGCAGCACACAACAGGCATTTTGGGAACCATCCCATATATGAACATGCGGCCCATAGGCTGCCATGAGAATGATTAACACCCACATATGTCAATTGCAACCAATACATAAGTATACTTGTTCCATTAGTATTGTCATGGATTAATATGATAGTTGGAACCATATAACTATCAATTACCCTAAAAATCTTTTTACGCGTATATTTTGCATTCAAGTAAGGCTCATGAAAATTTTCTTCTAGCTATTCTTTATATATACCTTTTTTTTAATAAAATAAATTGAAATTAGGTGGCTAGCCCCCATCAAGATACAATTCTGGATATGCCAGTGGCTCAAAGGTGGCAGGGGAGAAACAATTGAATGCATAAAGTTTCAGGAGCCAAAAGTGAAAGTGTTTCTACTGGATGGAGTACTCAACTTACCAAAAAATAAAACAAGTTCATGAAGCAAAGGACCAATAGACTGAATTAAAAATGTGGTACTTTAGGGACTCTAAGAGCAGAGCTTAAAGGGATTAACTAGTCAAAGCTCTTTTATCTTTCCAGCACTTCAACAAACTTTCAAGTTCTAGAAGGGATCATGCCAGCATCTTGGCTTGATGGCCATCATAACTAGTTTTTTTAAGACACCAGATATCTTGTGCTAGTGAAAGTACTAAGCTGAAGGAGTTATCTGAAAGAAGTATATTAGGATGAAAAGGATTAAAGTCATCTTTGTTATGGTGGTGGCAGAGAGCTAAAGATAGGCAAATCAAATAAAAAATCAATCAATATAATACAAGAGGGCCGCATGTAATTTAGAAGATCAAACAAAAGGCCAATGATAATCGTGACATATTAGTCAGCAGATTGATAAATCATTTATAATGATAGAGCAGAAAACAAACTCCCAAAAGACTGTCTAATCATGCAAATAAAAAACTATCTATACTTTAATGATTTATATTCAATTAAGTTTTCATAACAATAACTATGCAATTAACAAAAAAAGGAAAACTCCTCCATGAAATGATCCAACAAAAACACATCAACTGTCTAAAGCTCTTAAAACAATTATGTGCTACGGATTAGTTTTGGGATATTAAACAAGTATCCTACTACATATTCGCCTTTGTACTATATATTCAGAATCAAAGTTGTCAACAAGGTAAACATAAAGCTTGGAAAGAATCAATTTAGAAATAGAACCTACATGACATGGTTCACCATGAAGGATTTGACTAGGAAATTAGCAACCGAAGAACAATCAGTGCATACTGAGTTATTCATCATCTTAGTAAACAATGTAGTTCAATAGATGTTAACACTTAACTATTGAAATGTAACCTCGAGATTCAATTGACAACAATAAATTCGCATGGTAAACCATAGATTTGTCTCAATTATGATTGCAATAGATTCAAGTCCCGATAGTTTAGCTTTCATTTGATATAAAAATAAATAAAAGAGAGAGAAAATATTAGTTCAAGCGATTGATAAGATAATACATTACATTATCAAAGCGAACTATCCACAAAGAAAAATACTCATGTATGAAATAACATAATTAATAACGATTGAATATCACCTAATATTTTAGTGCTGAAACACTAATCTCTTATAATAATCCGGTTGACAAGAAACCCTAACGAACGTAATCGAGGCATATAGCGCTTTAGGATAGTTGGAATTCAACTCTTTTTTAACCTTAATCGTCTACTAGACTTTGAATCCTCAAAGATTACACGCAAACATCAATTTTCACATTGCTTTCTCTGTTTTCACAGCAACCAAACAAAGTAACGTCGACTTGTAACAAAACACATCACTCAGAGACACACACACAACCTAATAGACGACTTAGGTTTTCACAGCAACCTAGTCATCGATCAAAACCTAATAATCCTTTCCTCTATTTTGACAGCGATCAAAGGGATATATAGTTCTGTAACAAAACACATCTTGCAAAGACAGGCAATATCTAGAATCAACTCTCAGTCGTAGATGCTCGATCTGTAATTACAGGAGAAAAGTACCTTCAGGCGTTTGTGGAGGCGAGAGTCGGAGGCTTCCACGTCCTTGAGAATCTCTGTGTGCGACCGATCGATAAGATTTCTCCTCAGATCGTCAAGGCGCGAAGACAGAAGATCCTTGAGATCGGAGACAGAGGTTAGGGTTTTGCGAGAAGGAGACATTGTAGACGGATCGGAGGTGCGTTTCTTGTTGCTACTGATGCCGTTCATAAACAATGAGCGATTGTCAAGTGCGCCAGCTGTCGGAGACTCCTTCAGAGAAAAAGGAGACGCCATCGGCACTGTCGATTTGGGAGACCCTCTCGTCTTCATTTCTCTCTCTTTGGGATTTCTGGCGGTAGATGGGAATGAAATGAAAAGCCCCTAGTCACGTATTTTGGTACTTTTAGCGCCGATTTCAAGTTGAAGAGCGGGAATAATACCACTTCTTGTTGCTGTTTGAAGTTTTTTTTCAAGAATTAATATATACTATATAGTTCCAAGTTGAGAGCAACTCCAATGGCAAATAATATCAAGCACTCCAAAATCATTGTCTCTCTTCTCCTCTCTCCTATGTAGTATAATTTAATTGGGTGAGTGGGTCCCATAATATACAATATTCATCAACACTTCATACTTTCCAACCCTTCATACTTATTTTCTCTATTTTCTCTCTCTTACTTTTTATCATCTCTTTCTTACTTTTCATCACCTATTTCTTCATTTTCATCACTTCTCTCTTCTTTTTTATCACCTCTCTCTTCTTTTTCATCATCTCTCTATTCATTATTCATCAACTATATACATACTTCATATTTCAAGTGTCATTTTCCACAACAACCTATAAAACAAGTGTCATTATTAAGAAAGTGTGTTTTCAAGTGTTCATTTTCATCAATTGTAGAACTCTAGCACTCTAAATTTTCCATAAAGTTCACTTTTGAACACTTGAAAAATATGTTTTAAGTGTCCATTGGACATGCTCTGAGCCATTTCAGTGAGCTCAAAAGTTGTGTAATTTTTAGATGAGGACTATTTACACCCATATTTAATTAAGTACACCATATTCTAAATAAATCACAGTCAAGAACATAATATTTATGAGTATACCCCAATTTCAATTCTTTTTTAATTTTACCATCTGCACCCCATAATTTCAGCCGTTGGATCTCACCAACGGCTGAGATTAAAGGAAAAAATTAAAAATTAAAAAAAACTAAAAACCTATTAGCTCTCTACTTCTCTCACTCTGTAAACCTAAACAGAGTGATTCTTCTCCTCCTACTCTACAAAACTTGACGAGCCTCTCATGCCCATCTCCATTAGCTCTCTGCTTCTCTCATAAAAAATTTGATGCAGGATGAGGGCAGAGTACATGACTACATGGATTCTCAACCAGAAATCAATGCTAAGATGAGATCTATCCTTGTGGACTGGTTGATCGAAGTTCACCGCAAATTTGAACTGATGCCAGAGACCCTCTATCTGACCATAAATCTTGTGGATCGATTAATTTCTCTGAAGGATGTATCCAAGAGGAAGCTTCAGCTAGTTGGGATCAGTTCAATGCTTATAGCATGCAAATATGAAGAGATTTGGGCACCAGAGGTGAGGTTTTCCTTTTATATTCAACAAAATGCATCACTTTTAAAGGAGAGAAGGAGAAGGAGACATGGAGAAAGAGACTGAGAACCATAGACAGAGAAGGAGAGGAGGAGAATTGGTAGGGTCATTTGGGGTGATGAAAGATTGAGATTTTTTTGAGTTTTTTTTGGAGTGTATTTAGTTAACTTGGGGTGCAAATAGTCCTCATTAAATTTTATTATTGTAGTTCAGTTGTAGCTATTGGATGTCTAGACTAATTCGGAGCTCAGCCCAATTGTTGACTTCCCATTCAAATAGTTCAAACTTTGAAGAAGGAAGTGTGTGTTTGGCAAAGCAGTTGTGTTGATTTTCAACGCTAGTTGTTATGCTGTGAAAAAAAAACTAAGCTTAAAGTTCTGAAATAAGTTGTGAAGTGTTTAGTAAAGCTGTTAAATGTTGATTTTATATAAAATATATTTTGTTTGTATTATTATTAATTTATAAGTATAATTTATTAGGTAAAAATTATAATTATTTTAATTTATATATATAAATAGTAATTTTATAATTATAACTATTAACTTATAAGTATAATTATTAATTTGTTATTTAATTAAGTATAATTATTAACTTAAAGTATAATTATTAATTTATAAGTATAATTATAATTATTAATTTATAAAATTCTATTATTAACTTGTGTCAAATATAATGTAAATATAAGTATAAATATACTGTATTTAATATAAAACTGGGACCCAAACAAAAAAATTAAAAAATATAAATATGCAGCTTTTAAGTGTGGGACCCATGCCTTTTTGGCGTGGGTCCCACACCTACACTTAAACCGCCCAAGAAAAACTCCCAAATGGAGTTTTTTCTCGGAGGGTGGTACCGCTCCATTTTGTGAGCGGTCCGCCCTAAAAAATCTGGTGTTTGGTGAGGCGGGACCGCTAGCGGTACAGCTCTGTGTACCGTCTCACCAAACACACCCGAAGAATAGGGATCTTTAAAAAATTATTTATAATTAAAGGATTTTAAAATTTTAATTATTCAAGTGACTTTGTCATTAAGAAGTAAATATTAGTTTTAAACCACTTACAAACTTATGTGATGAAGATATGTACATTTTAAAAAATTAATATGCATTTTAATACAAACAATGTAAATTTTCAAATAAATATGCACATCTAGTTATAGAATTTAAATGTACAATGTTTTTTGAATTATGTACATATTTTTTGTTGCCTTATGTGCAACAATTTTTAAGGTACTTCATTTTAACGGTTTCCTTAAAAAGAAAGGTCAAAGTTAAATGTCTTTAAGAATAAATATAATTTCTAGAGTATCTTAACCATAAATATATTTTTTAAGAGTTCCTAGGCCGTAATCTTCCTTGCAAAAATGTAAAGAATCTTTAAGCCCGGCCCACATAACAAAGAACATGCACTTAGAAGGCCCAATATCTAGCCCATAATGCTTATGCTCTGCGGAACCAAAGATGAGCGAGAGGAAAGACGAAGTCTCATTCTCACCCACACCGCACACTTTCAAAACCAGGAAAAAAAGAAGCGAAGCTGTCTGAGAACTAGGAGCAACCTTTGACGATAACGACAAAGAGGTGATTATCGGTTTTCTTCGATTCTATTTACTTTTTTGTTCGTATTATCTACAGATTTGAAGATTGAAGCTGAGTTTTGTTTGTATGAAAGCTTGTAAAGACAAGTTATTATATGTGGTGGAACTGGTTCTTTTGGTTCCATTGGCTTCCGCTAATTATTAAATCTTTGCGTTTATGATTTTTTTTTCCTAGGATCCTGTTATTCTCTTTCCACGTTTTTAGGGAAAAGAGTGAAGCTTATGTTTTAATCATGTTATGTTAGTGAAGAAGAAGATTTTTTCACTCGGTTATTCTACTGTATAATTTTGCTAGTTATTAAAGTATTAGTTTTTGTTATAAGTGGTTACCCTTTTTTTGTTACTTCTTTTGGATGTGGTGGCTGGAGAAGGATTTACTGATCAAAAGGCTGTTTGTTGGCATAGACCTAGAAAACGAAGGGTGAAAAGTACTTGGATTGGAGTAATAAAAAGTAATTTGGATATGAAAGGATGGATTGAATAAGATTTCATGAGTGGTGAAAGAGAGTGCTTGAACACTTCATTTCTTGGTTTGCATTGTAGCATAAGCTAGTTATTTGCCAACCGTGCTCATTATTTTTTTGTGATCCGAACTTTTTGAAATGGGAAAGTCTTTCCATATAGTTAAAAAGTAAACAATATTCGTACACAAGGCTCCTGTAGTGGGCAAGGTCGGAGACATGCAAGATGTACCATCCTCCGTAATATTTGGAGAGACAATTTTCAGGAATGAAACCTTGTGGCCCCCTGCAACTCTACCACTGAGTGCTTTCCATATGGTTGTTTTTTTTAATATATCTTTGTGAAGTTATCACTTCATACGAGATATGGCGAAATGCTAGGAATTGGAACCCCTAGGTAGACAAAAACCAGATTATGAGGTTGAATAAAATATGCCCCTTTAAAATAATTTCTAGTTTTGTTGATGTACTGATGATTTTGTGACCTCAGGTCCTCATGATAATAAAAGGGTTGTTTAGGAGATATGAAAGATGGAACCCTGTGCATCCAACTTCAGGAGCCTTTTGGGGCATGGGAATAGGCATTGGCTGTGGTGTTGGGTGGGGTCCTGGATTTGGCCCTGAGGTGATCGGCTATGTTGGAGCTGGCTGTGGTGTTGGATTTAGTGTGGGCTTCACACTGGTTGGAGTTGGCATTGGCCTTCCCGCTAATTTTGTCTTTGAAGTTCCTTACAACGGTAAAAAACTTTATTTCTCTCTTCAAATTTAAATTCAACAGTCTTTTTGTGCTCCTCATGACATATGGGGCTAAGCATCTAAAGATCATTCGCATAGCTGCTGTGCATTACGGCTATTTGAAACTTAAAATGAGTTTCATCATTCGTGCTAGATCTTCTTAGATGCAAACTACCAGCCTTGCTTGATCACTCATGAAAAGGCCTTTTCTTTCAGCTATAACGGCAGCGAGAAGTGGTGCATTGGAGTTTTCCCAGTCCAAGCATCTTCTTTCAGTAAGCAATGTTGCAAGGGGTGGCTGGAATAATATTGCTCCTCGAATTTCTGGCTTGCACAGAGAAGCCAGAGGGAGATTTTCTAGCTTTAAGGAAAATAATTTGTTTGGCCATATGAGATGCATACTTCCTATCCATGCCATGTCCATCTCAAAAGGCTTTGAGAGGCTTGGCAGCCACATCTTCTGCCCTCAAAAAGGTAAGCCAAACGTGACTTTCATTTTATATTATTATGTTAATGTAATATTTCCTTATAACTGCTCCATCATTTCCTTCATGTATTTGGGATCAAAATGACAACCAGAATGTGCTTCTGCTTGAGGGCAATGAATTCCTGTTTATCAACAGGGTGCATGAACCCGCAAGGATAACTTGAATTTCAAATATTTTGGGTCGGCTACATCAATCGACAATAGGGCTGCAGCTATCTGAGTTCTAGGTGTAATCATTCCGAGGTGGTTTAAATAGAATGTTACATTCTAGTGAAGCAAATGCTAAACGATTTTTTGATGATAGAGTTTTTCTTATTTGTTTGTCTTCTCTGGCCTTAAGTTGGCCATTTTGTTGAGGACAAAAGGCTAATGCAATTCCTTGTGTCGTACTTTAATGTAAGACATTGTATATTTTGTGATTAACAAAATGATCGCGGTCCAAAGTGCTTAATATGTGATTGATTATCTTATTGTGAGATGCAATTCTCTCGGAGGAGTCAGCTGTGTTGGCCATGGTCACATGGCTCTCAGCTCACTTTGTATCATAGTTCAACACTGAATATTTCAATTTCATTCACACCCAGATCCCACTTTTTGCTTAACATACATGCTTGAAATTCATTCTTTCTTTCTTTTTTTTTCTCTTGATTATGTTTCTTCAGCTTTTTTTATTTGAATTCCGTTGATCATGTAAAAAAGATGTTATAACAGTATAATGTATCTACTTGCAGATGCAAAAGATTAGCTTTATGGAGGATTCACATATATTCAGTCTACACATTTTTGTAAGTACTGAGCATAACTAGCATTCTAACAATGTCCTTGTTCTTAACAGTATAATGTGTCTACTTCAATCACTACTTTATTGTAGTATTTTAGTTTCTAGAAAGGAAAAGAAGTGAGCATCATGGAATTTGTTTTACTTGTCTATCTTAAATATATAATGTATGTCATTTGCTCTTTGTTCTCACAAGGATACTGAAAAGGAAACACTGATAGGGAACTGTTTCATTGTTTTAGTAAAAATGACTACTGTTGGTTATTTCGTATTTGCTCCCGAGTCTCAGTTTCGATGGTTGTAAATGTTCACATTGGATGATTGCAGGTCTAATGTGAATTAGTGATGGGCTGAGTCATTAATCTTTCAACCTGGCAGTGCTGCTAATCAGTCTTAACAACTCTATTCTGATAAAAAGCATAAACTCATTTTGTCCAATTAGCTGACAAACTTTGGAACACTGCGAGAGCCTTCTTCAATAAAATTGATATATTGGTTAAATGATTTATACTAATGGTTCGATTACTAGGAATTTAGCTGCATCTGGTCGGATCTAGCAAGTCATCTTGAATTCTTTTGGTCAAACCTTTGACCAGGATGTTCATTGCGTCATTTTGAGATTAATTTGTGAGAAACAAAGAAAGAAAACCCCGTGAGCATTGAATTTACAAACAATGTGGAGATGGGAACCCATCACCCTTGTAGCATCCTTTGTACGCACCATATGAGAAAGATTCATTTGCCAGACTGCTTATATTTTGATTACTGTAGACGATATGGGGCAAGATAGCATTGCCCCTCCAGAACAGAATACAAAGATCAGAGACAAAAGGCTGGAGGAAGGTAAGGATGCAACAAAACCAAAGGCAAACGAAAACTAAAACGAGGAATTCTTCCAGTTCCAGCACAACTTGTAAGATCAGTCTCAATCTCGTTGCTCAGGGGGGCACTCCAGAATGCACCCCAAAACGAGATTGTACTTCCTCCAAACCGAGAGAAACTGGACTTTGGTTGTTTCCCTGACCAAGCAAAACCCAGTTGACTTGCGCCTGAGAATCTATAAAATTTGAACAAAACTCTGCATTAGAGCAGGAAGCCTTACAAATCTAGGTGAAGGTCAGGAAAGTAATGACCATAATTGGAAGGTCGAGATTTTATATTTTTGTTAAAATAAGAAAAACCCTAAATTTAACAGAAACTCATATACTAAACAGCGAAAACCCAAAAACTAGAGCTAATTAACTGGTTCTATGCATCCAAACTGAACTACATCATCTTGTCCCCAGAGAAGTTCATATTTGGGTTTTGTGACATGAATTGTTTAAGCATATCCTGATTCTTGATCTCTTCACTTGTAGGAAGTCCCAACTGCTTCTGTCTTTGATCAAACATCATCTTCTCAACCGCAGCGCGAGCTTCTGGGTCCAAATCTGATAACTCGCTGGGCAAAGGCTCTACCTTTTGGGTGTCAATCTGAGGACCACCCTTGAACAAGGACTTCCACCATGTGGTCTGTTCAAACTTGGTCATGAGCACAGACACCACCTTCTGATCCTCCAAGTGCCAGAAACAATCATCAGGCTTCACAGCCTCAAATAAATCTCCCTCAATTATTGGAGCCTGACCCTTCAATCCAATTTTCATGGAGTTCTTCTTGATCACGCAAGAGATGTCCCTGGACTTTGTTCCTTCAGGCACTGGAATAGTGACTGTAACCTCTTGTAGAGATTGTGCCCATGAATGATTCTCCATGTCCAGTGTCTTGATTAGGCAAAAGCAGGTTCTTCTTGGCCTCCTTCTCTGGTTCTTCTTTCTTCTTCTTTGCTGCTTCTTCCTCTGCCCTGATTCTCTGCTTGATGTCTTGAACCATTGACATTATATCCTTGTCGGCTTTGTCGCTCTTGAACATATTAGAGTTTCGTGACACAAAATTGAAGGCAGACTCGAGAAACACGAGGGTTTGAAGGATCAAGAACAGCATTGAAAGACAATGGAGAAGAAGAATTCTGATTTTGTTGGTCTTCTTGGTAATCAGAGAGAATAGCCATGACTGAATTCGAGAGTAATAACAAGGAACACTAACAGGGTTCTCGAGATTTCGTTGTTTAGTGACACTTTAGGGGACTATATATAGAGTTATGTGAAGGGTCCGTTACCAGCTACATTAAACTCCCAGACCAATTAGAATTCGATCTTCTTCCCTTTCACATTTAGGAATTCCCTAACAGATTGAATTCATTATTTAATTATTCTTTCTTTATGTGTATAAAATATTTTACTGCTTTGAATATTTAATTACAATAAATATGTGTTCTTTTTGAAAATCTCATTTTTAATTATGGAAGAGGAGGCAATGAAATCAGCGAAACCCAATACATGTGTTAAAGATTGCCTGTGTATTTCATATTTAATGTGTATTACATATTTACATGCCAAAGATTAGCAGTGATGAATATCATCGATATAACAAATTCGATATCATTACATAAAAAATATTTTTTTTTATCACAACTACAAACAAGATCTTATGAATTCCATGTACTCGCATTTATGTTTATGATGGACCTTTTATAAGTTTAGGGTCTCTGTCATGAAAATTGTAGACAACCTTGTAGTTTTTTGTAGAGCCGTCCGATCTGTTTTACACAATGGGACTCGCATTGTTTTTAAAATTCAAAAACAGATTAGACGGTGTCTTTAGAAACAGCTCTGATCTGTTTTACACAGTGAGACTCACATTGTTTTTAAATTTCAAAAACAGATTAGACGGTGTGTTGAGAAACTGCCTTCAGTTTTCACTGCATGTACCCCGTCTAGTCGGAGTACACCTCCACAGTCCACACAAAGATACCACAAATGAAAGTGGGCTACCAAGCCCATAAATCATGACTTTTGGACAAAGTGGACTACCGTCTATATTCTTTTGTATGAATCAAAGACTTATGTTTAGGCCCATTCTTATGGGCTCGCTAAGATCCAAGAGTTTGAGCCTTCGTTTCTTTTCCACATATGTAATCTGTTTGCTGTCAAATAATGTTTTGGTTTAGGGTTGGGACCGGGTATTTGGTGAGCGTGACGACAGCCAGAATTTACATGAGTCACCTGGTGACCGCGTTCGAACCTTGGATCATCCTAAGAAATAATATGAGGCAGTAGTGATTCCTAAGAAATAATATGCCTCTAATTTAACTAACATATAAACTCTGTTTCATCATCTTAGGTCGGCAAATCATGTCTGGAAGCTGGTGGCACCTGGTGCTCAGAAATGGAAGCGCAAGAAAAACAAGATCAGGTTAATCAAAGTCAAACTTATGGATGTTGGTATTTTAGCTTGCCTACTTAACTAGCCAAAGGTCTTGAGACCTACGCCTACCATGACTCTCTCTTAACTTTCTATATATTGCATTGCTAGCTTTACTCGTTCTAAAAACTAAAGAAACAAATTTTCCAAACAGGTACTTACAGGACATGATAAAACCCTTTGGTATCAACAAGGGAGTTTGTAAGTTAGCCCCGCAAGTGATTCTAATAACTCCCTTGATCAGCAGTGTTTTGCTCTTGAAACAAAACTTAAGCATACATTTCCAGTTTAACTCTTCAATTTGAACATGCAGAAACATAAAATAAAAATAAAAGTTGGTTTCACCCACAGGGAGGGAAGATTCATAGATGTGGATGCCACATTCAAACCGAGCATGTTGCTGTACGCACTTCTTTCAAGCATCTGCATTCAAATGTTGAGGATTAGGGTTCTTTTACTTGTCCCAAGACTCTCAACTGGAACCTTTTTAGTTCAAATTGATTCGAAGGTTCCAGAAAGACTGTTATAGAGGGTGGGAATGACTCACCCCTTTGAGGATGACTGCTCATATTATATTTGCAGCCAGCCATTGGAGTAGAGATTGATAGCTTTGTTGTGATTGAAGGCAACTTGTTAGACTTCTGCTCATCAACATGTGAACCAAAATCCAAACTTCTAGGCCAACCTTCAAGATATGGCTCAAGTGATTGCTGAACTTCTTTCTTCGTATACGAAACAGAGCTGTAATCTCTGCCAAAGGTGCAATGCTGGTGCTGCTGCTTTGGCATTGCATCGGACATAGTTGGTGGTTCAATATCTTGGAGCACCTGCAGTTGGGGGTAGTCATATTGCAGAAAATCATCACTAATTGGCTCTGTTAAGGAGTGGGATGGAATTTGAGATGTCACAAAGTTCCACGTGCTCTCTTTCGTATTTTTTGTTGCCCCCCTATGACCTAGACCCTCCAGAGCTTCTCCATTGTTCATTTCTGCTTCAGGCTTCAGTCCATAGAGAAACCTGCATTTTCAATATGTAAAATAGAGGATACCTATTTGGTGTTCGCGTTCTATCAATTAGAAGGGGCATTACGTTTAACTTCACGACACATAAAATAATTCCTAACAGCGAATATGAGTCAAACTATGTGGATTTCAAGGGAATATGAATCGAACTCTGTGAGAAATCCAAGTAGAAAAGCATAATCTACCATGAAACGCCCATTCAACCCCCTCAAACTTGTAAAGAAAATCATCATCAAATCCATGATCACAAACAATTTGGAGACAGGTACATGAATCTCTAAGAAAAATCAGTCGGACAAAATAATAGGATTCTCCTAAGCCATTTTCCAGTCCACAATCTTTTTATCATATCCATCCATGTCTGGTTTTTCTTTTTCTTTTTTTTTTCTTTTTTTTTTTCATTCTTTGGCTCCCTCTTCTATTTTTAGCATCTTCAACTAGAATCCTCTTCATTTTTCACACCAAAAGAAAGCAAAAAGAAACTAAATAACAATGACTCCTTCAGGCAACCCACACAGATTGAAGGTAAAGAAACACATGCTACTTGGGTTAACCTTTATCTTTCAAACTCAACAAAGTTCGTAAATATGAAAACCTGTTACTTATATCCAGAGAAAATAAAAAAGAATTTTATATCTGCCCTAAATGAAAGTTTGCACATCTTTTGTGCATTCAACAAATTATTTTAGACACCCCCAATATCTATCAACACAATTTTTTTGTTATAAAAGAGGATGATTTTCTACAGCAATAAAATTGCCCAAAGATTTCCAACAAAGAAGGTGGGTCATTATCCTAAGATTTTTCAGTTGATACTTCATGTCAGATCTAAAAAGACCAAAATGAAGTGGAGAAGCGGGCAGATTTAGAGCATGAACCCACCCATGAATAAAACAGCATATGCTCCACAGGTAGTTCAAATAATATGCGGGTGGAAATGCTATACCTGCATTCCTTAGCATAAACTTCATATGGTGTAGGCTCCATCTCCATCTGTGGCAGATTGCTTCCAAAGGACAGAGCTTGAGAATTATGGCTTAAGAGTGTGGGTTGAAAGCTCCCAGGTCCACTGCTGCTCCCAGTAGCAATATTTGATGCCACAGCTGGTAAGGACTGAGAAGTATTTTGTAATTCCACAGGCTTTCTTGAACGGATGCGGCCTTTATTCATGTGCCGCTCACAATATTTGGAGTCCGGACATGCATCTTTTGAGCACCTCCACTTCTTGCCATCTGTCCTCCGGCACCTACCGGGCTCTGGATCTATCCTCTTCCCATAATAGGAACAATATCCCACTGCAAGCAAATCATCGTGACTAATAAACGCGTGAATCTATACATGCTAAGCACTTAAACTTCCATAAAACATGTTCAAAAAGAAAGACAACAAGAAGACAAATTTTATTGGGTTCTCGCTGAAATCTTTGATTGCTAATTATTTGCCAATACACACAACTTTCAAAGACTGACATGCTAAAGCACTTTGAGAGGGGGCAGGAAAACAATTCTGCCCCCATTTCTGATAAGCAATCTGCAAACAACCAAACCATGATATGGTCTTCACATCAATTATATACAAGATCAGCATAAATTTCACACACTCAAAGAATTTTGCAGCATTTTATTAATCTCGAGACAATATCCCCTTTTTAAGCCCTAGAGAAATTATATCCTTCATATCCACATCTTTTGGGTCTTATCGCATGGTTTTTTGCTATCTTTAAGTAGTAGTGAAACTACTCCATGGTAGTACATCGTTAGGCCTACATTGCACGTGTCTATAGAGTCATATTGTATTCATTTCTTTCTTCAAATGGTGGCACTTATACATTTTAATAGACCCATGAATCAATTGGAGGTTCCAACAAACAGAACTCTTCAATTCTACTTTCCTCATAATAAAATGTCACCAAAGGCAACAGCAGAAAATGAAACCAAAACAAATGCACGACTAAAACAAACTGAAAGGGCATCATTCCACAAGTTCCATATTACGGATCCTTTAGAACTGCAATGCACTTCATAATTGAGAGCTGCTATTTTTAATCAAACCCCATCTACCATTATATTTCACTAAACAGCTAGCCAGGTCACTGGCCTGTTCTTCATTATGTAGGATCAAACACCATGGGTAGCAGACACTACAACCATTAGACCAAAGCAACAGAATATCCTACAAGTACAGAAAATTCATAAGCAACAAAAAAAAAACACATACTATAATTTGTAAATTACCTAAAAATGGGGGAAAATATACAATACTTGGAAAAGAAAGAAAGAGAGATTGAATCTTTAAGACTGTTATACAATTTTGTTGGGAGAGGAAGCTGGGAAAAATGATGCTGGTGAGGAGGTCACGAGGGACGGGGACTCCAGCCTTCAAGAACTTGAAGATGGAAGCCTGCCGCTCCAGCTCCTGCCACTGTGACGCCGTGAACAACCTGGGGCGCTCCGCCGCCGATAAGTTACTGCTCATGTTAGGTACCGATTCCATGAAGGATTCAGTTCGGAACTACTAGCCAACTAAATTTTAGGGGGGTATTTATGCAACGTGAACAATTTTTAAGGAGTCAACTAAATGTCTCATTGCTTAATTATCATTTATGATCACGGACCAAAACGAGCCGCCTCAATTCGGTTTATGTTGGGCCCATCTTCTTCTTTTTTTGGGATTGCGTTGGGCCCATTTATTGTCAACAGTAAGAAGGAGTTCATTAGAGTGTCCTCTACTTAAGTTACGAGCTAACAATTTGTAGATCTCCAATGATTAAACTTACTAATAAATTTGATGGAGACTGCAAAATTGCAAATAAGTCAATAATCCACTAACTGAACGGTATTAAGAAACTCGTCAATAATTTTTAGTAATTTTTAACAAACTTAAACTCATAAATGAACAAAATTGTGTGAGAGTGATGAATTCCCACCACACGATATGAAGGCTCAAGTCTAACATCACAAGTTTAGACCTAATTCTACATTGAAAACTCATATTGACAATGGGAAGTTTGTCATTCCTTATAAACTAAACTCCAAATCCACCATCTTTCGATGTAGGATCTTCATCATTGTGCTTCAACTCCATAATTTTAATGATGGTCAAACTTAAAATCTTTAGCCTACCCTGAATATTTGTTTTTGTTATTTCTTAGGTATGCATTCTATATGAAAAATAATAATAAAAATCTAAAGTTTATAAATAATGATAAATAATAATTGAAAATTGGTTTATAAACTTTCTCAACCATGTTCATATTTTCAAATCCTTTCATGAAATAGCATCAAAATTATTTTACTCTAATGTACACAAGTAATAACTAAATCATCATCTAACTATTGGTCGTCCTTCAAATCCGAATCCAATTCTTGACAATTTTCATCGCAGAAAAGGATCTCTCTACTGTAACAATTGCGACTGTGGAAAACCTTGTGCACAGGAGTTGCATGTCCTCTTTTTTTTTTTTATTGCAAGCTACTTCTCCTACAATAATTCATTGTCTGCTGGTTTCATGACTTCTGTCTCAGCCAGCTTCAGAAATCTCTCCCAAGTCTCAACTACAAAAAATAGATATCCTTCAGCAGATGCATTAGAAACCTGCATATACGAACGACTATTGTTATCTTCGGATAAACAAAGCAAAGATCACGTTTAATATGAAATGATTTCATCAAAATTCAGTCAAAGCTTAATTATAAAAACAGTTAAAAGACACGAATAGCTCAGAATGATCAGTGCAACTGCATATATAAGAGATCTGCCACTATAGGTTTATTCCTTTTTTCCCCCACCTAAAAAAACAATTGTTATTTCGCTTGTAGCTTGAATCAAATTTCTGTACAAGAAAATTTCAGAATGATCTAATTTTATCATGCATGACAAGGGAAATCCTATAAAAAATGAAAATCAGGAGAAAGGCAAGATGTCATACCCTTTGGACGTCAATCTAATCCACCCTGAACTGTTTGCAATTTTCTTGAATCAGAACGTCCGTATCTTGAAGCTGCGAAAGCATAAGATACAACAACTATAACAAGGACACCAAGGACCAAGCCAAAGAGCTGGACGTTAGCAAGCTGCTCCCCTCTGACCTCTTTCTCTGTTGATCGACATAATATTTCACTTTCCTTCAGCCGGCAGCCATCTGGCATCATTGGGCCGTAGAGGGTGAAGGCTGTCTGATAGAACCAGAGGCCTTGGAGAGCCATAGCAATGCCATTACATAAATCAACTGGGAAGTTCGTAGGGATTAGGGCTCCAGCAATTGAGGACAGAACGCAGAGCCCAATTAGGAGAACAAGGATTAGATGGTAGTAGCCTTCAAGGCCTTTATGGGTTGTTGAGTGAAAGTTAAACAGGAGATACTCTGCACCGAACGCTGTAGAGGCAATCAAACAAAGGGCTCCTTCTGGCAAGGGGAGAAAGCTGTACCAAATTGAACAAAAAAGGAGAGAAATATATCAGCAAAACTACTAAAAAAGGATAAAAGTTCACTATTAGTGTCTTAACAGCTATTTGAAGCAGTTAGTGTGAGTCGTTAATTTAGCTATTTGACTTACATACCACAAACTGATTAAAGGCAAAGCAAAGCATATCCAATCATAATGTAGCAAATATTAGTTTCCTTTGTTTGGCCATCCTTCATAGAGAGGAGTGCAAAAAGAAGCCATAGACCAAGGTGGTTTTCTACATATAGAGCCCAGACGGATAATTGACAAAATTGCTTTGTTTTCCCCCCAAATTTTTGATTCAGTCATGACATAAAAAGGTAGAGTAATTATGTCAATATAAAGCTTATACACCACTGCTCACATGTCAAAAGCTTGAAGTGTATCTATCATGTAATCTATATAAAATTGCTGCAGTTGGTATCACACGCCCTTGAGGTCTGTGAGATATGGCTAACACCCTGACCTCACATCAAGCTGTCACCAAATCATGCAAATAAATTTTCCAGTCTTGAACTAGTTTTCTAAGCCGGCAAAGATTTAGTCTTCCCTGTAATAAAATGGCAACCATTTCCTGATGTAGAGTTTATTTAGGATTGAGCAAACCAGAAACCCTAACCCAAGTTAATCCCAAAATGAAGAACCCTAGGACATAAATTCTCAATCCCTAGATTTCTTAAAACTGAAACAGAACTTTCGGCAAACAAGAACATAAACTTAAACTTCCAAGTAGAATAAATTTCCCCTCTCACCTTCCTCTCTCAGCCTCTCACCTAGTGTGTATCAGTCTCTCACTGAATGTGTAAGGAATCTCTCATATTACAACTTTGCATAAAAAACTCTCTTTTAGAGAAGTCAGGAAAACCAAACAAATGAGTAAAAATCAATCAATTAAGTGAATGTTTTTGTTTCTTCTAGCCAAAATTATAAGTCCACAAGTTTCTCATTTACTTTCCTACCTTTCTTTCCAGTGTATTCTCAGAGAAAAATATGAAAATATGAAATACATTGTAGATTTAACAAGCAAATAGCACAGATAATCAAGATATTATCACACTGACAGAAGTCAGATAAAAAACATAGAAGTGTCTATAGAAAAGAAACATACAACATGGGTGACTAAAAGACAAAACAAGGCCCGCATAATGCTTAGCCACAAAGTATAGTTCTCTCTTTCATAGTTTCATCCTGCCCCCTCTCCTTTCTCTTTATCTACTTAACTGTTTGTAAGCAAGGTCTTGTTCAGGCATTCCCTAACAGTTTCCTCAATATATTTACTTCCTAGCATTTTCCTTCCCTATGATAAACTGTAAGCTGATTGATATAGTTATACAAGTGTCTTCAACACTTCTAAAAGCGGTAGTAATCAATACAGCAGTTCAAACTTCACAGAACCGTTCTCTTATTCCCAATCCACAATCTGACTGATAAGTTTATAACTATGGAGCATTTCTGCAGGAAAAAAACAAAAACAATATTTGGCATGCGTAACTTGCTACAATCAATTCCAAGTAATGACAAAGCAAGATCTTGGGTTTCATTTCTTCCATCAAAAAGTTTAGCTCTTACTCTTTTCTTTCTTGCATTTATTGGCTACCAAGTACCAAACGAATTGTTATTCAATATTACATGACACCAAGGGTATAGCATCACAAAGAGATTGAACAAAAACTGACCTCATTTTCTCTGCTACTAAACCAATGACTCCAAGTATGAGGAACATAATAAGCATCCCAGAGTGCTCAAAATTATTCATGTGAGATGGGTTCAGGACACCATTAACAAAATACTTGAGGTGAGGCGCATACAAAAGCTCAATACACAAATCAATAAAGGCACCAACAGCTATCACATAAAGCTCCAAGTACTTGAGCTTCCCATCGAAATCTGGCACAGGGTTCCAAACACGAACCCGGAATGACTTGGGATTTGATACATAGCGAACCACAGCGCTCCATATGTGCCAGACTCCAACCACCAAGAACAAAGTCCCAGGCACGGCATGACCCTTGAAAGATCCCATGCTTGTGAGATATGCTAGTCTCTAAATCTTTATCCTCCTAGATTCTGCAATATTTCAAAAGAAGGTAGTTACAGTGCTGCTACTTTGTATTTCTCAACTTTTTTTTGCAGGCGTTTTTTGTCTATGTTCAGTCTTTTTGATTATCCTTTAATAGATTTCTTGAAATCAATGCACATTAAAAATTGTGAGCTTCCGTCAGCATGTTTAATTGAAGAGAAACCATTTGGGGAAAAAAAAAATTATAGTTGAAAAAGAAAAAGGAGACGAAGAACATAATGAAATGGTAAGCGAAATTCAGGTCGGCATTTCTCTTTACCTAGACTATTTAAACACGAAACTAATAGATGTCGTTGTTTTTTTATCACAAACTTCTGCTTCCAAGACTTCTATGTTCATAGTCAAATTTCTCTGCCATTTTAGTTGGGTAAAACCCACCCATTCATAGTCAATAAATCTAGAAGCTTCAAAAACAAAAGGCATAAACCCATTCATAGCCCTCATCTGGATAAAAGTTCAATTACAGATCACAAATCCATCAAACCCGTGCGCCATACAAAGAAGGAGAAAGAAAACCCACAATCATCAACAGTAAAATAATCGCAATAATGATTCAGGTTTGTACTCACAGTGGTTTGATTGCTTTGATTATTCCAAAGAATGAGAAGTTGATTCCCAGAAATTATATATAAATTTATGGTATTTTAGAGAGAGTGAGAGAAAGAAAACTTTTGGAGGAGGATATAAGAAAACTGTAAAAGCTGGAACACGATGATATGGTGTGGATCTGAAAAGGAAAAGCGCAAAAAGTCGCTGTTATTACGTTGGAATCATAGCCCAGTTTTTTTTTATACCATATAGTACTTCATGAAAATGAAATCATAGTTAGCAATTGCATTTGAGGCCGATCTTGCATCTTCAATAATGGATTTTGGCTGTTTGGAATAAAAAAGGGGAAAATTGAATAATTTGGCAGTGCCTATATGAGCTTGGGCCTACACAGTCACGGCCTAGCAGCCCTCTCATGCCATAACCTTTTGGGTTCCGAGCATGAACGTACCCATTACTTTTCGCCATTGTTTTCCGATTTCATTTCAGCTTTGCGGACTTGAATGATTGGGTCTACTTAATAGGCCTCTTTAATTTACGAGATGATCAAGTACCCACTCGGTAGGACTACTATGGGCCTCAAGGCTTAAGCCCAATGCCACCACACCCAAACAACATCTCGTGACTACTATATGGTCCTTTAACCACTGCATCTTACAACCGTTGGATGAATAAAAATTATCCAACGGTTATGAATTTTCATTGAACATCTTAGTGAATATCTCATATTCTCATTAATGAAATCCTCTTCTGCTCTCTCCTCCCTCATCACTGATGCCCTTCTATTTTCTATCTCATCCTCTTTCCTCTCTTTTCGTTGGCGACATGTACCAGAACTAGGATCTATGCAAGCTATTGCACCTCCTTCTAAGGCAAATCATCTGCTCCAACTCGAATTTTACGCTACGTTCAGACTTCAGATCTAATGAATATTCTATTTGCACCCAATTTTTGAAACAACACCTTTGATAAATTTTTTTCAATGTCTGAGATGAAAAGAACTTCAAACTACACAATTTAAAGAACAATACATTCTTATATTTGCAATTTATAATAGATGATTCCACATTATAACCACTTATATGTTCGACAATTATTAACACCAAAATCAGATTTGCAGTAAGTGTTCAAAAGAACCGAGTCATAGCTACAAGAAAAACCACACAATATATGTTTTTAATGGCGGATCTAGGATCCAAACTCACCGGAGGCATAATTATGAGAGCAATGATCTTAAAATTTTATTTTTTTTGAGATTATCTATATGTCATGAAAATATCAATAGTAATAATTTCAAAGAATAAAAACTCACTAGTCACTAGGTACCGACACATAAGAGCTCGTTGAATAGGCAAAAATCAGTATCAAAATGTTGATAGGGATAAAAACCCTAGACAAATAAAATACACATAGCTGAGTGAGAGACACAAAAAGAGAGGTAACACGGGGCTGTTATATTTTCTTATAGGGCCTGCTACATATTTTATAGAACCTAGTATATTTTATCATTGGGGGAATGGGGGAATGTTACATTTTCTCTGGGGTTTGATGCATTTTTTATAATACATGCAATATGTTTTACAAAATGTTAATATGGGCAAATCAGATATGCCTCTATAGACTATATGTTTCTTAACCAATATTAAAATCAAAATTTACTGTTTGAAAGAGGGTAAATGTTATTTTTGGCCATTAAAAATAGAGTAATATTTACAAGTCATTATAGTTTAGTCACAAAAGTTATGAAATCATATATCGATTAGGTGGTCAGTTTTTAGTCCAATTTGGGTCGTCAATATTGCAGTGAGGGGTGGATATGCCAAGACTACAAAAGTCTTAAATTGCTGTGGTTTATAAGTTTAGTCCAACATGATAGCAGTTGAGGCATCTTTTCAACGACTAAACTGTGCCGATCTTGAACCTGACCAAACAATATCTCAAGTGGATTTAGTCAATTGATCTTTCTCTTACTTTCTTCTTCTTCTCTCTACTTTCTTCGTACCTCTCTCAAATTCTTAAAATTATAACAGAAATGCTAGTGTTGTGTGCTTAGACACGTCTTGAATTTAAATGCCATTGAAGATTATAATCGTGATTGAATTGAATGAGGTTTTTCAAATTTTAACAGGATTACTTCTATGCTACCTAATTGTATGCTACTTCTTGTATGCTTAACAATTAGATTTCCACGACGTGTTGAGACAAATAAATAAATAACACAACGTAATTTGTTTAACAGTGTTATTAAACCCTAATCGGCTATCCACAAAGGGTTAAGACAAACCAAATCAAACTACTCACAGTGAATAAACAATATATACCTAGTAGACGACCTACTTCTCGCTAAACATATGGCAGCGAAACGGGGTCGTCTACTAGCCCGTCTCCCTATCTTCTCCTACGTATGGACCGTACGTTTTCACCAACGGTCCAGATTAAAAAAAACGTGTCAAAAAGATTGGAGAAGGTGGTGAGTATTGTAATTTTTCCAATCACTATGACACAATGATTGCATGATCATATATAAACCGATCGATGTACACGTAGAATTTTATGTATGTTTGCTGATTGATGGGGCCCGAGCAGGCGAGCAACAATAAATTTAGTAGTGTTTTTTTTTTAATATCTTCTACTCTAGTATTAATTAACTTCCAAGTCCGGCACATACCTATGCTTTTAAAATCAAGGCATTACCTACCCAACAATTTTTTTACACAGAGAATGATAAAATATAAGTTTGCTTCTTTTTATATCTAACATAATTTTAATACAAGTCATCATATCAATGCACATATAAAATTTCTTACATAACGAAAAGTAAGTTGGGTAAAAAATAAACGCGTGACAATGTTAATATTGCTCTGTTGGAATCAAACTTAAAACCTACCGAGTCTATACAATTTGCCACAAAAAAAAAATCAACAACTAGACTATTACCTACAAACACAGCATCAACCTTCCACTGAAATTCTGGTCAAATTATTTGTTCTTCATTAGTTTAATCAATAAAGTAACTTGTACGACCAGATCGAGGTCGCCTTTATAGTTACCAAGTCCCTATTATATATACAAGTCTGAGTTCTGTATTTGAAACACTACAAACAAGAGGAAATTTGATATCAATAGGTGCAATGGCCAAAAGCAAGGTTCTTGTTGTGGGAGGTACTGGTTACATAGGCAAAAGACTTGTCATGGCAAGTATTGATCAGGGACATACAACATATGTCCTTCAACGCCCCGAGATCGGTCTCGACATGGACAAGCTTCAGATATTGCTGTCGCTGAAGAAGCAAGGAGCTCGCCTGATCGAGGGCTCGTTTTCCGATCATAGAAGCCTTGTGGATGCTGTTAGAAAGGTTGATGTTGTCATATGCACCATGTCAGGTGTGCATTTCAGGACTCACAACATTTTGATGCAGCTCAAGCTTGTTGATGCCATCAAAGAAGCGGGCAATGTTAAGGTACTTACGTCTAATATGTATATATAATATACATACATACATACATACATATATATATATATATATATATATATATTGTATACCAGGACAGTAGTAACATGTACACCGTCTGTGTTATTCAGCGTTTCTTGCCATCAGAGTTTGGCATGGACCCAGCACGAATGGGAGATGCAATTGAACCAGGAAGAGTAACATTTGATGAGAAGATGAGAGTGAGAGAGGCAATAGAGGATGCTCAAATACCTTTCACATATATTTCTGCTAATTGCTTTGCAGGTTACTTTGTGCCTAACCTCTCTCAACTTGGAACCCTCTTGCCTCCAAAACACAAAGCATATCTCTATGGGGATGGCAATGCCAAAGGTAGAATTCAATCTTCACTCTTAAAATTAACATAATCTGTGTTTGATTAAATTGTGTTTTCTGCAGCCGTTTTCATGGATGAAAATGATGTCGCGACATACGCGATCAAAACGATCGACGATCCTCGAACTTTGAACAAAACAGTGTATCTGAGGCCACCAGAAAACATTCTCTCTCAAAAACAGTTGGTAGAGATGTGGGAGAAGCTTAGTGGAAAGAAACTAGAAAAGATCAGCATTTCTGCTCAAGACTTCCTTGCTCCCTTGAAAGGTACTTAACATAAGCCTATATGTTTCCTTAAACAGCTAGATAATATTATACAGATACAATAATTTCCTCTTTTTTTTGGTGCAACAATGTTGCAGGTATGGACTATGCAAGCCAGGTAGGAGTGGGGCATTTTTACCACATATTCTACGATGGTTGTTTGTCAAACTTTGAAATAGGAGAAGAAGGAGAAGAGGCTTCAGAGCTTTATCCAGAAGTGAAATATACTCGCATGGATGAATATATGAAGCTCTATCTGTAGGAAGGAATAAGCAAGTAGTGTTGATGTGTGAGTGAGACTTGTCTTATATTTCTTATGTTATCATGTTTGACAGTATTTGGTGTCAATTAAGCTTATGCTTTGAGCAGTTGCTGTTTCATGTGTTTCAATCCAAACCCTCTCTCTCAAACATAGCACAGTGATGAGTGATGGATCATCTTATTCATATATGGATTGATGTTGAAAATTAGAACATTTATTGTGGGTTTATATAGCTTATCGGCCCTTCATTACTGGGATTTCTCTTGGCTTGGGCCTTCTTTTGGACTTGGATTTTGGACAATTTCGATAATGGGCTGGCAAATATTGGACCTCTAATCGGTTATATAATATTTGGCCCACTAAGTTTTGTAATTTTGTTTGGGACCACCATTTGCACATATACACGTTTTTTTAATGAAAAAAAAAATTCAAGTGTCTCAAAGTATCCTTACATGAAATCACCTTAATAACTTACACCCATATTTTTTTCTAATGCAATTAATTTTTTTGGATACAATTATGACTTCTTTGGAAGGATTTTGGAAGGGTCCTGCACCCTATAACTTTGAGGTGCCCACCTACGCCTTCTTGAATGAGAACAAGCTATTGATTGGCTGAAAGCCTAGATTTTGCAAAATTCTTTTAATTTAGTAGCAGATAATAATGCTTAAGAACTGTGCCAAAGATTAGAAGTTGGAAACATTTTACAATAAGCTTCATGGCCTTTGATAAGCTGACTTAAATGATTCGGCCTACTCAATAGGCCTCTTTAATTTAATTTCTACTTAATCCACCAAGATGATCAAGTAAGTACCCACTCTGACTACGATGGCCCGCAAAGCCCAAGCCCGCCACACCCAAACAACTAACCATCTCGAGCTGCTGGTGTTGATTGTTGAACATCGTCTTACAAGGAGATATTGGTTAGTCGAAAGTATCGCAAGTTAGGCAAAAGAGATTTCCTGCATGGACCAACCTCACAATAATGTCCTACACCTTATCAAAAATTCACACCCCATACATAATAATCATACATCGAGTCTACACAATTTTTGTCCTCTTAAGTTCAATTATTACATGTCAAAAGTCAATTCATTGAACAAGCTAAATTACTATGGGTCAAAAGTCAATTCACTAGGTTCGAAAAAAGATCTCGTTGAATGTAATGGATAGGCATAGACTTTACTCACATATATCATTCGGTTGGGACTTACCCAACCTATGTTAGATATATGTTGTTAACAAACCTGACGTCTAACAGCTCCCAAATTCCATGAATTGACATCAACACTACCATTATATGCGAGACGGAACATTCCAAGGACGAAAATAGGTAAAAAGATACTTTTCGTCCCTCAACTATGGGGTGAGTTTCATTTTTGTCCCTAAGTTTTTTTTCTCTCATTTGCATCCCTCCACTATTGAAAAGTATCATTTTCGTCCTTTTAAGTGAGATTGAGGTTGAGAAAAACCTAATTTGACGAACAATATGATGCCACGTAGGATTTTTCAATGGCCGGATTTAATTGAGGGATAAACATGATACTTTCCCATAGTTGGAGGACGAAAAAGGGAAAAAATAGAGCTAAAGGACGAAAATGAAACCCGACCAATAGTTGAGGGATGAAAAGTACTCTTTTGCCTACGAAAATATTGAAGCACTCTTTCTACAAAACTAGCGAAGCTATTCAACGTATCTTTATTATCTTCACCTTTAAATAAGGACCCCCACATAGCCCAAAACTCTAATTTGGAAACGAAAATCCAATGGTTCTGCCGCCGTTTTGATAGTATGATCATGATCATCGCTACAGCTAGAAGAGACAGGAACTTATGTATAGAGAAGAACATCTGGCAATTCGTTATCCTCCTTCTCAACCCCCTTTAATATCAATGTTATTACAGTAGCATTATAACTCTAATATTTAAGATCAAATCTAAAGATACAATACAGTCATTCCAGCTAAATTATAACAAGACTTCCGGGTTTATGCAACTTTCATCCATTGAACGATTTGTTCCAATTCAATTAAAGATCAAATATTACAATCTCATGACCCAATGTTTGAAATCGTTTTAATCTAGACACTCGGACAGATCTCTCAATTATTCGGATAGTCAACATAATAATAGTATTCTGTGGCCCTGGTGATGCCCATTCGGATAGTGAACATAATAATAGTATTCTGTGGCCCTGGTGAAGCCCGAGTGAGAGTCAAATCTAATGGCTAAAACATATGGCGGCGAAACGGAGTCATTGACGAGCCCGTCTCCCTTTCTGCTCCTCCGTTGAACCGCAAGTTCTAACCAACGGTGCAGATTAAAAAACATGCCGACAGCTCCAAGAAATACTCGAGGAGGTAGGTGGTGACTGGTGACCATGACACAATGATTGCATCATATATAGACACGACTGACGTTGAAATATTGACTTAAGTTAAATGTGATCGACAAGCCTTAATTTCTTCCACAATAAAGGTAGACGTAGAATTTTGTGTTTGTTGATTCATGGGGCCGGGCAGGTGAGACACAATTCATAAATCTCTATCCTACCAAAAAGAGATCAATGCATATGTAGCAGACAAAGTTGACTAATCAAAACTGCTTTCTTAATCACCCAACTATACTATGCTTACAGAGTAACAAATTAAGATCAATATAATTGACCCGAAAGGGTAGCCGAACTAGTTAGAAAATTAAGCTTTTCATTTGAGGGATTAAAGTTCAACTTTTCACATTAACACCTTATGACTTGTTTCAAAGAGTAAGGCGTTCCAAGTATTGAGGGTTTACATAAGTCAAAACTCATAATTGTTCATCTTTAAAAGATGCACTATATCGATTGGTATAGTAGAAGGTTTACACCCCACCCGACCGCATCGAGCCACCGGCCCACCGGCCCACCGGCCCACCGATACCTTTCTTCAATATTTGCATGAACCGATCGAGCGTATTTGGATTCATTATCCTGTTAATATTTTAATACAATTGCAAGCCGAATTGAATAACTAATTCCACACGACCACTATCTCCTCAAACTTTAGGCAAAAATATATTTTTCACCATCATGCTTGGCCACCAACTCCAATCATCTTGAATATAATATTCTCTCTTAAGATTCATATTTAAACAACTTTGAAATTAACGCACGTTATTGTCAAATTCTACGTTTTAAAGTGTACGTGTTCTAATTTTCTTTTTTATGAAAAGAAAAAAGGACTGAATAATCATATCTACCATTCTATTACTTAAACCCTATTCTGTTAAAATTAAGGCATTACCTAGCTACCTAACACGGCGTCAACCTACCACTGACATTCTTGTCAAACTTTTTTTTTTTCTTTATTAGTTTAATATATAGAGTAATTTGTACAACAAGAGAAAAATCTTCTGTTGCTTTTATATTCACCAATTCCCTATTATATATACAAGTCTTACTCCTATACCCGAAGCACAACAAACACAGGAGAAAATCTAGTTTGATATCAATAGGTGCATGCAATGGCCAAAAGCAAGGTCCTTGTTGTGGGAGGTACCGGTTACATAGGCAAGAGACTTGTGATGGCAAGTATTGCTCAGGGACATACTACATATGTTCTTCAACGCCCCGAGATCGGCCTCGACATGGACAAGCTTCAGATTCTGATGTCGTTGAAGAAGCAAGGAGCTCGCCTGATCGAGGGCTCGTTTTCGGATCATCAAAGCCTTGTGGATGCTGTTAGAAAGGTTGATGTAGTCATATGCACCATGTCAGGTGTGCATTTCAGGACTCACAACATTTTGATGCAGCTCAAGCTTGTTGATGCCATCAAAGAAGCGGGCAATGTTAAGGTACTCGCGTCTAATATATATACTAGCTATTTCAAGTAAGTTTTGTTGTGCCTATCAAAAATTTTGTTACAATAGAAGTAGAAGTGATGTGGATTGTTCAAGAATCAAAGTCGATCGGTTTGTTTATTGAAAGAAAATATAAAATATCAATCAAACTCATATGAAATGATTTCACAGGATTCGGTCAATTGTCTTGATCATGGAATATCATTGAAAAATAGGAATCCATCTCATTAAAATATTTTCCATAATTACATTTAGGATGGAACGAGTCAATCATCCACTTTGGCATCTTATTGAGAGAAAAAAAAATAGTGATATTATTCCTCCCTTGATCAAGAATTTCGATTTTTGGGAAGTATCAATAATACGGTTTTAATTTTCTCAAATGAACGATTCAAAGAGCTATTACTAACAACCAAAATGGCGTACCATAAGCTTGGTCTAGCGTTGCTTTGAGTTAAAACATCACCCAAAAAAAGGATTATGGCCCTCCACTAAACTTTGTCTTCTCTCTTTATTTGGGGAAACTATTTTTTTGAAGCAACAGTATTTGTAGTTATTCACTTTATTGATTTTTCAATTTCCAATGGCCAAAAAGAGAGAGAAGTGTGGTGGAAGAAATAATTCCTTGATAGAGTAAAAATATTTGAAAGCTAGACAACCTTTCTGGCTACATATCCGACCGAATCCGAATATGTCACCTCTTATTTAGATAAAAGTCAACAAGCAAACAAGACTTTCTGAGCATTTTATGTCAATAATTCAACAACTGTTCCTTCGGAAATTCCACTTACACCCATAACAATATTTGTCTAATGTCTTATATTGTAATTATAACCAGGACAGTAATAACATGTACATACACTGTTTGTGTTCTTCAGCGTTTCTTGCCATCAGAGTTTGGCATGGACCCAGCACGAATGGGAGATGCACTTGAACCAGGAAGAGTAACATTTGATGAGAAGATGAGAGTGAGAGAGGCAATTGAGGATGCCCAAATACCTTTCACATATGTTTCTGCTAATTGCTTTGCAGGTTACTTTGTGCCTAACCTCTCTCAACTTGGAACTCTCTTGCCTCCAAAACACAAAGCATATCTCTATGGGGATGGCAATGCCAAAGGTAGAATTCAATCTTCACTCTTAAAATTAGCATAATCTGTGTTTGATTAAATTGTGTTTTCTGCAGCTGTTTTCATGGATGAAGATGATGTCGCGACATACGCGATCAAAACGATCGACGATCCTCGAACTTTGAACAAAACAGTGTATCTGAGGCCACCAGAAAACATTCTCTCTCAAAAACAGTTGGTAGAGATGTGGGAGAAGCTTAGTGGAAAGAAACTAGAAAAGATCAGCATTTCTGCTCAAGACTTCCTTGCTCCCTTGAAAGGTACTTAACATAAGCCTATATGTTTCCTTAAACAGCTCGATAATATTATACAGATACAATAATTTCCTCTTTTTTTTGGTGCAACAATGTTGCAGGTATGGACTATGCAAGCCAGGTAGGAGTGGGGCATTTTTACCACATATTCTATGATGGTTGTTTGACAAACTTTGAAATAGGAGAAGAAGGAGAAGAGGCTTCAGAGCTTTATCCAGAAGTGGAATATACTCGCATGGATGAATACATGAAGCTCTATCTATAGGAAGGAAAGCAAATTTGATCGGCAAACATTTAAGGAACTTCTATAGCTCTTCAAATCCCCGATTTCTGATCTGAATAAGACCTAAATATGGATCTTTTCAAATGTAATGTATAAAGGTGAAACTTGCATACATGTATGCCTGTATGAGCAGCTATGGAGGCTATATAATGAATATTCCAAATGGTGGTATTTTATTTTCAATGTGAAAGCATGGGGAGTTCCAATTCAGATCCATTTGCATCAACATAGTCATAGCTATTACTGGTATTCAGGTCAAAATGCATCAAACCTTCTTCGACCTTCACGTTTATGGCTTCTTCTCTCTCTTTCTCCGTGAAACTGAAAAGATGAACTGTTTGCCTTGTTATAGTGACTGTTCCTTGCAGCTGCGGTCCTTGATCCATTCAAGGATTCTGCATTCATATTCTCCATAAGACTCGATATAGCCAAATGGATGTCCGTCAATTGAGATTTTGCTGCTTCTAGATTCATATTGGAACTCACATTTAGTGAGAAGCAATTCTGGGCTTTCTCCAGCATAGTTTGTAAGTACTTCCCCTGGGCTTCTATTCTCATTTGTAGTTTCTTCTGCACGTGTATATCAGATTATCAGAATAATGCATCGCTTGCCAGAAAAGACCATGAACTCTTGAACTACAAAACTTTGTGCAAACTTCATGCAGTGACAATTGATCAACAGTTTATCCAATATGTGGTCAATAATCCTATATAATATATGGTAGATTTGGAGTAGACCATGCACAGTGTGACAGTGTCTTTTAGACACAAAATCATGAAGTGCAATTGACCATATCGGACAATACCTCTCAAGTACTGCATGTAAGCTGAATCGTGGAATAATCAAGAAGGTATTTATGAATGCAGCAGAAACCGATAGTAAAACTACTCATGGAGAGATGCACCTCAAGCTGTTCTTGTAAACTGTTTTGCACTTCAATCTGGAACTTCTGAGCTTCAGCAATTGGAATATCTCTGTTTCAATACAAGATCAAGTGTGTCAAGAAAGAAAACGAAAATATAAAGTCCATAATTGCATAACAGAAACCAAAAGAAGATCCTAATTAAGGTAAGCAGCAAACTATTTGTTTGTTTGGCTAAGTTAACTATTCCCTCAAATGTGAGCTCTTGGTACCGTTGAAAAAAACTTATGCAGATTATTTGAAATAGTGCATAAGCAATGTTCTGCTAAAAAAAGAAATGAAATCACGGCTACAATTAATTAAGCAAAAGAAGATGCTGAAAGTTTTCAAGTTTTGATCCGATCATAGTGCATACTGTTGGTTTTTTCTTAATAATTTCTTGTGTTGGGTTTACATATTAAATGACAACTGTATTATGGGCTATCTAATTCTATAGGGCCGAATAAGTGATCTATTAATTGGGTTCTAGAGATATCTATTGGGTATGGGCTATAATGTGTAGAAACCTAATACTAATTAGATTAGGGTTTGATGGGATTCTAGTCTAAATTAGTATATAAAGGTCAAGTCAAGGGTTGTGGTCCCCAAGCCAAATCACAAATGCCACTTGCGTCTTCTCCTCTTCTCCCATTCAAGAGTGAGAGTTCTTTGTGTTTTCAAGAATATAAGGTGATTTGTCTGTGGAAGACTCCATCCTTCTCTGATTTGGAAACATGGATTCAGGTTTGTCTTCTTAACATGTATTCTTGATGATACAACATGATCCTTATTCTGTATAAAAGAACTAACACATACAATACAGACCATTTACGGAACTTCTTATGTAGACAGACAGCTAGCGAAAATTATTATGAACTCGTATAGTTTATGTGGAATTAGAATCAGATTTGATGAATGTGTAAGGTTTTATGATGCTGTCACATACCCTTCTCTGCTATCCACTCTTGATGAACTGGTACTAGTCCCAGAGGATTGATTGCTGAACTGAACATATAAGCCCCCTTAAAGATCAGATAAATAAACAATCCATAAGCATACATAGGAGTAAGCTCACAAAACAAACATAGACAAGAGGTATTCCCAAACATCAATGGTTCCAATTCAGAATTTGAATGTCATTAAATCAAATTGTCAAGTAATGAACTCACCACCACTCTCGTTGTTTCGTTCTCCACCATTCTGTTTCCGAGCCTGCTGTCCCATCCTATATTTCTAAGCATTACAAACCAAAAACTAAATTGCATTCTTTCAACAAAAAAAAAAATTGTGAAACAGAGAGCAGCATTAGGAGTCCATACAGATAAACATACCTGTAAATGACTCTTTAAATGGTACAATGTCAACCCCTTCAAGCCCATCAACCTCAACACGGACTTTGGAGTTGCTTCTGCAATGAAGAGATCATCAAAACTTCTCTCCTAACTAATTGACTTGCAATCTCAAACATTCCTTGATCAATTTGAAATTTTCATGGATCCCCATATAATCAGTACAAATTCATGTTTCAGTGTCAAAGCACACACATCTGCATCTGTTAATGTATCTAAAATTTATGAACTTTGACCTTCTAATTCAGGTTTTAAAGAAAACCCATAATTCAAAAAAAAATCATTCGGAGCCGAAAAAAGAAAAATTGGATTGACAAAGTGAAGGGGGAAGGTAAAGGTACTCACTATCAGGGCCACCAAGTTTGGTTACAGCATCCACGAATCGCTCATGAAGATCAGCGGTCCATCGGAGCCTTGGCTTTGAGTCTCTGGTCATCACCACTCCATCCTCGTACAGATAACTCCCTGCATACCCCCTCTCCATTGTTTCCAATCACCTTGCCAACATCAATTCAATACCCAATAACAATTTTCTCACTCTGCCTCTTCTGTAGCGAAATTCTCCCCAATTTGTTCACAAATCAAGAGGAAAAAAAAAAGAATAGAAATTCAGTCCTGGTTTATACTTTGCAAATAACGAAGACAGAGAACAAGTTGACAGTGAAATTGTTAGTTAATGCTATAAATAAGTGTAAGAACATGAGGAGGAAAACTCGGAGACGAATCTGCAGCAATATGAACGCACTCAAGAACAAGGAGAAAACATGTAGTGTTTTTCATGCATAACTTCTTTGATCGTGCACCGTTTGATGCAAATCCAGTGGTGTTAGGAGCTCCTGAAATAGAATATAACGCCACGTAGATGCCAGCGCGGAATATTCTGCGGCGAACAAGGCGAATGGAATATTGGTGAAGTCACGTGGGGGACCCACTGCCGTTGGAGGGCGAAAATCGACATTTCGTTTCTTTCACATGCAAATAGAGACAAGTTTCGACGTCTCCGTAACGTGCGGCCGTACGGGGGAGCTTGGAGTTGGAGGTGACCGGAGAATTGTTTCTTCACTGTAAAACGGTTAAAACTAGGACTGGAATCGAAGGCCTAATAGTCTCATAATTTAAACTTTTAAAGTGAGAAGTTAACGTCACGACAACATAAAGACAGGAGTCAATGCTACCAAAAAAAACCCCATTGATGTCAAGCAGTCAACAATGCCAATGGGGGTCCATTCATATTTCTCTGACAAGAAAACAAAATCCAATATCAACCTACTTTCATTGAAAAATACCTCACCTAAAAAGGAATGGCCAACCAATCATGCAAGTCCAACATAGTTGCAAATGACTGTCAAAAGCAAGCTGAGACTAGTTGAATCTAATTTTAGCAATTTATAACTGGAACCAGTTCGATCCTCACCCTCATCAAGACTCTTCGTAAGAACAAGCTTCAAATTCAAATTGACTTCACTGGACAAACCCGAAACTAGTAAAATCGAGCTCTGTTAGCAACTCCAGTAGCTTCTTCTTATGACAAGACTGTTGTAAGTTCTGTTCTACTTAAGAGCTGGACAGAGGTTGTGTAGAACAGGACAGAAGCAATTGCAAGCAAAACATGGTAGTGCAGTAGTAGCACATGGTACTCCAGCAGTAATAATAAATCAAACAGATTCAGAAAAACAAAACTTTTCAATAAGCTGACAGAGAGAAGATTTATGCCCTCATAGTCATACCAACTTTACATACCGTCAGCACCCATGTGATCCTTCCTTCACATCACATGGGGACCTAATCAACACAAAAATGAGACAAAAGAGTACACCCAAACCCAAAGTCACATACATTTATATATGCATACATACATAGACACAGACGCACACACAAAGCGTGCGTGTTGAGCATATGTATCATTACCATTTCAGCAAAGAATGGACCGCTGATATTTTCTATTTTAGCAACCATCTTGGCCTACTCACATTCAGGCTACACAATCTTTTCCTTAAATCTTTACAATTTTAATTCTAGGTGCTCAAAACTCACAACTTGGAGGCTTTAACCCATCAAGACTTATGTATACACACACACACACACACACACACACACACACACACACACATATCTATATATAAGAGAATTTATAAAGGAAAAACATAGTAAAGATTGTGATTCCTTGCTTCTGATTTGGTCTCTGTGGTCCAGAACACCTACATAAGCTAATAAAAAACAAAAAGAAAAACCCTACTTATAAATCATTTGGTCTGTTCATTAAGTATGTAATCTCCCTTTGCTGTCAGTAGTATTGTATTGACGATGATGGTAGTGATATTGTTCAGATATTGTGAACAGATCTACTCTTCAGTGCTGGTATACGATTTGCTATACATCTGGAAAACTTTCCTCCCCTTTTATATATATATAAGCTTCTCTATTTCCTGCATAGACTACTCTCCTGCAAGACAAGCATAACAACCCAATATCAGAAAAGAAACTTTTTCACTGGAAACTCAAAAGCTGGAGATCTATACAAGTGTTCAAGTAATAGAAAACAACACTCTCACCTAAGCAAATAAATCCTGTGGCAATGCTATCATTATTAACTACAATTCACTAAGCTTTATGCCTGCAACCAAACCTGGGACAGAAAACAAAAATCAATCAGCATTGATGCCACCTTTTATGCCTCAAATTAGTGGGACACCTATAATGAACATTGAACACAGAACAGTTTTATCACCTTTGCATTTAGGAAAGTTTTAATTAGTGAGAAGCCACATCGACAGTACAAGTGGTGGCTACTGAAAGGTTATTCTCAGTTGAAGACAAAGTGACTGAATGATTGGTGCTTTCATTGGCATGTGTCAAAGCAGTGGCAAAGTCAGCATGCTGATTCCCAGCAGAGTCAGTTGATTTTGAGGGAGATGCAAAAGGGGTATTAGGGAGACCATGATCCATGCTGTGGTCATGGCTATACGAAACAAGAAATGAATATATAGTTAAACAAATAATTAAGGGGAGGAAAAAAAAACACCAAAAAGAGAACCAGAAATGGTGAAAGAGGGGAAAAAAGTGCTGAAGTAAAATCCAAAAGAATTTAAATAAGAACCATATTATTTCAATAGCTAAACCAGGAAAAGCACAACTGTTTCTGTCAATCTTGTTCCATACCATTCACACCGAGCACACCCTTCATGGTTTGAATTCTCCTCCTTGCCATCACCACCACCGTTGTTGCCAATGCTACCGATATCCACCTCCTTCTGAACAGTACCTGCTGCTCCCCCCATGACAAAAGAACGAAAAAAAAATTACCTATAGAAAACTGTCTCGGTAAATACATACCAGAGACCACAAGGTAATCTAAAAGACTTCCAATGATTTCTAACCTTTTGTGACTTCATTATTCATGCCATCAGAAGGAAAATTGACTGTTTTGTTGATCTCTGTATGAGTGGGTAATGAAACCGGAGCACCAACAGATAGACTACGCTGGTGATTACGAATCAAATCACACTTCAAGTCTGGAAGGTGAAGATTCATCAACCTTCTCCCTTGAAGTTCAATGGCTCGCTGGAATTCAGCCTGTTCCTCTAACTTCCTTCTCATCATCATCTCCTGTGCATTATAGTACATTCTTGCTCCTGTAGGTGGATGGAAAGGTTCTATAAGCAGAAAATTTATCTTGGGTGAAAAAGAGGAAAACAGAATATTGGATCTTATTATAGAGCTAATTCACGAACTTCGTTGCTCTGCCATCATCATTCTCAAAACCACCTAAACATGTAATGAAAAGTTTTCTTGTTCACTTACCAAGGTGTTGGTCATATAGCTCTGCAGAATCAACCACAGGAAGATTTGAACAGGGGGAAATACTCCCCCTTTCCAACCGTTGTTGTAGATGTTGTTGCCTCCTGCGAATTTACATCACGTAAAAATCAACAACAGATAAGCCGAAACAAAAAACAAAAGAGAGCCATACTTGTCCGGGACTTTCCCCTTTTCCTTGTAGGGTTTGACAAGGACACGTGAATCACAGATAAAATGAGGATTCCCTCTGGCCAATATGAGCTTCACAGTCTCTGGGTGAAGAAAGGTAACAAAGCCAAACATTCGCTTCTGCTGGTATGGAATCCTGACATCTTGTACTGAACCAAAATTGCTTCAAAAAATACAGAAAGTGTGAATAAAATAAACTTTAGAAATTGAACTTCAATACTAAAAAACTTAAGAAACGACATGAGACATCAGAGAAATCTTTAAAATGATAAGAAAGTAAATCTAGTTACCCTTTGAAACACATGTTTGAGAACAGCGTGATCATTGTCAGAGCACATGATAACCCTGCTTTCAATCTCTATTCTCTAAATAATAAATAAAACATAGACAATACTCACTTGAGGGCAAGGCACTGCTTCTCATGTTTTGTGTATAAATATGACAATTTCACGGAATTGCATACTTCAGAGGCAATAAAAGCAGTACAAAACCATTGTGATCTTAAAATGAAGATATCAAAACTAGGACATGTCAAATCGCCACACCTAAAATCTCCAATCCTAGATAACCTTTCAGTTTGCTTCTATATTGTGTAAGCCTTGGATCTTCATATACATAAATGTAGCACTCATCCATCACTAACCAATAAAATGAAGCAAACTACAGCCGTATATAACTGCTGCCTATTTTTTCATGACAACTTGTTTAGTGGTCAAAGGATTCAATTCACCATAGAATTGGCATGCAAGCAGATGTCAACATTCACTGAGAAGATAGGATCCCTATGGATAGTTATTATCTTTGCAAAGACTGAACCAAAGCAGCAGAGTTGACAACCAAAGATCAACTGTGGAAAAACAGGAGCTTCAAGTGAACTCCTGAAGCATGCTACTTGTGGTAGAAACTCAGTCATTGTGAAAAATATGAAGAACCACCAGCAAACATATTTAAAAATACCACAGATGCGGGTGCTTTAGTCAACTGAGAGCAAGCTAAAATAGATAAACTGCAGCACTAATTCTAAGTGAACAAATATATAAATACTTCACCAATGCTGTTGCAACATGTCCTACAAGGTCAGACTTTCAACTATGGGTACCAATAGAAAATAGTTGGAAAGTGTTCGTGGTTAGAATCAATCATGTCAGGCAAGTAGCCAAAGGTAAAAGTTAATTGTCCACTCATTGAGATGAAAGGCAATCCCAATATTCTACAAAAAAAATCCATCAACGAAAACAGATTTGTTTTCTTTGAATGAAAGCAACAAACATCAATCTTACAACTTTCACAGAGCATGTCACAACCTTGTGTTCAAGAAGACATACATTGAAAAAACAATGGTACAGATAATTGTTTGAAACAGTCAGACACTGAGACTTACAGGCCTGACTTACAGGCCTATGAATATCAGTAGTCTACCGAGGAAAGGGGGAAGAAAAAACTTAGAAGCAGTAGAGGGCCCTCAAACCACAGAAACCTAAAAAGAAAATTGGTGGCATAAAAGCTGCCGAATTCTTATATTACAACTCTCAAAAATAGTTGTG
The DNA here is from genome assembly GCF_013401445.1 of Tripterygium wilfordii. NCBI lineage: Eukaryota > Viridiplantae > Streptophyta > Magnoliopsida > Celastrales > Celastraceae > Tripterygium > Tripterygium wilfordii. Next base: position 4,417,466 of record NC_052235.1, read on the forward strand.
GAAAATGCATGCCTGTAAATCTACTTGTCTCTGCATTCAAAAAGCAATTTTACTTCTCTTCGTCCCTAAATTTGAGGTCATTACATGCTGCAAAGTTTTAGTAGTATCTCCAACAGTCCAACATTATAAATCATAATTCACTACTCAATTCTTATTGCAGTAATTTGAACTAAGCCTTTCTCAATAATGAGGAACTCACAAATACTATCCACACTCAACTACTCAAGTGAATAAATATACTTTAGAACTTTGGTAACTCACCTGAAATAATTTGAAACATCTTCATCTCGAAAAGTGCTGTCAGCTGGGAATGTCAAGTATATCTGTCTGGAAGCTGAGTTTGCCTTTTCTGCCAAACTCATTGCTAAGAAATCATTTCTTTCAGCATGGCAACGGCCAAACTTGTGAAATTCTTCATCCATCACCAGATCAGCTGCCCCCAATCTACCAGGCATAAAATTTTCCCAAATTAACACAAAAACAAACCAAAATTCAAACTTCCAACAAAACAAACTCCAAGCTAAGACTTTCACAACAGATACCAGATGTTTGATATCGGGAAAAATTAATATTATAATTCACATAAGCGGGCCAAGAACAAAACTCCAACAACATAACCGACCTAAATGAAAAATAATTATACACACTAGAAAACTAATGGTAGTGAAACAAAGGCTAAATGTATCGAATAGGGTGTACCTTGGGGAGTCATTTTGTTGTTGCAAGAGAAACCTCAAGCCCTTGTTGAAAGCCAATGGTGATATGCCGCCAGTAGCAAATTGTGCAGCTAATCTATGCTGCTGGGCAGCCCTCAATTTCATCATCTGCTCATGGTGCTGCTGAAGATAAAGATTCTCCAGTTTGCTAGGCGAACCAACACCACCACCACCATTACCATCAAGCATATCACCAAAACCACTATGCATAAATTTGCAATTGTCACCATTCTTGCAAAATCCTCTGGCAAAGTACATGCAAGGTTTATACCCAACACCAAATCCGGCCTCTTCAGTCCCAATACATGCGTCACTCGCAGAGAAACTCCTTCTATGCAAATGGGTGTCCCCATTATTCATGGCATAACCACCCCCCTGAACCCTTGGATCAACAAATTCATCATTCATCGACGAAGAAGATTCGTTAAGGAAGGAAAGATACTCGTTCAGTTGGAGCTCATCAATGAAATCACTGCTATTTCCACTATCTCCCCCCTCGCCAACAACATTTCTGTGTTGCACAGCAGCACGGATGTTATCATAAGAAAGAAAGGGACTTGCTTTGGGGCTAAAAGTGTTACCACTATTGCCGTTGTTTGGTGACCCAAGCGACCAAGAATTCGAGGACGGAGAAGTGGGAAATCCATTAGTGTTCGCAACTCGAGGCGAAGATTGTGAGAACGGGTTGTGGCTGTTGGGTCTCGAAATGGGGTTCAACGGAGACGGTGAAGTGGGTGTAGAGAAGGTTTTCGATGGAAGTCCCAACTGGGATTTGGCCTTGAGAATCATGGTGCGCAGGATGGTTTCAGGGCCAAACGCCAAGCGTATCAAATCCTTTTCTTCGAGGTCTTGTATCAGAAAAAAACCCATGATTTTGGAGGCATGTTCTGGGTCTATGTTCTTGACTTTGGAAAACAAAACATTCGTTGCTTCATAAGGATCCATGGACGGTTCCTTTTCGCTTCTGGACACGAAGAAGAAGAAAGAAAAGCCAATAAGTGATTTTTAGTAGGGTTTTGAAGTGAACAAGCGGGACTGAGAGTGAAGTGAAGTTTCTCTCTCTTCTATTTTATGGGTTCCTCTCTATGTATCTTCCGCCCCTCTATCGCACTCCATCTAAAAGTCTACTAGTAGATTCAGATCCACTTTCGTTGAGGTAAACTACAACATGTCAAACACTTAAAAATAGCACTATATGAGATGAACACTGCCCGTTATATATCGAGTATTGACATCCCTCGTAAGAAATATAATATATATATATATATATTTCTTAAGAAAAACAAGTAGACCCCCTTCGACCGAAGAAGCCCTAATTGCAAATGTAAGCAAAACTGTCGCCAATATTAATGGTATCAAATCCCATGACATGTCAAGTTTGGAGATTAGGTTAAGAGGGGATGGGATTAGGCTCGTATCTTATCGGCCAATAAAGAAAGATAATAAAACCCAATATTTGATTACTAGAAGAGGATATTCATAATCTTCTATATATTTAGAGATCAAGGGCTCAAGGCTACTCTCAAGCTAGACCATTATTGAATCCCATTTATTTAGTGAATGAATCAAGCTTGACCATGGTTGACGCTCATTTGGTAATGCATGACAAATATTTTATTCAATACACTCTCACTAATTACAAGCAACTTCCAACAATCAATAATCAATTCCCACCCCTTTAAAACATGTCATATAATATACAAATCATATAAACTAGGGGTCACGCCCACGCTTTGCGCGGCATGCAATTGTACTTTTTAATTATATTGCAAATTAAATGTGGTGTATTTTTCAATTTCCATCCATAAATTTGAAGTAATTTAGGGTGTGGATCAAAGCATATGCAATTACAATTCACTGTTTTTTAGACTACATTTTTATTCATTTTATATTGATGGTTTGAATAATTGTTACCGTTGAGCAATTAAGAAAGTATTTTAAAACCGATGCATGTTATCGTTGGAATATTGAAAGATGTTGTCATTGCATACCCACGCTTCACATAATCCATATCACGAACTTTACTATCTTATATTAATCAACCCAAAAGTCCATATCCATATAAGTGTTTAACACAATTAACATGCTTTTTAAAAAGAGTAAATAGGAAAAGCATACAACGTTAACACTTCGGAGGTGTATTGTTATGAATAATTAGTCGTTAAATTGAAAGATTCAAAAAAAAGAACTTTGAGAAAATTAACATATTTTCAATTGCTGGGGAATTTTCTGCTATTGGAAAATTTTATGTACATTGAAGGACTGAAGGACATATATATGATGATAGAATTACAACAATATGCTATCAGTTCTCCTTAACAATCTTCGCCTTCTCAAAAATGAACCTTACATGTACTTTTGTGATGTCTCATAAGCTCTTTCATACTTTCAGCCCAACACTTCACGACAATCAACACAATATATATATCAGCAATGGTGTGAAGTCCAATCAAGAGATGTCTGTCTTTCTTAGGCCTCATCATGATATTCATGGCATATTCGCATGAGTTAACAGGAAGGCTCTGCCATTTTTTCACTGAAAACCCAAGTAGGGTTAAAGGTTCTAAACAAACATTGATACCGGACATTTGCATCATATTAATATATATGACAATGAATTTTGCTAACTTATAAGGAAGGGCATGGAGATAACTCCTCAATGGCATAACATCAGACAAAACTTGTATCTCCTAACATTCACAATTCACAAAAAACTTTAATAATTCATGTCTAGTATTATCATTCAAGGTTCTTCGATTATCTTCAAAACTAACTTTTCATGACCCTCCACATTGTATATGGTAATATGATGCAAATGTCTCAGCACTGCCAGGCTTTCAATTCCTTTAAAAAGCAAGTTGTCCCAATATGTTTTGATCCCTTGAGTCTATCCTCCAATTGCAAACACATTGTTCATAAATCTAGAAATAAAGGGGAGGATGTGAAGACATATCACCACTTGCCACATTAAAATGCAACAATGAGTCAATAATTTCAACTTTAAAATTCCAAGACATTTAAGGTCTGCGAGCAGGTACGTAGTGTAGATGTTAATTTCCCGGAAAATCTATATTATCATGATTAATTTTATTGACTTGTGTTTACCTACACCATGCTTACAAATAATAAAACCTAATAAGCATTGCAGATCCATTAAAGCAATTGCTTCCACTCTACCAATTCGTGTTTGTTTTAAGTGGTTCAAAGGATCAAATGAGCTGTCACATATAAAAAAAGTTGAACGGCAAGTCTGCAGCACAAGCAATATTTTTAATCCTATTTTCAACAATTAAAACTACAAACAGATATGCCAATCAAAAAACTAACTGACATCTTTGAAGATTGTAAAAGTGCTTTCATTCTTCTGGTAAAATTAGTCAACCCTACACTATAAAATTTATGATTATAACTTCAAGTCTAATTGGGAACTTAACATCATATAAAACCAACAATATTTTGAACTTTGAAACAATAACCTATAACACAAATAATTCAGTCCACAACAGTTCAAAAAGGCTTCAAATAGGTGCTAAGGCAATGAAGATGTTACTGCTAGCTTTGCATGGAAATTCTGGTATATCAATATATTTGCAAATTTAATGCCTCGACGAATATAAATGGGTCTGGGCAGTATGCTCCTGCATATATTCAAGACCTCTTACTGAATCAAGTGCACCCTAGTAGACCACGGCAGTGGCTTCCTACCTGGGACACGGTAAAACAATATCATCATCATTATTCAAACTTGCTCTAAAAATCTAACAATGATGACCCAAATCTAACCTGAGCCGCACAAATGTTCGCTTAAGTTACCATTCTCAATGAATTCATATACCAGGAAAAGATAACCTTCAACGCAGTATCAAATCTAGCGCACCTGCATTAAATGCAAATTCATAGTCTAAAAGTTAACAAAATTAAAACCTACAAGATAAAATTCCACATTCTTCTCACCAAAGGGGCCATCCAAGACCATTTCATTGGACAGTACCGGACCCTTCTGAAGGGCAGCAGTTAGACCAAATCCACTGCTTCCGATGTGTTATCCTCTAGATCACGTAGCAATAATGTAAAGATAATAATTCTATAGCAAAGTGATCCATGTACCTCCATATCATCCTTTCTTTCTTTTTTCTCTTCTTCATCATGATCTTGGTTGCTGCCTGCAAGAAGTAATCTATATCAGTATCAATTATTAAAACAAACACACAGACCTGTGTACTGGATCTGCACCTTTTTCCCATCAGAATCGATCTCTTGAATCGTCCTTTTAACAATCATGGGCGAAGCATGAAATTCACTAACGTGGGAGAGGGGAAAGTGGGATTGCGTGTATAAAGCAAATAACCATTACTTCAGCCTTTAATTCAATTTAATTCTATTAAATTTTAAGCAAATACGTTAGTCCTAAATTTAATTTTATTCAAATTTGGCAACTGTTTGTTGCATGCAGAAGCTGACGTGGAGTCTCTAAAAGCATTTCAGTATTCAGGTTTTATATAATGTATATGATATATATATATATATATATATATATATTTGTTGTGGTCAATTTTGGTACAAGACCTGAATCCAACTCAACAATTATTTGTACTTCTGTGGACTAAGAACGAGTCCAAGACTTGGCTTAGAGTCAGAATTCATTCTTTTAAGCCGTCGCGTTTTCGCAATTGTTCACAGGTTATTGTGGCCCTATCAATAAATTATTGATTGTAAATTTTTTGTCCTATGCAAATTGAAGTCCACAAAATAATCTCCTCACAATTCCCAAGTGGATTTATGATGTGGAGAATAATTTTTCTTTTTTTCCTGATGTGGCCTAGACTTTACCATAAATCAATTTTCATGAATTACTTGTGTATCTAATATATTTTTTTCTTAGTTTACATAGTTCAGAGGGAATTTAAATACCACATTCGAAATTACTAATAATCCCTTTTACCAATAAATCCTGTCATATTTTGTTAAAAGATTCACTATTATTTTAAATTTTATGATAGGAAACTAAAGATTGCATAAAAGCAAGCAACATTTCACACTGCCCATTTCTTAACATTCAGCTTAAAGTTATTCATTATATAATGTTATTTATTTTAAAAGCTACGTACACGTATTTGTCAAATAAATATTGTAAAAAAGTTATTATTAATAATTATCTAAGATTTATTAATATCACAAATGAGAGATGGTTTGATTGACAATCAACTGAATGAGAAATATGTAGACTAAAATTTTAATTTTAATGTAAAACATATTTCTTGTATTTCAAATTTTTTTTTTTTAATGTCGTTTAAGATACTGTGACAGTCTTACGGTGAACATGTGATGGTGATGATTCACTTCACCTGCTTTTTTAGCTTCAGAATAGAGCACGTGCTCCTCGTTGTATCGTCTGATGTAATCTTTTCAGGATTTTATGGTTTTTAATAGATAAAGACCTTCTCCATCTCTTATTGCCAAGATCTTAGCGTGTGAATAACGCACATCAAACTTCATGTGTGAGCAGCATCTCCACCGTTGGACGATTTTGCTGACCGATTCTAGTTTGGGCCAACAATATGGGCTTGGTACATGATAAATTTATAATGCGAAAGGTGGCTCAATCTATATACCAAAATAATTTATTAACTCAATTGGCTGAAATTACGGATCGAGATGTTGATGTAGGGTTGTTTTTCATGATTGGGGAGAACATTAAAGCAATATCTAAAGGGTCCCCCTTTAGTGATCGACAGATAATGTTACGATTAAGACATGGTACTCCCAAATTGACATAACAATTTGTGTAGCTTAATGACAGATGAACCCAATTGGAGACACCAAAAAGGTCATTATTTCTAAGTGTGGATGATCGCGACATTTTTTGGTACCCAAGTACATAATGATAGCATACAAATTTACCTTTTGGACATATGATATGAGGTTAAACTCGAGTGGCAAGGCACCCACGTTTTTCCATCTGATGACAGAGTGTGACCAAAATTCAGAGTTTGACCACAAGGATATCATTATATTGAGAATCGAACTCAAGACATTTCGAGTCTATACAGTTTGGTTCCAAAGAGATTCAATATTAGGTTATCACCCAAGGGTTAGATGATATAGACATGCTAACCTAATTAGTGGTGGTAGAGAACCATACATGTCTACTTACTTATCCACCAAACGAGAGAGAACTCAGGGTGGCTGGTACTAGTTTGGTGCATATATATATATATATATATATATATATATATGTCTACATGTTGGGCAAACCATTAACAAAACCATGATCCCCTAAAAATAACAAAGTGAACAACAAAATAAATAATCTCCCAATTATGGAATATGTGCGCATGGCAATAAGTTGGACATGGCCCATATGATGATTATAAAACCGACAATAACATTGAGGGACTTTGCAATCCCCCCATCCACATTTACTAAGTGGCTGGCTTGTATTTAAAATTCAATCAATTCAAGCCAAGCTAAGCTTCTGTACAGCTACTATTAGGTTGGTTTTTCATGATTCATCTATTAAGTAGACAAAGATAGTTCCTCAACATCTATTAAGTAGACATAATGGTTAAACTTACCCACATTTATATTTATATGGAGAGACTATTTCTAGACATAGCATATAAGATACCGCAGATCTTACCCACATACTATATATATTTATATGGAGAAATTGTTTATAAAAAATGAAAACATAACTACTAATAATTTACTCTTACCACTCACATTTTTATATGGAGAAACTGTTTCTAAAAGTTGAACTTCTAGTTTGCATCCCTACCATGAGCCACATGAAATATTTAAAGAAATTATTTATTTAATTCAGAATGAAAGGGAAAGGAGTGAGTGGTACCCAGATACCCTTCACAGAGATTGTCAGAACCCATGTGACAGTGGACCTTGCCCATTCACATCCACCTAAAAGAACCCACAAAATGAGACAAAAGAGTCCCCTTAAAGTAACCTTTACTCACATGAGAGAAAAGAACAACATTTTCTTTACCCATTCTCTTTATCTATTTTATGTTTTTTTTTCCAACTTTTTCTGTGATACTGCTGTAAACATAATCTAATGGCTGACAGATACTGAAATTGTCTAATAATAATACCCAGTAAAAAAAAAAACATAAAAAGTGATAGAAGGCACAGCTCTACTAACTTTTCCTTTCTGGGTCTCCATATCAGGATAGGAGTTGTGCTCCTGTGGCTTACAGTAACTTTATAAACTCATTGGCTCTACTTCTGTACAAATAGTGACATAGAGATCTAGTTCTAATTCATAGAAAAGTTCATTTCTTTATCAGTAAACAAAGAAAGAGAAAACAAGTAAAATTACATTTAGAGGATAAAGAGATTTACTAGCCTTCTTTGTTTGATTGTTCTGCAATTGCTGTGTGTGGTCCAGCATTCACAGACACACAGCTACATAGAGATTAGAAACCCCACTCTCATAAATCAGTTCATCTGTCCTTTTTATGTATGCAATATTATGTATTGATTGTAAGTAGATTATGTGTTGATGATGATGATGGTGATCTTGCCGATATCTTGTCTACTGATAATCTCTCTCTTTGTAGTGAGAGAAGTATAGTTTTTTGAGCTATACAGCTAAGCTGACTTTTGTCCAGAGTTAAATGTTTCCCTGCCACCATGAACAGAAAACAAACCCCACATCTTAACGCAGCAACTCATTTGACTCAAAAAGCTAAAATCGCATGCACCTGCAGGATTTCAATCTAGAAAAATATTGAATTTATCTTACCTTAACAAAGGCAAGTGCTCATCTTTTACTAACTACATGCCAATGTTTCCAGAATCAGACGAAAACCTGTACAGGTAAAAAGGGGTTCATGATTAACTTCTTTTCTTTTTTTTCTTTTTTTTTCCTTTTCTTTGAGGAAACAAAGATCAAAAGAATGTATGACATTACCTGGGAATTTGAAGGAAACATGACCTAAGAGGAGCCATATTGGTTTGTGAGAGTAAACAAGAGTTACTGTTAGAAGCTGAAACTGCAGCTGTATTATTCTGATCCACCTCTAATATTGTAGCAGTGGAGAAGACAGTGAGGTGATCACTGGTTGATTTCTTGGGAGAAGCAAAGAGGTTATCAGGGAGAATGTGCTCTAGGCTTCTCGTATCAAAATAGAAAATTATTAGAGCATGAAAAAGAGCCCAACGCAATAATGTTAAACGACAAAGAAGATAATCTACCCAGAGCAGTAATTAAAGGGAATCTGAGTATAAATTGGTGTTTGCTATAATGGGTAACCTTTCTATGATTATGAAAATGAAGTTTTATACCTCTCATGGAGATCACCATCTTCAATGTTAGATTTGTTGTCTTCTCCATTACTATTATTGCCAGTGCCATTGCCATTTTTGAGGCTGCAAGCTGAATTCATTGCCTGCTGAGCTTCTGCAACATCAGTTTGAGTTACAATAGCAACTGGGCTACTGCTATTTTCTGCAACAAAGCAGTCAAAGTTATCCAACATTAATGCTTCATAAACATCACACGCTATGAAAACACCCATTTCAATATTAAGTGTCAAAGATTGATTGTTAACAGTTAACCTTCTGGGATTTTCTGATCAATGCCAAAAAGTGAAAAGTTGGGGGCTTGGCCATTGGGTGTGCGGCTGAGAGTTGGTGAGGGTATGGGAGAGCTAGTGGATAAACCATGGCGGAATTGGTAATCACGTTGATTCTTGAGGTCCATGAGTTGCAAGTTCATGAGTCTTCTCCCTTGCAGCTCAATTGCTTGCTGCAAGTCATGTTCCTCCAGTTTCCTCCTCAGCAACATCTCTTGGGTATTGTAAAACATTCTTGGTCCTAAACCACAAATACAGTTTCACCCAAAGAGTACTCATACTTGAAATCAACATTTTAAAGAAAAATCCTTCCTGGGTTTCCTTACCAAGGTGGAGATCAAATGGGTCTTTGGAATCAAGCGCGGACGGACTTGGACATGCTGAATAGTCTCCCCTATCAAAGTGCTGTTGCTTCCTGAAATTGTAGGGTTAAAACAAGGATTAACATTGCTGCAATAAGAAGGATACAAGGCAAAGAACAATGTGGAATTATTAAATGGGTAAAAGGCCTATACTTTTCCTGCACTTTCCCTTTCTCCTTGTAAGGTTTAACAAGCACCCTGGAATCACAGACAAAATGTGGGTTCCCTTTGGCCAATATTATCCTCACAGTCTCTGAATACACAAATGTAACAAACCCAAACATCCTCTTCTGCTGATAAGGAATCCTCACGTCTTGAACTGGTCCATAAATGCTTCAAGACCGACAAAGAAATTAACAATCTTCTAAGTAACAAAACCATCAATTTCAAAACTCAGAACTAAGAATTAATCAATTACCTGAAGTAATTTGAAACATCTTCTTCTCTGAATGTACTATCAGCAGGAAATGTCAAGTAAATCTGCCTAGAACCTGGGTTGTTCATTGCATCTCCAAACCCCATCGCCGGAAATCCGTTCCTCTCCAGCCGGCATCGGCCAAACTTGTGAAGGTCATCCCCCATCATTAATGCAGCAGCTGCTGGTGATCTGTGACAACCACAAATATTCATTCAAAGCAGGAACTTCTGGGCATGAACTCGACTACTTCAAAATAAGTATATATATATATATATATATATATATATATGCATATATATATATATATGCATACCTTGGAGAGTCACTTTGTTGTTGTTGAAGGAAAAAATTCATGCACTTGTTATAAGGAAATGAAGTTCCACTCATGAACTGTGAAGCTGCAGCTAACTTCTGATGCTGCTGCTGAGCTAAAGCAGACTTTGATTTAAGTAGCTCCTGACACTGCTCAAATTCACTAAGCTTACTTGGTGAACCAACAATGGCAGTACCATCGGTGGAATCTCCATGGAGAAACCGACAACTACTACCGTTTTTGCAAAATCCTTTAGCGAAGTACAAGCATGGCTTCCATCCGAATCCGGAGCTCGCATCTTCGGAGCCGAAACAGACACCAGGAACAGAATAGCTTCGCCTGTGCAGGTGGGTGTCGTTGTAACCAGTTGGACTATTCACTGATAGTTCAAGTCTTGGATCAAACACCTCATCTGCTTTCGAATCAGTAAGGTAAGAAAGCTGGTCTTCAAGCTGGTACTCGTCAATTAGGTCACTCCCATTGTTGTAGAACGAGGAAACAGAGGAAGAAAAAGATCCAGAGACCGTGTTACAATTTCCACTGACCATACTTGCATAAGAACGCGAAGAATTGGAGCTGGGACTCATGGGGTTGTTAAGATCCGAGGAGAAAACAGAGGGAGGCCAAGGATTATTAGAAGGAGAAGATGGGTTGTTGTTAGTAATTTCAAAGCTTGAGCCATTGCTCATGGTGATTGATGATGATGATCTGGAGAGGGGGTTACTATTGGGTCTAGAGATGGGTGTGGTTGGAGAAGAGGAGAGTGAGAGACCCAAGTCAGTTTTGGCTTTGAAGATGAGATTGTGCACAAGAGCCTCAGGTCCAAAGGCCAATCTTATCATTTCCTTCTCTCCATGGTCTTGTAAGAGAAGGTAACCTATGATTTTGGAGACATTTTCTGGGTCTAAACTCTGGATCCTAGAGAAAACCTTCCTTGTTGCCTCGTAGGAATCCATGGAAGCAACAAAACAAAAAAAAAAAAAAGAACTTCACTTTGTTGAGAAAGAAAGAGAGTGGCTGAGTGGGGAAGGAAAATGATGAAAGAAAGTAGAGCAAAGAAGTGAAAGTTGTGGACTTTTATTAAAAGAAACAATAATTATAATGGGTTTGGGCTTATTATTTTAGTATAATGATTTTGAAGCTTTGAAAGAGAGAAGGAAGAGGTGATGATGACTCTCTCTCTCTCTCTCTCTCTCTCTCGTCGCTAGGGCGCTCTTAGATGATGAATTGAAGGACAGCTTATCAAAGGTCTGCTTTAATGGTGTTGGTGCTTCTCTCTACTCTCTCTATTTTGAACTTACAGAACCACAAGCTTCTTTTGGTGACAGAGCAAAGACCTGCAGCAAGTCAGCAACCTTGGGAGAGTAAACCCACTCTCTCTCTCTCTCTCTCTCTCTCTCTCTGTGTTTGTTTCTTGATGTTTTGGTTCTTTTTTTTAAGGGTTTGTCTTTACAGAAGTGGACAAAAAAGGAGTGAGTGGAGAAAGTAGCTGCAATTCTGTTTCAAAACTTGAAAGAACAACAGCAAAACATCAAACACTCCCCCCCCCTGTTATTCTCACTACTCCCTCAAATCAATAAAATAACATTTGTAAGAATACGTGTGTAATTGAACTATACTTCATTTTTATTGGAATACATAAGTAGTGTACTTCAGCAAAAATTAATTAATTGAATATCACTCCATACAAATTTATCATTTTAACATCTAATATGAGACTAAATTTGGGTTATCAAGCCAACATGCACAGAAGTTTCTCACACAACATAATAAATTGGGTCAAAACCCAACGTACGACCATAAATATATTACTTCGAATGCGAATCGAACTCATAACTTTAGAAGTTGATATAATTTAATTCCATAAAAACTCACCACTTAGCTATCATATTCAGAGTGGTAGTTTACTTTAGGAACCCATCCCCATTCCCCACTTGATGATGATATATGATCATGTTCAGCAAGAATAACAAGTACAGAATTGAAAATTTAAAAGGAATCTATGGAGCCTATATTGCAATACAAGTATAGAACAACAACTTTATAATAAGTGTTCAAAAACCCAAAACCTATAAACACAGCAGAAAAATAAATACTCCAAATATTCCGATGATAATTATGATTAAAAATGACATGGCTACTGGAATTGGCAACTAAATAAATAAATTCTTTAGAAAACATTTTTAAAAAATAATTACAATTATTTCTCTTGAATGAAGTGGTTACACGCGCTACATCGGCGAGTTGCTTTGAATGGATCTCATGTGCTGCAAACAGTGCACGTTCACTTGCCGTCAAACTGACAAACCTCTTCTCCGGTACTGTATGACGAAATTTAAAATTAGATTCATACGTGTGGATACCCTACTGCACACCTTCATGACACCCAATACATATTCCCAACTCTCACCTTTGATCATCATCGTTGATATAGTTCTAACTGAATATTAATCTGTTAAAACAAATTTCAAATAAAAAAACATATTGCTTGTTTATCTAATCATGGTTTGATACAATAATAATGATTGATTGTATTTGAGTCCAGCATTACTGCATGGCATAAGTGCCAAAACAGGCTTTTGGTGCAAATGAACCCTATACCTATGTTTTACATTTGCATAGTGAATACATATTAATTTTAATTATTTAAAATGCATATTTGACCCTAAAAAACAATCCCCACACATCTAATCTTGTTTATAAAAGTTTATAGCACTCAACAACCATTTGGTTAATGTTCTAATGATAAATTTATTCGGGATCAAATTGTATAGACTCAAAAGACTTATAGTTTAATTCTCAATGGAAGTAATATCTTTGTAGTCATGCGTTGAAATTTGACCTAATTTATCATATCGTAAGGTGAAAATTTTATATTCTCACGGCCCGGATGGTTCAAGTTTAGATAATTATCAAATGTTGTGATGAAAATTTTGTATGATGTTATGGATTTTTTTAAAAAAATTGAACAGTAATGTTTGGGTCCGACTTTTCCTCTAATAAACTTTATCATGACCTAAAATTTCATTGAGGGGATGATTGCAAGTGGGGAGAAATGAGTAAATTCAACAAGTTTTTTCTTTTGTGAAAGCATATGATAAATAATGATTCGATGTGGCCGGGGTTGTCTAAATCAAGTAGGGACCGAGTACATTTTTTAGGAGGCCAGGTGTTTGAAAGCGACCAAACCAATAAGTGAAACTGATGTAAGTTGGACAAGGATCTGGGTATCATTCTCATATACAATAATTAAACTTACCAATTGAGTAGAATAATACATTATTTGTGTAAACATCCACTATCATCATAGAAACTGTATTAATTTACATATACTATGCTTTATGCATGTCCACAACTACTACTTTCGTTTATTTTAAACTAATAAGTTATTCAACCTGAAAAATAACATAAAATTGTTGATAATAGGATCTCATATCAGCTAAGTGTAAGTCACAAATGCTGTTTATAAGTAAAGATTCAATCCCAGATGACTTTTTTAAGATAAAATAATCCGAGTTTGAGGTCCAAAACATACGGCTAAATCATTGTTTATATCCTCAATCTTTTCATAATTTTTTGATTATGTCCTCAGAGTATAAAATTTATTGATTATATCATTGATGTTTTCAACTTTTCTCAATTCTGTCCAGATTTTGAAATTTCTGATGGTTGATGACCGGAGCTTGTTGACATGACACCGGATATACGGAAACCTTTTTCCATGTCATATAATTTTTAAAAAGAAAAGCCACATCACTTAAGGCATAAACCACTCAAACCCTAGAACCTTAAATCTTAAAAAAAAGTCACGTTGGAAGAAAAGATTCACAATTAAAACCCCAAAAAGCCAATTTAATATTCCAGATCTAAATCTCAATCGAACTGGATCACTATGGGAGAACTCAATCAAAACTTGAATAGAGATCCCCAAAAAGCTTGCCCTTCATACTGCCAGTCTCCCAAACTGCACCACCGCACTTGCACCAATCGACTGCGAGCTCGTCTCCCTCTCCAGCTCTCCTTCATCCTTGAATCTTCCCCCTTCTTCTCCAACGAAGCCGCTAGCTTCATCACTGCCTCATCGGAACTCTCTCCCCTAAAATCGCCCCTCCTCTTCCTCCTGGACTTCTCCATCACCGTCAATTAGTTCTCAGTCCTCATACCGGCCTTAGTTTCCTCAACCTAAAAATCAAATTAAACAAAACCCATTAGAGATAATCACAATAAAATCAAACCCAGTTTGTGGATCTGCCCATTATGCTGTTTGGGGTTGATTGAATTGAGAGAGATTGGTGTGTTTGCAAACAAATGAAGAGTAGTTGGGGTTCTGATCAAGCTGATGAGAAAGACGAGTGGTTGTGGTAAATTATCAATTATAAAATGTTTTTTTAGTTAGCTTTATTTTATTATTAAATGTGACGTGTAATGCACATGTGTAACTACCGTTTGCCACCTGTGCAAAAACCGGGGAGTAAATTGCCAGAAAATCTAACTCGGGACACAATTGGATAGCTTTTTGAAACATCAAGGATATAATCAAAAATTTTGTGAAACATTAAGGACATGAACAATAAATTTTAAACTTCAAGGACATAATCGAGAATTTTGAGAAACTTCAAGGATATAAACAATGATTTAGCCCAAAACATACCATATATTTTCGAGATGTTTGGATTGAATAACAAAAATAAGTAATTATTGCCAAGCAACAAATAAAACCACAAAGAGTTAAATGTGGGAGCCTCAAGAAGTGTCAATTTTATTGTGGGCTTTTGGGTTAGATTTAAAGGGGGCAAGGGGGGTATTTCTTGGCATTAATGGTGAGAAATGATTGATCAATGAAGTGACCATTTTATTGTGTGAAACGAGAGACGGCGAATTGTAAATTGTGAATGTTGACCACCTACCTTGCTTTTGGTATCCAAACCCATTAACACATCTAGATATTGACAAAACCATACCTAAAATAATAAATAAACCATATTTTTGCTTCCCAACATGTTATGCTTTGTTGCTCTCTACAAGCGCACCAATTCCTCTTCCGGACCTGTCTCATCCAAATAATTATAATTTCCTCTAAAAATATATATTATTATTATAGTCTTTTTGTATCATAACTTATGGTAGTGGAAAATGATTTCCCTTATTCCCCCAATAAAGAAAGAAGATGAAACTTTGAGAATGACCCCCCCCCTTCCATTTTCCAACGCTTTTAGGAATGCACGCCTATATGCAACGGGCCCATGGGGCTATGACTCAGGGTCCAGGCCCAGTCCATTATTAGTTCTCGAGCCCACAATATCAAATGATGGGCTGTACTGATAATGAGTAGTGGTACTTAACACAATAGATGTTTAGGGCCATCAGAAGGCCTCAGGAGCGTTGAGGATCTGCAAGTGCCTGTAAACCTCAGATATCATCATCAGAAAAAGCCGAAAAGGAAGGAGAAAAAAAGAAGAAAGTCCAATTGTTCTAGAAGACAAATAATACGGGCCAAAAGAATAACTGTTGCATTGGCTTTTAGCAACTTGAACAACAAAAACAAGAAAGACAAGCTCCTATTAAAGTTTAACAGAGTCAAAATTACTTATATTAACTCAAAAATATCAAAGGTAAAGGTTCTATACATTATTTCTTGTCAAATATTTCTTCTTAGAAATAGTTAACTTCTCAAGTAATCACATTAGGTAGAATGCCTTCCAAGACTTGCATATTCTGTTTGTCATGAGTAGAGACAACATTACGTGGCCTACCCGGCTCTGCAAAGAAGTCGAATACACCATTGAAGGTGGAAGATTCAAACCCGGGCAAGTGCCCACACAATTCATGTAGAGCTTTTACTAGTAAGCAATCAATTCAATTTGGAATTAATAGATGCTCCAAACAGCTTTACTGTTTTTTTTCCCCCTGGATCAAGTCACCAAGAACCTAAACTCTTGGTGCTCTACTCTGCATTCTTTATACGTAGACAACAAGTCTGACTGAAAAGAGAAATATGGAGAAACTGATACTGACTCAAGACTCTGGTAGGCTCAGATTTGTGAGAGTAGAAAGGAGTCAAGGATGGGATGATCTTCAATGGTTAACCCAGAAACTCCAACAGTTGGGTCAGAAAGCCCACCTCCACCAAGCATGTTCATCTAGTCCAATAATTAAGTCTGCGCTGCAACAACAAAGACAGAGAGACTACACATGAAAAACCATATCATAATGCCATGAATTCTGCCTGCTGTATGCTCAGCATCCAATATCCAGATTGTTTGGAAGACAAAAGAATCAAGAATGGGAAATCAACACCGTGGCAACATGACATGAAGTGTTCCCAAACATCAAGAGTGGGAATGTCCCTAGTTCGTGGGTTCTTACTTCTGCTATGAATATATGCAAACATCTCCTAACTTTATGGGAATGTCCCTTGTTCGTGGGTTCTTATTTCTGCTATGAATATATGCAAACATCTCCTAACTTTATGACTTATACGGGGACGTATAACATGAATGCTAAGAACTCCAAGGAAGGTCATGATTCTCAAATGACAACTCACCGAACTAAAATTCTCACCAACAGATCAAGAGTTGCACTCAAGCAGGCTCTGTAACTTCCTTGGTTGATACTACAAACATCATGCATGCTTGAACAACTTCATGCTAAGCCAGTGGAAATACACAGCAACAACGAGGACAGGGATTGTCAAGGGAACCAAAAAGCAGTAATACCTGTTATAAACAGGAACCGTGTCAAGAAACTTTGATCAGAGAGCTTCCAACTTTAACCGCTAATTATACAAACACACACATATATATTTGTTATTTTGTATATATCTTCTTCTTAAAAGAGCTACCTGTAAGAGTAATAAAATATCTACCAAATACAATCTCTACTCTAGAACTTACAATAAAATAGAAAAACACATCTCATTTAGCATTATAAAAATAATTTCAAAATGACTTATGTTCATAACTCAGTCAACTAATGACAATTTAGGCATGCGACACCTATGTGCATATAAATCATTTTGTAGTGAGTTCAGCCAATTGAACTCAACCTATGTGGACAATGTTTGAACCTCAAGACTAGCGATAAAGATGTGATCCTACAAACTTTCATTATACAATCATTTAACTTCATTAAATTAGGAGGATAAAGAGAAAGAAGCTCCTCTTCAAAAAGCCTACAGCAACATATCTATATCTATATCTAATAGCTCTAAAGAGTCTAAACACGACTTCAAAATTAAGCAGTCATAAACTCCGGCAAGCCTTTGACTTCATAGCTAAATAATTTGCTGTTCGTTTTTCCAATGAAAATTAAGGGGTCCTGCAGAAGCTAACCAAAAGATGTTACAAAGCAGGATCATAAATCACATATGGATAATCACACGTCATTAGGACCATGCTAAGAAGCAGCAGCAGTTGTTTTCAATAACTCAACAAACTTAACTCAAAAGAGCACATAAGGAGGAAACTTTTACCTGTCTTTTTGAATAGCTGATAATAAAGGATTATCCGAAGCAGGAAGAAGTTTTGATATGACTGCAGTGAAAAGGAATCCCAGAAATGAAACAAACCCGATAAGGACAAAGAACCAACCCCAAAACACGGTTGTCTTGGTCAAATTGGATTTGGAGGAAGATACCATCCCTGCATTTCCCTTTCTTTAGTATCAAAATAAGCCCAGTAAATTTGAGAAGTTATGTGGAATTTTCTAACAATGGATCACTCGTTCTAATGATTAAGCAAAGGATCATTCCCTTCAATCAAACAAACGAATAATCGTCCAAAACCCATCAAAGAATTCTACAAAAAGAGAACAAAAAATAATCACAAACGAAGCACTGATGAACTCACTCTACCGAATAGCATCGCAAATCAAGCCCTAATAACCTCTATTTATCAACCAAAAACTGAAAATTAAAAATAACGACACCACTCACCTGAGAGGATAAAAGAAGAGACTAGGCGGAACGGTTGATGATGAAAGAGGGCGTCGTCTGAGCACGAAGATGTCCTGCTGATAACTATTCCTGAATTGGGCCTTAAATGTAAGCCCATTTTTAAAGCCAAAGATACTCAAATTAGACCAAAAGGCCCAAATAAGAGTGCAGAGTCCATCAGGCCAGAGAAGAAGGACCAAATTTCCAATACCCAAGCCGGACCTCATTTGCAAGACCAGATTCAAAGACATAAAGGCCCAATCATAAGCACTGAAGGTGGCTTTTAAATCCGTAAACGGTTAAACCCGAACAGAGTACAGGGAAACTCATTCACTGAAGTACGCACTTCATCTTCTTTGGGCAGCGAGAGAGAGTATGGCGAGCCTAGACGTGGAGGCGGTGGACTTCGAGGCGGAGGAAGACGACCTCATGGACGAAGACTTGGATGCGGCGGCAGCAGGCTCTCCTCTGGCACCACTTCCCAAGCTCAAGTCTGCCATCACTGGTGGGGCCTCCTCCTCCACCCCTAAGAAGACCAAAGGCCGTGGTTTCAGAGAAGAGGCTGATACCGACCGCCAGAATAGGCTAGCAGCACGCGACTTTGACTCTCTCGATTCCGAGGGCGGCCCGGGCCCCTTACGATGTATGTCATAGCAGCTCTTTATTCTTTGTGAATGATTCTACTCTTTTCGGTGCTTGTATTCGTTTGTATTAGTATGTGATGTTCTTTTTGTAGGGATTTAAGGTGTGATTTTTAGCTATTTTGCGTGCTGTTGAATTTTGGTAATGATGTCTATGCATCAGTATGATATTTGGCGTTTTGGTTCATGCTATAGCGTTTTAGGGCTTTCGAGGAGTGATTTCTTAAGGGAGGAGGAAAATGCAAAAAAAGTTGAAAAGCAATCTAATTTATTAAGAGAATTTATCTTCATATAGCGTAAAGATATTGTTTTTTTTCCTCATGATTGAAGAAGTAGGTCTTGAAAATTTTTCCCAAGAATTGCCAACAGCTCATCATTTGTGAAAAATGTGGTTATTTTTGTTTTTGTGGGTCTGATTTAGTTATCATTGTAAAATGTTGACAGTCTGCCTGGAGTTAATGGCTTGGGAAGAGGTCGATTTAGTTTTCATATTGGGATCTAAACTGTCTAGACCCTAGCCGGCTATTATTGATCTGATACTGCTAACTGCTTTGGAGTTTAACAAAGTTGTTGCAGCTGTAATGGAGTTTTCCCCCCTCCTTGTCTATTTATTGCAATTACTTATTCTTAGCATTTGAGTGCCGTAGTGTCATCCATCAACTATTATTGAATTGGGGCTTTGCCCTGAACTAAATTTGTGACTGACATAGAATATTTTAAGAATTAATCCTTTCATCCGTTGTAGATGTTAATGATAGTTTTTTCGGCCAATCATTAGCTAGTGAGTAGTGACTGTTTTGCGTTCTCCTATCTCATAAAGTTCAAAGGCCATTCTCTCCTACTATGGGTTTTCATTTCTGCTATAGCGTAACATATGGGGCTTATATGTAGTAGTTTGTTATTCCACCCTAGTGGGTGTCAAACCAAAAGTTGATTTTTAAAGCTTGGTGAATAAGCACCTGTATATTAGAGGGGATTCCCCCCTTTTGATATTTCCTTGCTCAAACTATTTCTTTTTTTTTTGGGAAGAACAAAATAAGTAATACATTTGATTTATACTATTTGCATTTTAAATAATAGTTCCTTATAAATTCTTACTTGCAGCCATTGAGGGATGGATTATATTGGTAACTGGGGTTCATGAGGAGGCACAGGAGGATGATTTGCAGAATGCATTTGGTGAGTTTGGAGAGATCAGGAATTTGCACCTAAATCTTGATCGCCGCACTGGGTTTGTGAAGGTAGCAATTTTCTAGGATATACGCGGTTTCATAGTTATGCTGAACAGAATCCAATTTATAGGATTCCTGGATAGCAGCTTTACTATTTTTATTGTTCTTATACTGTTTTTCTGGTAGTTTTTTTTTCCCCTGATAAATAGGTTCAGTTAATGGCACTGTGGCACAAAAGCTGTGTTTGGTAAAGCGTGGCCAAGCGTCTGTCGCTAGCGGCAAATGCTTGGCCACGCTCGGCGACCAAACGGGCAGGAAATGGCAGCATATACGCTGCCATTTCCGCCCAAAAAAGACACGCTCATATTTTGAGCGTTTCGTCTTGCCGGTGTGGCTTTTTCCGCGAACTACCCTCTCACAAAGACTCAAGCATTGTTAGTCATCAATCCTTCAAGACTCAAGCATTCAGAAATCAGATGTGAAGGAGGGATATTAGGAAATTGATCGGTAAACAAGCTTAAATTGAACCATCACAATCTCGAAGGAGGAGCAGCATCTTGAAGGAAACTTTTTGATCTGTGAGTGAAAGACTAGGTTTTAGGATGAAATTTTTGAAGAGTGAAGCTTCTGGGTTTTAGATCTGGAATCAAAAGAAGAAGAAGATAAAGTTAGTCCTCAACTCCTCTGATAAAGAGGAACATATGAGAAGAAAATAAACCTTATTGTGGAGGAGCTTTATTGTCTTCACTCTTCAATTCCTCTGATGTTTGGTTCTCTCTCTAGTTCGCAGGGGACTGTGCTTCAAATTAGTGAATATGAGCCATTGTTTTGGGTGGGGATGCGGAGATGGTATTATGACATCATCATGTGATAAGGTTAACAACATGATAAGTGTAAAAAAAAAACAGAGATAAGTCAAATGGGAGAATGCTAAGGATAGTCAAATTAGTTTTTATTTTATTTTGTTTATATTTTATTACCAATGTCCTTATTGGTAAATTGACAATATATACTCTATGCCTAGACTCAGTTCACCAAACACCTAAATAGCATATTTTACCGCGTATACTCTAGCATAAATTAAGAGCATATACTCTTAACATATACTCTATCAGTCATACTCTCTACCAAACATAGCCAAACTCATTTCATGATTTGTGAAAGGATTTCTTTTTTGTTTCTTATAACCCTGGGAAGATGAAAGTTGAAACTGTTTTGCTTCATTCTGATGGTGTATTCTATATAATGATGGAAACTTAGACCACTGGGATACTTGCTCAAATAACATTTGTTGGATATATGCATTGGATCCAACTTACGTAAAGGGCATATAGTTTTCTGATTCATGTTGCATCAGTTTTGTCATTGCATACCTTCTGTGGGTTAAGGAAGCATTCCTAGCTGCTTATCACATGGTTATTTTTGCACCCTTTTGTGAGGGTACACCCCCGCTGCTGCCTATATCATGGATAATATGTGAAGGAAGTTGGATTAGCTGTTTGAGTATATTTAACAAGACAGAAATTTAATAATTTAGCTTTTATTTGTCATGGATGGGCTAGTCTGATGAGCTGAAGAATGCTTCAGAGATGCATTTCTGTCTCAACAAATAAATAATGAGCTTTCTTTACTTGCTTCAGCAGTGGAGCTTTGGCTGTCAGTGATCAGGTTTACTTATCTGACTATTGTTATTTTGATGATATGGAGACCAAAATTACCGTTTTACAAATATTTCTTTCCTCGTCTAGAAAGGAATGTTCTTGTTTGTGATGTTACTATAATGGCATATTAATGGAAATTGATTTGAGCCACTTGATGAGTATAAATGTTGATTTTGTTAGGGCTATGCATTGATTGAATATGAGAACTTTGAGGAAGCTCGGAATGCAATAGCTGCAATGAATAGTACAGAACTACTTACGCTGACTATTAATGTTGATTGGGCCTTCAGCAATGGTCCTAGTAATGGACCATACAGGAGAAAGAACATGAGGTTTGTCTTTAATCTTTATTATACTGTTTTACTGATTTCTTATAGGTGTCTTATTTGACTAGTGATTTAAGTAAGAAAATCTCTGCATCATCGTACCGACAATTCATCTAATAGTAATGACAAATTATCTGTTATGGATCAAAATTTTTTTTCTCACTGTTCGTACTTTTTGGACTATTTGAAAACAAAGTTTTCTTTTTGGAGAGGGCTTATTTGGCAAATGAGGCCATCTGCAATAGTGTCCTTTCTCGCTCTCTTTCTTGTTTTGGGGGCTTTCAGGAGAGGGGCAATAGAAATAACTAGCTGTGCATGAGGTTTGTGATTTATTTAATGTCTAATGGGCTTTGAATAGAGCTCTGCTGTCTGGGGTGAGTTTGTTGCTTTGTGGAACACCTGGTTAAGTTTTTTATCCTGATATATTTGCAGGTCTGCACGTTCTCATCGATCAAGGAGTCCGAGGAGGAGATACTAGTGTATGACCATTGGGGAGGTGAAGGAGAATGTCGTTGATGAAATGCGTTTCGGTTATTGCTATGAAAGCTTGCAGCTGGCACTTGTGTGTCACTGGATTTTCTTATATTTTGCTGAGGATATCTAACTTCTATGTGTTCTTTTATTACATTGTGCTAAACCGTGGTCTTCCATATATTTTTGAACCTTAATGGTGGGCTTGTTTTGTTTCTATTCTATGACTTGAAAAAAAGTTGTAACAGAATAGCCTACCTTTCTATATATATACATAATAATGCTTTTCATCGGTTTTGAGCAGAAATTGGCATCCCTTATCAATTTGGATGTTCTATAGATATTAAATTTTTTTAAAAAAATAAAAATCATTTATATATAACAAAGGGAATGAGCATAAACAATTGTTAAAAAATATATGAGATATGAGGCATGTAATACAAGCTCTCCAATGTTAGGGCACTTCATATGAGACACTGCCAGCGTCTAATTTCAGTAATTTGACCAACGTCTAGTTTAACCTAAAAGGCTTCAGTCAAAATCCCTAATTAAAACATCCAATTCACACCTCCTTTTTAGTTTTTATTTCTCCTCCTCAGGAATGCCCATACCTTTTCTTCATTCATCAATCATAACTACTTCTACTTCTACTTCTATTGTTTATTCAACCGAGTGTAACATATCTAGGGTTTCCGTCGTCCTGAAATCCCTGCTCCTCCAGTCCCGGTAAGCTACTCGGATTTCTCACATACAAACTTATACTGATATATTTTTCCCTAACTTCCTCTGTATGTTGTTTTAAATGGCATGATTTCATGCGCGAATCATCATCCTCACTCATCGAAATTAGCTTTTATTCGTTCATCTGGGTAATTACTATAATATTTTCTGGTTGTTCCTTACTTCAAATTCTATTTCTTCTCGCTTATTTTTTTTTTTGGTGAATACGTTCTCTTGTTTTTTCTATTGTTCGTAATCTGTTTATTTGGTTTTGGGTTGCTTGATTTGGAGCTGAAAATTTGATACTTTTCTTGTTTTCTTTTTGGTTTATATAGAAGATGGGTGATGTGAGGTTAGCCAATATGTGGCGCTTAGCTGTGAATGAGAAGAAATTTATTGAGACTGCTTTGCTTTCCGACCTCCGAATCGACGGTCGTGGCCCATTTGAATGTCGTAAACTATCCATAGATTTCGGCAGGCAAGTATACTTGTATAGTTGCTTTCTTTGTAATGAAATCTGGAATGATCTTATTAAAATGATTGTTTAATTTTTGTGGATTTTCAGAGAAGATGGGTCATCAGAGGTGCAGCTAGGCCAGACTCGTGTGATGGGTTTTGTAAGTTCACAATTAGTTCAGCCTTATCAAGACAGACCGAATGAAGGGTCACTTTTAATATTTACCGAGTTCTCTCCAATGGCCGACCCCTCATTCGAGCTAGGTCGTCCAGTAGAGTCTGCAGTGGAGTTGGGGCGTGTAATAGATCGGGGTTTAAGGTGTTTGTTGCTTTGCTGATTTTAATTAGCTTAGAGAAGAACTATTCTTATAATCTTGGATATTTTTAGGATGAAATGTAATCTTCTGGACGATAGTTGGTTGACTATAATTTTTACTGGTGAATTCTGTATTGGAACAGCCTTATTTAAACATGTGGAATGGTCTTGCAGGGAAAGCAGGGCGGTTGACACAGAATCACTTTGTGTTCTTGCTGGGAAGTTGGTATGGGCAGTGCGTGTAGATCTCCTTATTCTTGATAATGGGGGGTGAGCTAATATATATTTTTCCTTCTCGTTGCAAATTATTGTGTTGACCTTTTCCCCTCTTCTCAAGTGAGTTAGGTTTATGTTTCGAATTATTTTTCTTTTTTAAAACAGGAATCTTGTTGATGCAGCCAATATTGCTGCTTTGGCTGCACTCTTGACATTTCGGCTGTCAGCCTGCACACTTGGAGGAGAAGATGGTCGGGAAGTGATTGTGCATCCGCCTGAGGTTAGCTTATGTACTATTTTTTGTGTACTGGAGGATTATAGTCAAACAAATGTACTATTAGCTGAATTGCTACCTTTTGAGATGAGATACAAAACCTGAACTTGACTTTTTTTACAACGGTCTTTTCCTAGGAAAGTACATATCCTGATCAAAGTCACACTTTTTCCTCCAGTGTTAGCCATTTATGTATCAAAGTGTCCATCTTAAAAATGAAAGAACTGTGTTCTTGCAATGTTTCTGTTGTTTGATATGTCAACAAAGAAGTCCTTACTTGTTTTTTTTTTTTTTCTTTTAGTTTTGACTTTTCCCTTTTCTTTCCTTTCTTAGAATTCAACATCTCCGACACGTTCTGTATTTTGTTTGCCCACTCTTCATTCTGGGTGTAGAATCAGGGGAGGATCTCCAACCTTTAAGGTCATAGCACCATCACCTGAACGCTTACTCTTACTGCTCTTCTCAGGTTCACCTCTTTTCTTAGGATTGGCTGCCCTGAAGTTCTTCTTTGGAGTCATCGTCTTTGTATTGACCCTCTGACTTGACCACAAAATCAACTTGGACTCTTATCTGTGGTTGGCACATTGCCTTAGTGATTGCAACCTAACCAAGAATCTGGTGCCTAAACTGTAGATAGTTCATGATTGGCATGCATGTAGACTTGATGTCGTTCGATTGAAAGTAGCTTTAAGTCTTTATCAGCAAAGAACATTAATGGCTTTCTTCCTCTCAGGAATTCTTGTATTTATTTATTGCTATAATGCTATCTGAGTCATTCTCATTCGTATGCCTTGTTACAAACTTTGGCAGCTTGGCTACATCAAATTCTTCATATGATAATATATACTGCAATGTCACAGGTCAAGGAGCCCGTTCCTTTAATGATACATCATCTTCCTATAGCAGTAACTTTTGCATTTCTTAGCAGTGAGAGCATGGTAGGCAGAATTAATCCTTTAAATTTCTATGTACAATCTATTTGCTGAAAAGGTCGTCATTTCAATTGGGCTTTCCTTCTAAAATGATTTGAATGCCACACAGGTGATAGATCCAACCCACCAGGAAGAGGCTGTTATGGGGGGAAGAATGACTGCTACACTTAACGCAAGTGGTGATATTTGTGCTATTCAGAAAGCTGGAGGGGAAGGCGTGCTGCAGAGTGTCATAATGCAATGTTTGCGGATTGCTTCCAAGAATGCCAGTCTCATAACAAAGAAGATAAATGAAGCAGTGAGTTTACACCGCATAGTGGACTCTTGAAAAATTAGCTGCCTTTATGATTTTCAACTGTTTAAAGACGGACTTAAACAAGATATAATAATTTTAAAGGAACGGTAGAATGAATTTGTGGATTCTTGGAAGAAGATAAATGAAGCAGCAAGTTTACACCGCATAGTGGACTCTTGAAAAATTAGCTGCCTTTATGATTTTCAACTGTTTAAAGACGGACTTAAACAAGATATAATAATTTTAAAGGAATGGTAGAATGAATTTTGGTACGGTGTACTCAATTTTCTGTGGCTGTGGATGAAGGAAATATGTTGATTTCTTTTCTTTTCTTTTTCTTTTTCTTTTTTTGGTTGAAGTTCTCTCTATTCTTACAATGTTAAATCCTTTCAACTTATGCTTCTCCACATGAACATAGATTTGCTTGTCTAAAAAAGAAAAGTAATCATTGATACAACTCGTAGCAATTTGTTTGTTTACCATGTACTATGTGGTTTATGATTATCATAGAGTTGTCTTTTCAATGAGCAATTTACTTTACGCCTGATCCTGACAGATGAGGCTCATTAACTTACTGGTGCTTTTTTTTTCCCTTTCAAAGTTGGTTGTGTTTAGCATCATCTTTATAGGAGATATATTTTTCTGGCTCCTTGTAAAAAAAAATTTCACCTAAAATTGATGTAGGTTGAAAAATACAACAATGAAAGAGCACTACGAAGGATTAAACGCCACCCTGCTTCTGTTGGTTTGCATGCTACTGGAGATGGTGCTCATTTTGGGTTGTACCAAAATCTATCAGCTGTGAAGAAAGAAGATATTGAGATTTCAAGGCTCCATTTGGAGAGATTGAATCCCTTATCAGAGCAGAACAGCACTAGTCCATGTGTTGGAGGTGAAACTAAGTCATCTGAACTAAGTGGAACCACTAGGAAGGATATCGGTGCCATGAATTCCTTTAGGGGACCCTCAAGTTGGTATGCGATTAGCCTTTCTAATTTTTTAATTTTTTGTTACTATATTGCATTGTTAAAAGATCTCTATTGCAGTGTTGAACTCTCCAAACAAGGCTACATTTCAAGCAAGAGCATTGGTTTTTACTAGTAATTGTTAAAAGATCTCTATGTTGAACTCTCCAAACAAGGCTACATTGCAATCAACAACATTAGTTTTTACTTGATGAGTACATTGTACATATTTCCAAAGATCTTTATCACTTATCTATTTATATTTCCTGCCTTCCCAGGGATCCTTACTCAAAAGGTGTCAATCCAGTGTTCTTGAAAGCTTCTTTATCCTCACGAGGTATGCCATAGAAGAAATTACCTTGACCTTTTTTTTTTTGTTGAACTTAAACCCAAGTGCAAAAGAGGTGCTTCATGCATAGGTATGAAAGGCCTTCAAAATTAGGAGACATTTTAAAGCCCATTGTAGAATAAGGAAGCACAGTATAACAATAAAGAAGCATGTTTTCTTGTAGTGAGAAATAATTGTTATCACTCAACCTATCAAGTCCAAAACTCTAAAAGTTAGTTGTACGTCATTCTTCCTAAGCTGAGAACTGATTCCTGAGTTTAGAGTACTGATACCCATCCTATATCTTAGAATCCTTCTAAAAACTCTGAAATCCATGTGGCATGGAAACCCCGATGTGAAGAAGCCATGATATGAACATTACATATTTATGTTGGCAAAGGAGGAGGTTGGGATAGATTAGCGCCTGTAGGAACTCTAAAAGGCAAATGGCGAGGCTGGAAACTCGATTTTTTTTCAGGAAGAGATATTAGAAGTACATAGAAATTTTGGAAAAACAAGCAAGGAATTACTGGAAGGGTGGGGAGAGGATTATTGGCCCTCTGGTGCTAGCCAATGAAAAACAAGAAAGAAATTGAGAAAAATGGACATGAGATAGAAGAATTCAAAACAATGTTCTAGGCCTAGTTGCTGTATGAGTGCTCTCATATGGGCAACTGGAGCCTGTTGAAATAAGGAAGCATAGCAAAAGCCAATTAGAACTAGAAAACAACACCGACTGAATTTGTGGTCTCCTACTTTAGTTAAAATCTTTTACTTATTTGATAGATATATCATCCGGCTTTATCAGCTATACTCTGTTGTGTTTAGGTGTTTAGTGATCATTGTGCCTACTCATGTTTATTTCGTGTAAAACCATTCAGGAAGTTCAATACTCAATGAAAAACGAAGCGACTTAAAAGGTGAAGAAATGTCTAGAGATTCCAAGCAAGAGCAATCCCTGGAAGATACTGTGCCAGTTTCCTCAGTTATTGATGCATCACGGACTGAGCAGCCTACCAATGTACAGAAAACTTTGAAGGATGCTGTAAAGCCTAAGAACAAGAGAAGAAAGGAGGCATCATCCTTTGCTAGCTAGAATGTTATGTTTGCACGTATGTAAGTCAATGACTCAATCTCTTCGTATCATATTCTTCTTTATCAGAGCTTAATTTTGTGAAAAATCTTCATCCATGTGGGCATGATCAAACAAATAATCACTAATTCTAGACACTTCAGTGGAGCCTTGAAACAAGTGTTGTAGTGTCAGAGACATGTTCATCTGCGGTAATCAAACTTGTACAGAACAATTCATAAGTTTTCTTGGCAGTGTATTTTTGCATTAGTAACTCGTGAATGAGAACTTGTAATTTTGAATGCTAATAGGATCGTAGACAATTAACAGAATTTCTATTATGCATTTACTACCCTAACAATTGATTACTTTTTCTATATCATTTTCTTGACTAACTTGACGCAAGTTTATTGAATTTACCTTTGTAATACACATCATTTATCAGCTATTTTATTTGTCCCTGTGCAGATTACTGGTTGATGCTTTCTTTTGTTTCTTTTAGAAACAGGGAGAGCGATTGACAACTAAAGTTTAACGGTTGATACTAGCCCTGGAATGCTGAACATCAAAGTGCGAAGATACATCTCGGCAACTGCAATTCATTCAGCTGTACCAATCTCCTCACTGAAGATCACTTTTGCTCCATTTACTATAGGTCACTTTGGGCTCTCAATTTCATTCCTGAAGCAAATGTGCTGACAATTACATCTCAAGGGGCAACTCTGTAGCATTTTTGAGATTTTAACTTCTCACCGTAAAGGTGTTTTTGGTGGAAACTGAGTTACATCTCAACGGGCAACTCTGTTGAATGTGAGATGAAAATTTTCATCCGAAACTGGAGTCTTGAAGATGGTAGAATTTAATTTTCCTTTTTCACACTGATTTGTATAAGAATTTTGTTATTCTAAATTCAGATCCTCCAGCTGTCTGTCTTTTGCAACGCTATGAGACTGCAATTACAAAAAGCCCATCGAAAACTCATTGGGACGATTTGATCGCATTTTAATAGGCCTGGACCAAGACGATGGGCTTCCATATGAATAGGCCTGGACCTGCTACATACTGACCCAGATTGGGCCCACACAAAATGAAGCCCAAGTCCATTGGTTGAAACAAAAATTTAGACTTCCACTTGGGTGGGCTGCGAATGGAGCTGATCATTAAGGACAATGGTAGACCCCCAAAATATCACTCCCAAAAGTCCCTCAAATCTATATGACATTAAAATAGACATTGATTAAAAACATATATGTAGGACCCATTTTACATCCAACACTTCACATTAAATGGGGGTCTTTTGGAGGTCATTTTTTTGAGGTCTCAAGCATTATTCGATCATTAATTAGATATTTTAATTTTATAGAAAAGGAACACGAAATATGTATATTCTCATGTAAGTAATTTTTTTAAAAACTGATAACGATATTAAACAAGTTTGTCTTTTGACATTCGATATGAGACCTAAAGTCAAGCCCACGTGTATAGAAATTAACGACAGAATAAATTAAACAAAAATCAAATCAAGTGCGTGACCACAAGAATATCACTCCCAACCATGATGTGATAACCGATGTATGCACTAACCAAACTCCTTCACTTATCAATAAATAATAATTATTAAGCTCTATGATATTAAAAAGCCTAACTTAGCAATTAAGCTGACTATTTTTGTGTTGAAAAGTTAAGGTGAGAGTTATAAATGCAATGCATATGACCTGTCAATTCTACTCCAATTCATGTCCATGTGTGGCAATTAAGAACCTGGTACTGATATATCTCACTATCAACAAACAAACAGCGAAAATGATAAAGAAATTAAGAACCTGGTACTGATATATCTCACTATCAACAAACAAACAGCGAAAATGATAAAGATTACAATAATTGGTATATTAGTTATCCCACATAGTTTAGTTGGAAACACATAATTCAAATAAATTTGTGGGCTCTACATGATGCATATTAAATTCTGTGCATATAACTCGACAGTTAGATAATTGTGATACCAACAATTGAGATCCATATGATAACCGAACAAACAGTGACACACAAGGAGTTTGCCACGTAAATTTGCTTCTTTTAGTTGGCTTTATATTAGAAAGATGTGCTATTTACTGCCTTCTGGAAATTGAGAATTTAGGAGGACATGTGAAGAGTTTTATTTATACATGCAGAAATAAAGAGGTATTTATTTTATATAAGATTTGCGTTGTTATTTTGATTTATATTGAAATAAGTTTGTAATTGTGTAGTCTATTTTTTATACTAAATATATATGTACTATTGGTGCGAAAAAAAATATTAATACTTGATTCGAAATTTATTCACACAAAATGATAAAAGAGAAATATAAATTAATAGCAACTTTAATGATATCCTATAAAATTGGATTCAAAGTGTCTAAACATTCTCTCAAAAAAAAAAAAGTGACTAAACATCACTCAATCTAGTAGAGGAATAGATCTATACATACATTCGTCATCAAATTAACTAATTTGGCCCCATGTCACACACTTTTTGTGTGCACACAAATTTTTCACCTCATAACAATATAAATTGAGTTAAAGGCAAATATGTGGCCAAAATGAGATTGCTTCCAGTGAGAAAAGAATTCAAAATCTCCCGAATTCATAGTAAATACGATTTGATTTAATCAAAGAAAAACTGATTAATTAAGTTATCACGCAAATGCCTTTCACACACACAGTCCCACAATTTTGGCTCCTTGATTCCCAATAATGTATATCTACTTATTGTCAACATGGACTACAAAAGCACATGGTTGGGTTGTCATTAATTAGTTGATATATATCAAAAAAAAATTGTGATTTTTAATCCTATACGTTCTATATCATGAATTCCATAGAATATTATGAAAAAAAAAGAGTAATAAATTGATGCCCAAAAGTTACTTGGCTAAAAATATTCAGTGCAACTGTGCAAGATATTATCTTGGACTTGAAGTTTAAAGACAAAATTGGCGTGTATATCAAACACTATCCTTAATTGATGAAGTAGGTTTCAGTGGTCACATGCCAAGATGACTGGGAACCGCCAAGTCATGCAAGAAATGTACTCAGTGTCTGCCCCTGCTGGCGACTAGTAAATAGTAGTAATCCATGCATCAACAACCACTGCATTTTTCACAAAAGCAGCAATCGCATTTACTTCTTCTGAGGACTAAATCAGTTGTAATTTGTAAGCCACCATCAAAAGGCCTAATCATACAGCAAGATAATATATATACGTCTCTGTGTGTGTATGTATTTAATGAGCTGTGACCATTTTTCTCCAAAAAAAAAAAAAAAAGCTGTGACAATTTGACATTTGGGATTATTATCATGATAGTGCCATGAATGTGATGGAGCCAACCCACATTTATTTCCTTCACTTGCCACCCATTAACACACATACACAACCCATTATTACTTCGTACAGTCTTGGCCACACAGCCTCTTTATTTTTCTCTCTCTCTGAGTGAAGAAAGGAAATTAGGCATGGATGGGTGGTTGGTTGTTGATGGGTTCAAATCCATACTAGCCAATTGTGGTCTCCCACGCTTATGATTCATGGGCTTATTAATTCACTTTTCTATTCTATTTGTTTGGTGTTATTATTCATAGATTTCAGGTCCATTCTTTTTTTGGGGTGGTGGGGGTGTTATGGAGATTGAGGTGGCAAGTACTAGTTACAGTAGCAGTACTGCTACTGGGTTTGATAGTAGTGGTGGTGGTAGTGCGGTGGTAGGCGGCGGTGGAGGGGAGAGAGGAACATATTTGGCTTGGGAGAATTTGATTGTTGTGCTGTCCAATTTTGGGGAGGGACCAACAAAGA
Source organism: Tripterygium wilfordii (assembly GCF_013401445.1). Taxonomy (NCBI): domain Eukaryota; kingdom Viridiplantae; phylum Streptophyta; class Magnoliopsida; order Celastrales; family Celastraceae; genus Tripterygium; species Tripterygium wilfordii. The sequence goes on from NC_052235.1 coordinate 4,449,478, forward strand.
GATTGCTTCAAGGGCTTGATGGGTATGCTGAGCCTGGGAGAATTATGGCCATTATGGGTCCTTCTGGATCTGGAAAATCAACACTTCTTGATTCACTTGCCGGTTTGCTTTGCTCTCTCCCCTAAATTTTGGGCTTAATTTTTGGATGTAACTTAGAATAGGCATTTTTACCTATCATCGTTAACTGATTGGTTATGTTTTCTTTGTCATTTTCTGGGACTACTCTGTCTCTTTCTCTTTTTGGTTGTTTCCTGTTGGGGTTTCAATAATCCTTGATAACTCTTCTTTAAATGCTTCCAGAATTGATTTTTGGATACAAGTATATGCTTGTTTTATGATTAGAAAGTTTCCTTTTAATAGGGTTCCTGACTAGTGCTCTGTAGTTTCCCAGAATTTCGGCACAAATTGCTGAACTAGTGTAAAAGCCAAGCCTTTTTAGTAATTCAAGTTTGTTAAGTTTATGCATCTCAGATCTCAAAATTTAGCCCCACATTTACTGATGTTTACAGTAGCTTCCTCCTTGAGATACCCACAAAATAAATTTTGTTTTATTTCTTGATTTCACAGTGCATTAATTTGAAGGAGGTGATCTAATTAAGGAATGAGGATGGGTTGTCCCAATCCAATCTAGGGATAATATCTACGTCACTGTCCATTAGAATTTGTGAATTTGTAATTCAAAACGCTATTGGCCAGATTCTGCATGGTTCCTCCCATCTCTAGGCCTTAAATGGACCACAGCCTTCTTGAATGAGGTAGATGAGAGAGTTAAAAGCCAGTTACAGTAAAGTAGTTTTTGGCTGGCCTAAATAAAAGATTTGACTGTGTTATTGTACTGAAGTTATCAACTCCCCCCCCCCCCCCTTTTTTTTTCCCCTCTTAAGTTCTAAACATCTTGATTCTCTTGAAAGATTAGATGACATTTTGGGATCCACTACGTTCACAGAAATGTAGAAACTCAAAATTACACCATATGCAAAAGTAACGAGTGAGAGTAGAAGACTGCTCAATGCATTCACCATATTATAGATTGATGATATTTCTGAAAGGAGACAAGAGGAAAGATATAGATAGTTACAAGAAAGGCCTTTTAATTTGATTCTGTATCATAATGAAGGTATTTTTCCATTTTTAGTAAACCAACCAGGAATTCTAGCCTTTCTAGGTAACAAATGGCTGATATTTTCCTAGAAAATGGGAATCGTAAATTTTAGGAGAGGAAAAGTGAATATACTCCTAGATAGTTGAAGTCCCAGTTTCCTGGTTGTACTGGTTGTGCATTGATATAAATATAATCAAAGGATTTAACGTGGAAACAAATGTTTACTTCTCAAGCAATGTAATAAACGGTTACTATGCTCATCATTTTCTCAGTTGATTCATATAGGAGTCCTCAATCAACTAAGATCATCTTGTTAGCTCTTATCACTGTATTTGCTGATAGTCTTTGTTCATTCTTTCTGCAGGTAGACTTTCAAGAAATGTTGTCATGACTGGAGATGTTCTTTTCAATGGCAAGAAGAAAATAGTGGACTATGGTGTCATTGTAAGTAATTTGTAGAATGATATGCACAACAAGGACTTTCAGTTTTGACAGATTGATGAATGCTAGATATGGCAAGCTAAACTGCTAAAGAAATCATAAAACTTGGTAGCATGTTAACTTCTGAAACATTATATTTGATAAATCTCAAGTTTTCTCGTATTAATGTTCCTGATGCAACCGTGCTCAAAAGAAAGAACGCAAGGACAGAAAGAGAGCAGATCGTAAAGTTTATTGGGTCTGTTTTAAATTTTCGAGTGTAGGAAGTGATGTTTTACTTCAATAACTTTTCAGGCTTATGTAACTCAAGAAGATGTGGTGCTGGGAACTCTTACAGTCAGAGAAACCCTTACTTATTCAGCCCTTTTAAGGCTTCCAAAAACTATGACCAAAGAGGAAGTCACAGACACTGTGGAAGGAACTATATCAGAAATGGGTCTCCAAGAATGTGCTGATACTGTGATTGGAAACTGGCACTTGAGGGGTATAAGTGGTGGCGAGAAGAAGAGGCTAAGCATTGCATTAGAAATCATCACGAAGCCGCGCCTGTTGTTTCTTGATGAACCAACTAGCGGCCTTGATAGTGCCTCTGCATTCTTTGTAACTCAAACATTGAGAAATATTGCCCGCGATGGAAGGACAGTTATCTCTTCTATTCACCAGCCGAGTAGTGAAGTTTTTGCACTCTTTGATGACCTTTGCTTACTCTCTGGTGGTGAACTTGTTTATTTTGGAGAAGCAAAGATAGCTGTAGAGGTAGAAATTCAAACTTAAATACCTTTAAAATTTTTGTAAATTTGCAAAAGCTACAAAGTAAATGTGCTTTCCATTCACCTGTGAAGCCATCGAAATTCTCCGATGAGGAAGTCATGCCTATACATATCGATCTGACTATAATCTAATACCTGGAAATAATTTTTGCAGTTTTTTGCTGAAGCTGGTTTTCCATGCCCTCGTAAGAGAAATCCTTCTGATCACTTCTTGCGCTGTATAAATTCAGACTTCGACGCTGTAACGGCTACACTTAAAGGATCTCAAAGAATTCGAGTATGTGTGACTTCAAACTAAACCTTTTGAAGTTATCTGTATAAATTACTGCAAGATTATCAAAACGATATTTCCCTGAACTTCTGAAAGCCTTTGAACTTTCTTTTTCGATTTCCTTCTATTGCCTGAAACATGAAAGTCACCCAGCGAGGAACTATAATATAAATTTGAGAGCTTGTATTTTTCTTTTGTTAAGTTGTGAGCTAGCACTTTTTTTTGTCTGTACGTTGTGAGCTAGCACATCTTAATGTGTGGTATACAAATTAAGGTTCAAAATCCACTTGGTCTCTACCTTTCAGTCACAGAATTTATGGACCTTTTGTTTTTAGGTAATTAAATTCATCATTATAAGTATTATTCGGCTGTGTAATTGTAGGATGTACCTGGATCATCAGACCCCTTCATGAACATGGCAACTGCAGAAATCAAAGCAAGGCTGGTTGAGAAATATAGGCGCTCTAACTATGCAAAGAGGACAAGAGAAAGGGTCCGAGAAATATCAGGCATTGTGAGTACTGAACTTGATCTTCGCTTTCAAACAATTAAATCTACTTCACCTTTACATGCATCTAATTTGGTTCTCTTATGTCTTTGGAACATCCTAAAAGCATGCTAAATTGTAGTAGCTCTCTGGCTTTATATTCACTGCTAAAGTTTTGAGATGGTTTGGGCATATTCCAATGAAGTTTAAGACTGATGGCTACCAATAATTTGGTGGATATGCTAGTACCCCCTTTTGTTCCTGTCTATATGTACAAATCCTTCTTGTATGGAGACTAAAACATTTAACGTCATATAAGATGCCTCATATCACCTAAACATGCATTCAGTTACTCTGGTTGCTTCTGATGGCATGAAAACATTTTTCTATTTCAGGAAGGACTAGAAGTTCAAACACAAGGTGGGAGTCAGGCAAGTTGGTTGAAGCAACTGAAAACATTGTCACACCGATCAATTGTGAACATGTCTAGAGATGTGGGATATTACTGGGCAAGGATAGCGGTTTACATAGTTGTATCAATTTGTGTCGGTACTATATTTTATGATGTTGGCTACAGCTATACCGCAATCTTGGCTCGTGTATCCTGCGGTGCATTCATAACAGGTTTTATGACATTTATGTCTATTGGAGGCTTCCCATCATTCATAGAAGAAATGAAGGTGAAAAAAAAAATCAAAGAAAAGTACTTGTGTTTCAATTACAATCTCGTGAAATATTTACTAGTCCCAGGATTCTGACATCAAATCCTTTCTTTTATGAACAGGTATTTACTCGAGAAAGGCTGAATGGTTATTACGGAGTCTCAGCGTATATACTGTCCAACTCCATTTCTTCATCTCCATTCTTGGTTGCAATTGCCTGGATATCTGGAACTATAACATATTCCATGGTGAAATTTCACCCGGGTTTTTCATTTTCTCACTACGTGTTCTTCTGTCTCAATATTCTCTTCTGCATCGCTGTCATAGAGAGCCTGATGATGGTTGTAGCTTCGTTGGTTCCCAATTTCCTGATGGGAGTTGTAACCGGGGCTGGAATTATTGTAAGAATACTGAGTTGTTGATAACACACTTACATTGTATTTAATGACGGTTTTTGGTTAGCCATGGTCCTGATTTCTGTTACCAACGCAGGGAATCATAATGATGACTTCTGGCTTCTTCCGATTGCTACCTGATCTTCCAAAGCCATTTTGGCGCTACCCGATCTCATATATCAGTTACGGTTCATGGGCAATCCAGGTAACACCAAATTCTACTTTCTCATGTACTCAACCATCTCTAGAGTCACTAATGTTTGAATCATTTTTCACTGGAATGATCTTGGAGAAGGTTGATAACATTTACAGTAAACACCAAAACAAAAATCTGGATATTCCTTGTGGATTAATTGTTTCATTGCTGGGGAGAAAAGTATGCAAAAGCATCATCAAAAATTGCATACATAACATGGAAGATGATTAAGGCTTCATATGATGATGGCAACAGAAAATGAACAGGGTTTTGTCTGTTAGTGAAAAGAGCGAAGCTTACTGATAATTTTTTTTTTCAAAACTGTAAAATGTAGGGTGCGTACAAGAACGACTTCCTTGGTCTTGAGTTTGACCCTCTCATACCTGGTATGCCAAAGCTCAAGGGTGATGAAATCATCAAAACTGTCTTTGGAGTTCCAGTCGATCGTTCCAAGTGGTGGGATTTGACTGCAGTAGTAGCTATTTTTGTGGGTTATCGACTTCTCTTCTTCATCATTCTCAAGTTGAAGGAAAGAGCCTTCCCAATGTTCAATACATTCTATGCTAAGAAAATCAAGCAACAACTCGATAAGAGGCCTTCCTTCAGGAAAATACCTTCATTCGCCTCCATTTCCCAGAGGCACCAGAATGTGTATTCACTGTCTTCACAGGAGGGTCTTAACTCTCCTTTCCATTAAAAGCACCAAAGCCTAGATAAGTGAAAAAGAACCATCCTTCCTTGGAAGTTGTAGCTGTTGATGCAAGTTTGCCAGTATTTGCTCATAGAACATAAGGTCAAAGTCCCAGAGTTTCTAAGGGAGTTTCACACACAAAGTTGTTGGTATTCTTTCGATTGAGAGAGTTAAATAGAGCCATCAAGGTGATTTGCGCAAGTTGTACTAAGTTCTTACACACCTTTAATGTTTCCCATTGTTTGTCTTTATGTATTAAACTTGTGTTCAGACATTCTCAATGAAATCATACATGATTCCACTAAATTCAGAGGATTGCTGATGTAGTTTTTTTGGTGGTGATAGGGGAGATCGTTGAAGTTTTCTTCAACTCTCTTGCAGATTTAGGAGAAGTAGCAGAGGCTTGAGTCTCAGTCTCTCAGAGACAAAGCAAACCAAGCTCTTCTCATCTTGTGCCACCAATCCATGAATTCTTAAGGTGTCTAGACTGTTTCAGACTGTGAGTGAGAATATTGTAGCTTGTGAGTTATGGATATCGAATTGCAGCAGTAGTAGAGAATACAAGAGAAAAGACAGATACGTTTCTTATTAATCATGGGCTCAAGTAATCCTAAGAATTCAAGAATTGTGGCCCAATTATTATTCTTTCCATAGTAGTTGATTCAGGGTTGTCGTGCTTCGTTCCCAGAATAGAATCATAGGCATGATAATGGATGACAAACAAGCCCATGGCTTTCTACTTTTGAAATTATGGTTCAATCAGTTTAGTTTATGGGCCTAAGAATGGGATTCTTGTTATCTTAACCTTAGGACTGTCATTTGGGAAGGCCCAGAATATAACAACCCAAATGAATGTAAATGTAATATAATAGACTGCATACCATTACTATCATCTATGGCCACTCACGCAAACCCTAATACTGCCCTTTTCGTTTCCCAAAAGTACATATATAATCCCTATCCCGCCGCTTCAAGCTCTCTTTAAAGTTCTGAATTTCACCACATATCCGCAATCTCCTAACCCTAATCCTACCAGCCATGGCTGAAAGACCAGGAGGTGAGCGAGGCGGCTTCCGTAGAGGATTTGGTGGAGGAAGAGCCGATCGAGGCGGAAGAGGCGATCGTGGTGGAAGAGGACGCCGCCGTGCCCGTCGTGAGGAGGAGGAGAAGTGGGTCCCTGTTACGAAGTTGGGCCGTCTGGTCAGGGAAGGAAAGATCCGCAGCTTGGAGCAAATATACCTCCACTCCTTGCCAATCAAGGAGCACCAGATTGTTGATACTCTGGTAGGTCCTTCTCTCAAGGATGAGGTCATGAAGATCATGCCCGTCCAGAAGCAGACTCGGGCAGGGCAGAGGACCAGATTCAAGGCCTTCGTGGTCGTCGGAGACGGCAACGGGCATGTGGGGCTCGGAGTTAAGTGCTCCAAGGAGGTGGCGACTGCTATCAGGGGTGCTATTATTCTGGCGAAGCTTTCGGTGATTCCTGTAAGGAGAGGGTACTGGGGGAACAAGATCGGGAAGCCACACACTGTGCCCTGCAAGGTTACTGGAAAGTGTGGGTCAGTCACTGTCAGGATGGTGCCTGCTCCTCGTGGTGCCGGGATTGTCGCTGCTAGAGTGCCGAAGAAGGTGTTGCAATTCGCTGGGATAGATGATGTCTTCACTTCTTCAAGAGGCTCTACCAAAACTCTTGGCAACTTCGTCAAGGTCTGTTAACCTCCCCCTTTTGCACTTTTTTAATGTTTATGATCCTATAAATTGATTTGAATTGACGAAGTAGTATATAGATGTTATTCGTTAATTAGTTGGTGAGAATTTTTTTTCCTGATTTTCAGTTACTTAGGCACATGCTTTGTTTGTTGGAGTCGTTGTTTTAAATGAATTCTTGTCAGTTATCAAAATAGCTTACCAGCCACCAGGTGGTTTCTTGGAAGTTCTAAGACTCTTAACATATTTCACTAGGTGCATTTGCCAATAGGTATCCATAAAACAAATTAATAAACTCTCTTGTTGAAAATGGATTTAGGTTTCTGACCTCTGTTTAATTTTACAAGTGTGGACTGTGGACTCTGCTGGTCTAAGGGGTGTTGTGATAATACTGGGGTGAAGTCTTACATTTGCTGCTGGATTTGAGTGTTTTTAATCATCCTGAGATCTTTGAGGTTTTCTTTTTGGTTGCATGCTTCCTAGAATTCCATCAGTTGTGTGATATTTTTTGTTCTTAAAAGTGTGTAGTCTACCTCCAGTAGAAAAAAAACTGACTCATAGGTGAGGCTTCACTTTCATCTTCCCTTGGATTGTATTAAATAGTTACTTGGTATATATTTATTTGTATTACCTCTCAGATTTAGATACACTAAGTTGTTTGTTTGACCAAGACTAGGTAAGGAACTTTTGTTTATCCAATGTTGCATTGAAAAAGACTTTTGTTTATCCAATGTTACCTTTGATGGTTTAGTTATGTGAGGTATGTAAAACATGTTTATATAGATTGAGTTAAAATGGTTTTAAGTTGTTTGGAAGGTTAAGACGATGGAATAATGTTGGTAGGAATTCATTTTGATGGATAATTTTATATATTGTATTGTTATTGATCGGATGATGGATTTGGTTGTTGCTTCATGGTATTATGTCGGTTCACATAATGCTCTTGTACTTTGAATGCAGGCCACTTTTGAATGTCTTCTGAAAACATATGGTTTCTTGACACCTGATTTCTGGAGGGAAACACGTTTCACCAAGTCTCCTTTCCAGGAATATACTGATATCTTGGGAAAGCCAACTAAACCCCTCATTCTTGATGAGGTTGAGAAAGTAGAACCATAAGAGTGATTGGAAGTTGCCTGTCTTAGTTTTGCAAGAGTTGCTCGAATGAGTTACCCTGTAAGTTAAGACAATAAGTACTATTTTTTTGTTACTATTTTCTCTTTTGGGAGTTTTTGACATTTGGTATTTTCATATTTTGTTTATCACTGTCCTGTTATTATTTTAGGCCTAACTAAATGGGCTTGCTGTCACATGGATCTTGTTTTATGTTTTTCCATTATGGTTTTGTTTACCTGATTGTTCTGCTTTAGTTGTTTTGCACGACAGATTTTTGGGAGCCTCTAATGAATCACACTTTCATGAATCCCCATTGAAACTTAGATTCACACTGATAATTTTGCTGGCCCTAGCAAAGTTGTCTTCTTTTCTTATGAAATTTTTAGCCTTTCTTTTCCTTTTGAAAATGTTTGGTTACTATGCCTTGTGGTTGAGGTCACTTGTAATTTAGGGAAGTACATTGTTATTGGTACTGAATTCTTGTTTAATATAGGATAGGGTAAAAGTCTAACGTTAAATGGGTCGGTTAGAGGTTGAAATCTGATTGTTTTTCATTATTATCTGAGCTTGAGGGGGTTGGGTTTGTACTTTGTAACTTGTTGAGATCTTGAGTGGCTTAGCTTAAATGCAGGAAAGTGTGGAGTATAACATTTATTGTGGCTGTGAGCTAGAAAGGGATTCACACTGGTGGTTGATATCTGATTGTTTTTGACATGTAGTGTTACTCAAGTCATTTTATTCTCGTTTAATCCCTTTCTATCTCACAGGGGCATAACTACCTTTTGAGCTTTGTGATTTGGTTATGAAATTTTCTTTGGCATGAAGCATGAAGGAACTCAATTTTCAGGTCAAAATTTTATATCAATACGTCTCGGGTCTCTATTGTTATGGGTTTGATTGGTAGAGTGGTTGGAGTGATTTTCGACGCTAATGGAAAAATTATGAAAAAAAAGGTTATGAGGTGTGTGTAAAAGTTGATGTTAAAGTAAAATATTATTTATTAAATTTTTATAATAAGTTTTTTGTTTTTAAATCTAATCTAATATGTATAATTAATTGTTGAAACTAATTTTATCTTTTATTATAAATATAATAAAATGAAAAAATGGTTAATCTTCCCGTTATTTTGCCAGCGGGAATGCACCGTTTGGCGCAGCAAGACCGTTTTAGTGGAACCGCTTGGGTTTCTGCTGCACCAAATGGTGCCTATATATGTTACGAAAACAGCATATTGGGTTGGCGTTATATAGAAGAAGTAATTGAATTATCATTAGATTGTAACATTTTCTGTGGTTTTGAGTCAAATCAGAACGGCATGATTTTTCGAGTTGAAGTTGAGGAATTTCGTCAACTTTTTTTCACGTTAAGGAGTTTTTAATCGCTGAATTCCTGTCATTGGCTCGTGATGTACAGAAAGTTAAAGTAGACTAGTAGAATGTATTTGGAATTACTGTCCGGATTTAAGCAACCAGTTTACGGATCAAAAGTCAGGTAAAAGTCGTATATTAAATTAGAATCCCGCGAATAGCAAACTAGAGGCATCGCCTTTCACAGCCACTCCTGGACAAGAAATTTCTAACCACTAATTCCTGGCCTGGATCATAAAGGATACGTGTAGTTGACCCATTTGCGAGGAGACTATGGGATAAGGAAATGGATCATAGCCAATAGCCCCAAGTCAAGCGCTTTGTGTAGGCTTCTACCCTCCACTTCCTCAAAACTACTAATAACAAGAGTTTATCCATTCCATCATCAGGAGTGAGTAGTAGCAGGCACAGATCCTGATACCTGAGAGAGAGAGAGAGCAGAGATGGCTTCCAGGACCATGACAGCCTCATTCCTAGCCTCCCCTGTGACCAAGCATCAGCCTTTCGCAGGTGCTCGTAGAGGACTCATTGTGGCCAAGGCTTCAAGACCCATAGAGGGAGAGAGGTTGAGCTTGGACAACAAGGAAGAGAGCGGCAGTGGAAGGAGGAGGGAGTTGGTGTTTGCAGCTGCAGCTGCTGCGGCATGCTCTATTGCCAAGGTTGCCATGGCTGATGAGCCCAAGAGGGGGTCCCCTGATGCTAGGAAGAAGTATGCACCTATCTGTGTTACAATGCCTACTGCTAGTATTTGTCGCTATTGATGTGAATGTCGTTCTTCTGATCAGTAGTAGTTGATTTAGTTTGTATTTGGAAGGAAAACCTTGTATGCAATCTGTAATCTTCCTGTTGGAGAAAACCTCATCGTAATTCGTGTCCAAAATTTTCTTTAGCTTTTGTTTTCATTCCCAGATCCAATTTTTTTATTCAAATTCCAACCCTTTTCATCCGGGACCTTGTTTGCTGAAAATCAATCATGTCTCAGTATGATCAGTTGGGTTTTGATCAGATTTGAAAAGACAATGATCTCTCTTAATTTGCACTTCTGTGGGTAGATCAATCTAAGCTGTTTAGTTTCAAGGAAGAAAATAATACTCCAAGACTGACCTACTCAAAGGGCCCTCGAGTGTAAGGGCAGAAGGGAACTTGACTGCAAGATCTTTAAATTGCAAATTAAGCTTATTCCAGGAATCCAAAAACATAATTTTATTACCAATATAAGTTGCCAAGAGAACCAGAGAAGGTACTCACAAAAAAGTCAACAGAAAGTCTAGAAAAGAAAGACAAAAATCATCAAGTTAACAACAGGAAATCCAATGCGTTAACATTCGATGCGGTTATTGGGATAAAGAAAACACTGGCCCAATGCCCGACTCATTCAGCTTTTCCATCTTGCCAGACGGAAACATGATTGCGTATTTCTTCCATTGCTAGCTGATGAGCACTCTTATTCTGCAGCTATGCAAGCTCATCAATGCGATGGTGATAGCTCTGGAGTCTCATATTTATCAATCAATTCTTTCAGTTTCTCAAACCCCTGATGAGCAACAGTGAGCACCAACATCAATTATTCATCCTCAGTCAGTCAAACAATATCCACTCGAATCAGGAAAATATTCAATATGTGAAGTAAAACAAGAATTGATCGTGAAAGCAGCTTTAATACATATATCAGAAAAGGTGGGTTAATGCTCACCAAACGGTTTGTGAAGTTGCCGAATGATTCTTTGGATTGTCTCTCTCGTTTCCAATAATAAAACAAAGGTTCCAAAACTTTTTCGAAGTCTTGAACTTTAACCTTATCCATGAAGGCTGTTGCCAACCTGGTTTGATTGGCAGCGCCCCCAAGCCAAATCTATCCAAACACGAGGTAAAATGGGTAACATGTTCATCATGATTCTCATAATTAACCAGAATAAAGTGGCTATAAAGCTATAATTTTGGGGCTTGTGATACCTGATAGCTATTGGGACCGTCGCCAACAAGGCCTAGTTCTGCCATGTACGGTCTAGCACAACCATTAGGGCAGCCAGTGATTCTTATTACCACAGAATCATCGTACGTTAGACCAACCTAAAATCACAAAGTCTCTGCCTGTTAGTAAAATTACCTATCTAGAAATTGATCTGAGCAATCAAATCCATAAAACAATTTTGTCGACAATTACATACCTTCTCAAATACAGCTCGGACTCGCTTGAGGATATCAGGGATTCCTCTTTCAGCTTCAGTAACTGCCAACGAGCAAAGTGGGAAAGCTGGACATGCCATTGCAGTTATGTTGAGGGGATCTACATACGTAGGTTGCTGTTGAACACAGAAAATGTCAAGATGTAAGTATTGGCGGTCAATCACCAGAGAAGGAGATGGAACAGTAAATGCTACATAAATTCCTAACCAACTAAGTAGACATCACCATAGTTCTTAAATGCAATCTGAATGATCAGATCTGAGAATAGTTCAATTAGCTTGCTGAATAGAAACTTTGGAATCAAAACCAAAACCTTTGGTTATACAGAGTTCTAATACTCAAGTGTACATCAGAAATTCTTGGTTATATTCAACTTAAAAAGAAAGTGCATTGATAGAATCCAAACAGCATTTCCATAAATCAAAAAGATCTTCCCCGCAAATGAAAACTATCTTACCAGTAAACCAGCCTGTGCAAGAACTGTGGAGATGGGACGCTTCCACTCATCTCGGACATCGCACAAGATGAGGTTCTGGCTTGGTGTGATACGCATATTTAAGTCATACTTCTCTATTACCTCCCTCAACGCCTTCTTCATATTTCCCCTAATACGGCCGCTATCAATTTGAAGTCCACAGAAAAAGCCACCATCACCCTACCAAATTTTTTAGTAGTTAGAAGACATAGGAATAAAAGTAAGAAGAAAATGTTCAGTAAATGATGATATATCCCAAGCAGAATCAGTAAAGACTAATGGGTATGATGGAGTTAAAATGTAAGATCAGAACTACAATATTGGAATCTATTGACAGACCTGCTCATGCCACCCCAAGTAACTTTTGAATTCCCACTCAGGCAATTCACGGAAAGGCTCAAGCTTCTTTCCATAATACTGCTCAACTACATTTCTAAATTTTTCAATGCCCCAGGAGCTGATCAAATATTTCATTCTGCTGTACTTACGATCATCTCTTCTCCCATTTTCCCGTTGTGTAACGACAATAGCTTTCACAACATACAATATATCTTCTTTTGGCACATAACCCAATGGCTCAGCCAAACGGGGGAAGGTACTCTCCAACCTATGTGTCCTTCCCATACCTCCACCAACCTGAAATTGAATATAAGAGATTCACAGTCGTAAGGCAATAATATAACAAAAAAACGGTTGGAAGAAACTGTCTTTTGCTTACATATATGTTGAACCCCTGAGGCTCTCCATTTTCATCAGATACAACAACCACACCAATATCATTGGTGAGGATATCCACGGAGTTGTCTGTTGGCACAGTGACTGCAATTTTGAACTTCCTTGGCAAGAACTGAGTTCCATAGATAGGCTCAGGTAAATCAGGGAAATTTGTTCCATGAGAGTTATCATTGCGGGCCTTCACGACTTCAGGAGGTTCAGCTGACATAATCTTCTCTCCGTCCAACCACATATCGTAGTAGAAACCTGATTGAGGAGTTAGGAGTGCAGCTATATTCTCTGCAGTCTTCTGTGCAAACTGGTAGTCCTTTCTTACAAATGGAGCAGGAGGAGCGAGAACATTCCTGTTTAGATCACCACAAGCACCAAGAGTTGAAGCCATACTTCTAATAATGCTAGTCAATGCAGTCTTGAGGTTCTGCTTCAGAACACCATGGAGCTGAAAAGTTTGCCTGGTTGTCAAACGAAGTGTTCCAATTCCAAACTGATCAGCAAGATCATCCATGGTCAAGTATAGCTTGTTTGAGACTTTTCCACAAGGATTCTTCGTCCGAATCATAAACGAGTATGACCTTGTACCACGCTCATCTCTGTTGTACTGCTGATAGCTCCCATGGAACTTAATTAACTGCGTAGCAGCCTCATTGACATTTTGGGCATCGGTCAATAACTCCTCATTGAGTGGATACCTTATGAAATTGCTATTCTCCTTTATTATTTCAACATTACTACGCTTTGGCCCAGCAGCAGTGTCTGGCTTTACTGGCTGCAAAGTGGTAACAAAAGTTAGTACACTAAAACACTTGAAGCACAAGATACCAACAGTACTCGATCAATCTTAGATTCAACCCAAGCCTTAATCCCAAACACTAAGGTTCAGATAATGGTATTAACATACAAAATTTAGAAAGTCCTTGTAGAGTACATATACTGGCAATGATAATTAGTTAATTACAAAATACATCACTGCAATTGCTATAAATCTTAGATTTCACCACATGAAATATTTTAAGTTTGTTCATTTGAGAACAAATTCAACTATCAAGAGATGTCCAAAAACAAAAAATCATTCGTATGACAACATCGGAGTAAATGACGAAAATCTGTATAATTTGGGTATATGGTTGAATAGAACAATTCGCAATCATACATCAACAAAAAAAACTATACGATTCGCTATGTCTCCAATAATCTCTAAACTAAAACTTAGAATTTGACCCTAGACCTCCATCCAAAAATAAATAAATAAATACTTCTCCATATCAAAAACGACATAAGCAAGCAGACACAAAGCCAAGCAACAACACAAAACCGACACCGTTGCAACTTCTTCATTCTCTTCTCTCTGTTTTCTTCGACATTAGCATCTCTTCATTTCCATTCCTCTCGTTCCTTCTCAAAAGCATAGATTTTTCACAAAGAATCAAATTTTAAAACGCCAAAAAAGAGTCAAAAAAGAAAACATAGGGAAGCCAAAAGCGCCATCAAAGGGGAATTACCGTCGATACAGCTCGTATAACAGAAGGACGAGCACGGGGACTAGGAATAACACGCAAATTCCGAGTCAGAGCAAAAGAATTCGAAGCTCTCAAGCCATTAAAGCTCTGGATCCGAATCTTCGGATCCTTGGACACCACAGCATTGGCAGCCCCAAACGACGACGTCGCCATCACCTAAACAATAGCCCTTCAGAATCGAAACAACAGAACTCTCTAGGGTTTTAGCAGGGAAGAGAATGTAGCGAGAGAGAACCAGAAAGGATGCGGCTGTTCGACTATGGGTTGGTGGGGAACAAGCTGAAGATGGAGACTCTCCGTACACATTTCGTTTTAATTTATACTCGTAGTCGCTTACGCACCTTCACGTGCCTGACACGAGTACCTTTCTGTGAACTTTTGTAGTTTCCCACGCGCAGGACCCAAGTCGTGTCTAGTTTCCCACATAAAAATTTCCTATAATGGGGAAGATGGCGCGTGGGATTTGGAATCGACAAATATGCTAAGAAATGCCAACAAAATCAAAGTTGGATTCTATTTTTAAAGTTGAATCTGGACGGTATTGCGTTGCGTGGTTGGTCAAAGCAGATCAGGCTTTTTATGTTGAACCTGGACGGTATTGCGTTGAATGGGAGGTCACATCAGATAAGGCTGCCGTTGGATTTAAAAAGGTAATAAATTTTTTTGAGAGGCTGATGTTATGTGCGCAAGGGTCCATGGTAAGCAAAGTGAAGTTTTACACGTGCCAGTCAATAACTGGTTGTGGCGGTCTGAAGTATTTTTCCCCCTTTTTTTTCATACCAGTACCAGAGTCCATGAAAAATAAGGGGTTTAGTGCATATAGGTCATTGAAAGATATCTCCGTTTGCAATTAGATCATCCAAAGAAAAAAATTCCAAATTAAGTCACTCAAAGTTTTAATTTTAAGCAATTAAGTCATGATGGTGTAATTCCGACCAATTGGTTGTCGGAATTTGCTGAGGTGTCAGTTTATTCATATGTGGACTAAAATTAAAATAAATTTGCAACAGTAGAATATTAAAATAAAAATAAAAAATGCCACATGGAATATAAACATAAATTAAAATGAAATTAATTTTAAAAAAGAAAAATAAATTAAAAGAAAAAAATGAAGAGTACAGATGTGTGCTTTTATCCTAGTTCGAAACCAGAATTAAAAGGAAAAAAAAAATCAAGAGTGCAGGTCTTGAGATGAGAAAGACGAAGAGATTGGCTATGCCTATGGTCGACTTAACCACTCCCATCATCGTCAACATAATGATGTATAAAAACAGAAAAGTGCCCACGAACTCTGCAATCCCAAACCGGTAAAATGACCATCGACCACGAGGTCAGTTCGAGTACTTGCCGCCTTCATCTTGGTTCTGAGCCGCCGTCCCTATCGGCTCCCCTCCGAGTACTTGTTGGCTCCCAACTTAACTTCCTCTTCCTTGCCCTCCATTGCTCAAATCAGAGTCTCCTAGTCTTTCACCGTCCGATCTTAGTTCAAATGAAGGAGATCCACAGAGAGAGAGGAGCTGATGGAAGAATTGTAGGTTGAGTTTGCTTTTGGTGTTTCACGTAAGAGAGAATGGGTGGGGGTGGGTATATCTGATTGTTTGATTTTTTTATTGTTTATTCAATTTTTTTCCAAAGTAAGTTGTCATTATCCACGTAATCAAAAATTTCATGTCATTTGGGTCCATGTAGGCAGCAATCGGACACATCAACAATTTCCGGTGACCAATTGATTGAAATTGGATCATCATAACCTAATTGATTAAAATAAGAACATTAAGTAATTCAATTTGAATTTTTTTTTTTAAGTGACCTAATTATAAACTGAGGTATCTTTGAATAACCAATTTGAACTAAACCCATGAAAAAATATGTAATAACAGAAATGAAAACAAATAACATCTAAAGTCTAAACTGTGTCCTTTAGATTAGTAGTGAATATGGGCTTGAAACAAGACCTAGGCTAATCGGCCCAATGCTCAAGAGGATAGGCCCATGATGAAAAAGGGCGAAGACCGCTTGAGAAGCCCATACCAAAGAACAGCGGTATCCTCCTTATCCTTTCGGTCAAATGTTCATTCTTCCTCAGCCTGACGATTTAATTTTACTCTCCCCTCTCCCCCCAGGCCATGCCATCGACGATGGATAATGGATATTCCAATATTGCCCCTGCGCCTCCATCAAATGACCGAATCATGCTCAACGTCGGTGGTACTCTCTTCGAGACTACCATATCAACGCTTGAATCCGGTGGTCCAGACTCTCTACTGGCCGCCCTCGCGAACCGTCCAAGCCACGAGTCCCAACCGGTTTTCATAGACCGGGACCCCGAGATTTTCTCGGTTCTCCTCACACTTCTCCGGTCAAACCGCATCCCCTCCACCGCCAGCCGCTTCTCCAAGCAAGAACTCACTGACGAAGCCCTCTACTACGGCATCGAGTCACGTCTCCGCTCAGCGATGTCACCGGCTCAACTCTCCGGTATTGATGCCTCTATCGTCGCCAACATAC
Organism: Tripterygium wilfordii; assembly: GCF_013401445.1. Classification (NCBI taxonomy): domain Eukaryota; kingdom Viridiplantae; phylum Streptophyta; class Magnoliopsida; order Celastrales; family Celastraceae; genus Tripterygium; species Tripterygium wilfordii. The sequence goes on from NC_052235.1 coordinate 4,466,105, forward strand.
GCCCAGCCGCCGACGGAATCTCTTCAGCGTTTACGGCCATCGATGATGGTTCTGTATGGATCGCCCACGGTGGTCAAATATCGGTTTATGACTGGAACCTCTCTCACGCTGGCACTTTTCGCACTCACCTCGATAACATAACTTCCATCTGCCGCGCCTGGCCGGAGGTTGCAGCTATTGGATCGGACTCCGGAGCTGGTCTCCACTTCTACGACTTCTCCGGCGGGCGCCATATTGGTACACTTCACTGGACCGACCCCTCTGATCCGCGGATATACAAAGCCGAAGTCACTGCGATCGCTAATTCGCCTACTCTTGTTTTTGCCTCGTTTGCGTGTCCGCATAGGGAGAACTGCATCCTTGTGATTGACGATTCAACTCTCCAGATCGTATCGGAACTCGGCAGGCAGTCCGGTAGCTCAGCGAAAAACATGCCCCCCGGGAAGCTCACGTGGATGCCGGAGACGGGCGTGCTGATAGGGAGTGCGGTGACGTGCGGGGCATTCGGATACTCAGGTTACATACGAATATGGGATCCGAGGTCGGGGATTGTGGTTTGGGAGACGAACGAACCAGGTTCTGGACGAAGCAGCAGGTTTGGAGACCCATTGGCTGACGTGGACGTCGACATTGAGGAGTCAATTATGTTCAAAATCTGTTCGAAATCTGGAGACTTGGCAATGGCGGATTTGCGTAAATTAGGTGATGATCCATGGGTATATGTGACAGAGAAAAACCCCAGTATGAGAAACACAAGCAGTGGAGGAGGCAATAGTGTGGTGCATTGTTATAGGAGCCAAGCTTTTGTGGGGAGAGAAGGGAGTTTAGAGGTCTGGTCAATGGTTGAGGATAGAAAAGACGGTGAACCAGAGAGAGTTTATAGAAGAAACTTTGTGGATAAAGTGGAGGATTCAGAGAGAGGGTTGATTAGGAAAATTGAAGGTGGTGGAGATAGGTTGTTTGTTAGTAGAGATGATGTTGAAGGCGTTGAGGTGTGGGAAAGTTCTTATTTTTCTGGTGCAATTCCAGTCTTGTGACACAAGCTTTTGATTTCTTTTAGCTATAAGAAAGTTTATTGTTCATAGTCTTGTTTAAGTTTCTATAGGATGTGAAAGGAAAGTTGTAAACCGATAGACTTGTAGAAATTAAGAATCAAATCCATGGGGCAAAGTTTCTAGCAGTTGAAACCTTAACTGCTCACGGTTGGTGATTTCTCAGGGATATGAAATCAAACATCTTTCTGGTAATTGCTTTGTGTTTGGATTCTGCGACTTGTTTTGCTGGAGTTTTGTTTTTAATTGTTTATTGGATTCTTTTTACTGTCAATCTTTCAATGTTTGCTGCATCTCAGTTTTCTTTTCTCTGTTCCTTGTTCTTTTGATAATATTTATGCTGGTTGTAGATTGATAGTCTTGGATGGTGATGAGTTAGGGATTGGTTGTTTTGTTTTGGCTATTGGGCTCTTTAGGGGAATCTCAATGTTTGAAGTGAAGATGATTGAATTCCAAACAGAATGCAGCATGATATGTAAAGCAGTGAAAGTAGGCAATCACTCAGAAGATGAGGAGTTCAAAACTTGGAAGTAACTAGTCTACTCTCCTTAGCCATTAGAGAATGTATTTGTGATGTTCAAATATCTTGTAACTCATATTTTTGTGATGTTCTACAGGTTTAGGAGCCTGAGAATCTCATACCTAGTGAAACAGTAAGAAGTAAGCTTCTTCCTATGTTGAAAATTTATGCTGATTCTTTGGCTGCCTTTTATTATGTCATTCTACCAGAGAAAGCTATATTTGCCAAGAGCAAGTGGCGGAAGTTACTGTTGCTAAAAATTTGGGATTGAAACTGGCAGCTAGTGTGTTCGCAGTGCTTTCCAAGCTGTGAATTATTGTAACATCTTCTTTTGTTCCTGATGCAGCAGCATCACCCGTTCAGGTATATTTGGGTTTTGGTACTTATGTTACCACTCCTAATTCTGATTGCCAGTTTGAGATCTGCTCTTTGTTTGCGCCGCCCTTGGTCTGCTTTGATTGAGCTCTTTGAGGCTCTGTTGGCATGTTTGGTTGCCTGTCAAGTTTTTGGCATCATCAAGTCATCAACGTGCTGATATGCTCAGCACAGACACAGACTAAACGTCCAACCCATTTGTTTTTTCCTGCCTGCACTGTTTAAGGAGTGATACTTGTTTTGTATCAATGAAATGTGAAATAAGGAAATGGATGGATGCTGGAATGCGCTGCAAAAAGGTTAGAATGAAGTCCATAGTTGCATAAACGAGCAGTTGGTGGCACAGAGCACGCTCTTACGCTATGTTTGGTATGACCGTTCCGGCGGGAACGGAACGGTCAATTGCTTTCTCCAAAGGAATTCCGTCGTTTGGTATGACAGACAACATTCCGGAATTGATCCATGTTCCGCTCTTCTCCGGAATTGAGGATTCCCGTCTCCCCCCCAGGGATTCTGTATTCCAGGCGGAATGGGAACTTGTTTGATAAGGTTATGACAAATTTGTCCCTTTGAATACTCTTTGAACACCCTATTTCTCAGCTGATATCCATGTCAACCGAGGTCCAAGCTTGGACAAGCAAAATGGATTTGCAGAGTCGCATGGCCAAGAGGATGAGTTATTGATGATAGGGGCTCGATGAGTTCTCGTTAATGGAGGCTCGATGATGAACAAGCAAGGAGTCCTCTTTGGAAGCTTCTGGGTTTCATTGCTGGATAAGATCTGGAAATCCATCTGGTCAATCTCACTCAAATTTTATCCAATCAAAGAATGACACTCAACATTCATGGAAATTGCTTGGTTTAATGATGCTACTACATTAATTACAAAATGTTATGTTGTCATGACAGAAGCCCAAATTGCAAAACCCACATAATACTCTTGACTAACAAAATTTGGATGCCATATGGTTAAGAAAAATTTGGCTAAAATGCATATCTCACGCCTGAAATTGTATTAGTGTTTTTTAAGGAAGACTTGGATAATTTTGTCTTTTATCTATTATTCTCGATAATTTTCTTGTCACAATTCCTTCACCAATCAAACATCGGAATCTAAGAAATTCTCTTTCCCATTCCTGTTCTCGTTCCCGCTCCCGTTCCATTCTCTCGACTAACTAAACATAGTGTTACGGAATTGGCAGAGTGAGTATGGAGATGTTGGTTGGTTGATGTTAAATATGTTACGGAGCTCGACTTGCAGGCATTCTTTAAGGGGAGATACCAGTTTGTGTCTTTCCTTCAATGAAATTCATTTATCATTTTAAGAAAGGAAAAGTTAAAAATTTCAATTCATCTAAATTTTCATAGTCTGTAAAGGTCAAATATTTAACCTATTGTTTGATTAATGCTATTGTTTGTATCGACTTGATAGCATTAATCAAACATTGATGGATCGAGTAAGTCCTCATATTTTTAGCTTATAAACTCCAAAAAAGAATTGCAATGCTATGCACAACCATGTAATACCGTGCACACTTTGAGAATGATATTATACAAATTTGTCATTTGGGCATTTAATATGAGTTTAAATTCGACCCGTCAATAGAATAAATTAGATAAAAACTTAGTATGTATCCACATAAAGTTACTCTGCCCAAACCACTATTCTACATTACAATCACATCATTCCTCCTTCCGTGGCATATTCAACGTGACATTCTTATTCCTGTCAAATTTGTTCTAAGTTAAGGAACGTGGAAAACCTTTATAAATGTATATGCAAAATGAGAAGAGGCACACATATAATTATAGGATTATTTAACATGGTAAATACTTGCATAAATAGCCCGGGCCTTCTATGGGCTTTACGTGGTAATTCAATGGATTGTATGAGTTAACCTGCGGCCCATAGAAGATTATATTTTTATATTTTGTTTACTTTTTCTACACCCAAGCTTGACCCAGATCCAACAAATATTGATGGTCTGGCATTCTAAAACGCACAGCACTAGTGGGAATACTACTATCAGAACCACCGTTCAGGCGGAGCATCGATTTCAATTGACAAACCCTAACAAAAGGGTTCCCTTATGAGCTGAAAGAAAATCTCATTCGTGTGTTTCCCTTCATTGATGCGGTGGCAGCTGCGAGTGTTGAAGCAAATTTGCGGACGTAGTTGTGGTAATTACCGAAGAGAAATAGTATTCAGGTGAGCTTTTCTCCGTAACTTAGAAGCTGAAATTGAAGCTGTAAACTGCCCTGGATCGAGAATAATTGCTGGTTCTTTTACAGATGAAAGAGCCTGGAAAAGTTTGATGCGTAAAGAACTGGTTCTGGCAAGGATATAATCTGAAAATCTGCACTTTTCTTGGCTTAACTGTCACAGACAGCAAATAAATAAGGTAATGTTAGAGGGATCATCTTTATAATTTTTGGCTCTGTGATTTTATGTTTATGGAGGATTGGCTGTTTAATTGCATGCCATGGTTTGAATCTTTATTTTGTTTGCAACCTAGAAGTCAAATGTTTAATTTCTAGAAACAAGCTCTCCATGTATTATGGGGTAAGATGATTGTCGCCGACTCCGCCCACTGCGGGAGCTTTGTGGCCAGTGATAGAGTTGGAGGGGTACAATCTAGAGGCCACAAGTTCAATTCTAGAAAATAGGATATTAGTTGGGTCTGCGTATATCTTGCCTATTCACCATTCACCCTTGTTGTCATCTTAGAAACTAGTTGGTCGGTTGAATGGAGAGGAGTCGCTGAACTTCAGGGAAACCACAGGAGGCGCCATTTCAAGTGTGAACAGTCATGATTCATGGATCAAATCAACTACCTAATGGGTGGAGTTAAATGATGACCTTAATGGATTATATGGAGCTTATTGGGATCACCTAAATCATATAAATGGGCTTCAAAATTTTATTATATATCTTTTAAATAACCATTGGAGGTAATTATATATAAAATATATTAAGTTATTTAAATGATGATGGATAGTACTACATCTCGGCTTACTTTATGGTTGATTTTGGATGCCTGTACTAAAGGATGGATATTTTTTTAATGAAGTTTGGTATGATTTTGATACCATTAAACATCCTTTTAGGGCAGACTTGAAATTATGTTATGATGGATCGAGTGCAAGTCACCTATGTGTTAAGGCTGTAGCTCTGAAAAGTGAAACGGGTGTTCCAACAAACTAATATTATTCTGTTGAAATTGGTATTTTAGCTAAAATATTTTTGGATTTTTTTTGTGGGACTCATAACTAGTTATGATTTTATAAATGGGTAGCTAAGATCATGGGTATTTGATTTTTTCTTTAAACCATATCTCTATTGTTAGTACGATATATAAGGATTGACACTATTCACAAGACTACACCCTTTATTGTAAAATATCAATTCCCTGTTGAGCCTTGTGAATTGTGTGAAATTAGGACTCTCCAAATTTGGGAGTCCTAGTCCTAGATACAAATTTTAGAATTTTATTTATTTATTTAAGGAGATATATATAATCGAAGGGATCTAGGAATCTGATTTTCTCACGGAATTGTGACAATATATTTAGTTTCTGGCATTGCAATTGGTAGATTTGTCTTCTGTTCAATGTCAGCACTTTTTGAGTAATTCAAATATTTTGTTTTACTGTACAGAGATTTATTAGTTGATGGAACGCCAGGCCCATGATTTTGCTGCTTCTGCTATGGCATATGCCCAGCAGCAGCGACAAGCAGTTAACATGCAACAGCAACAGCAGTTTGGATTCCATCCACAGCAGCAGTTCCCTCCGATGGTGCATGGTCCTCCTTTTATGTCCCCACATCCTTCGCTCCAACAATTCCCTTATCCCCACCCAGTGCAGCAGCCTCCACAGCTCCACCAACATCCTCCTCCCAATCCTTACCTAATTCATCTTCAGCAGCAACAACAGCCACCTTCAGCTTTCCCTGCCCATTTACCCCCTCACCTTGTTCCTCCCCCTTTCTCTGGTGGTCAGTATGACTCTGCTCCACCCCCAGCCCCTCCTCCATCTGATTCTGAGCTCCAGAAGCGTATTGACAAACTTGTTGAATATGCTACAAAGAATGGCCCTGAATTTGAAGTCATGATCCGTGAAAAACAACAAGATAATCCTGCTTATGGTTTTCTATTTGGGGGTGAGGGGCATGCATATTACCGCTACAAGCTTTGGCTATCAACACATCCCCCAGGTGGCCCCTTCAATGCTCCTTTTCCTCCTTCTTCTTTACCTATGATTTATCCCCCTCCAAATCCTATGACGAGTCCATCTCCTTTAAATGCATCTCCTATGAATGCTGCTGTTGGTGCTTCAGCTTCTATGATGGGTGCTCCTCAAATGCACCATCCTCCTTTTCCACCATTCTATGACCATCAACAGCACCACCATACACATCTTCAGCCCTACGGGAGTCAAGGTCGACCAGATTATGACCAGTCATCCCAACCATTTAAGGGGCTTTCGGGTCATCTTCCTTCTGATATTGCAATAGAACTCAATAATGTGATTAACAATCTCAGTGGTACCAAAGAATCAATCAAAGGTGCCAAGATCTGGTTCATGCAGAGATCTCCATTTGCACACGTTCTGGCCGAGGCTCTTAGAGACAAGATCTTTGCTTTGGATGATTCTGAGAGTCAACTTCACATAATTTACCTGGTCAATGACATTCTTTTTGACAGGTATGTTTCTATAGCTGCACTGTCTGTGGATTCTAATAATTTTTATTTAAAGGTTAGTTGATTCTATTCTGAAATTAGGTTGTTGCAACACTATTTCAAGTGCTCAAGCTCCTCACCCTCTCGACTAAGGGCACAGGAGTTCCAATCATTATCCTTGTGTTTTATAATTTTGCTGTCGAAATTTATTGTGTAGACAATTGGCTTGACATGTGCATACCTTGGATGAAGGTATTTGATTTGGTATAGATGATATCAGTACCTTTCAGCCCCTTTGATATCCCTTTTGAGGAAGCTCACGTTGATTATTATGGCGGCAATAAACTGTTTTTATAAGGGTTGTTGGGATTGATTATGAGGCTGGAATAGGGGGGAAAAAAAAGACGACTGTAGTTCATTTTCAGAATTTCAGGATTTTGCTTTTCATATATAGCTAAATTGAAAATTTTAAGATCTACTGGGATTTGCTATACAAGCACATGTATGACATTAATTTGATGCATTCTCCTTAACAATACTTTTTCTTCATTGAAGTCGGTCTTTGGCCATTTGTATTTTAGTAACATTTCTATTACTAAAGTTCTCCTACCCTTTGCATGAATAATTTGCAGTTTGCAAAGGAGGGTCAACCCGCGGGACCTTGATAACGAGGCCCTGGCATTTAAACCTGTTTTAGGTTCCATGCTTGCCAGGATTTACCATAACCCTCAAAATAAAGAGGAGAATCAGTCACGGTTGCAGAAAATTCTACAGTTCTGGGGTTCCAAGGAGGTCTATGATGAAGACACTATTTATGCACTTGAGAGTGAGATGATAGGTGGATCATCTATTCATTCTTTTTCAGGACATTCTAAAGATATATCTTCTGTTTCTGCAGAGTCGATGACAACTGCAGGTAGCTTCTATCATTTCCATGGTCTCCTCTTTTTTCAATAAGAGTTTGGGCGAACGAATATGGTTACTTAAAACACCAAGCATTAACTTAATGATCGACATAATAATTTTGGGTATATTTTCTTTCTATTTAGAAATGTTCCGGTTCTTATTTTAGCTCCTCTCTGTAGGAATGCTGCATCAAACAGTAAAACAGAGCGTCTCACATTGGCAGTCCGATAAGCACGGTTTTGTTCCGAGTGTTCCAGATCATGAGCTTCATGACAGACAAATTTCCCCAGCCATGATATCCCTAGCAAATCAGCCATTCTTGCCAAATGTTCCTGGCTCTATGCCCATAAATTCTTCTGTTCAACCAGCAAGTCAACAACCTGCTCTCCATTTATTACCAGCACCAAGCACTAATGCCGGTGAAAAATTACCCCCTTATCCATTGTTCCCACCCGGTCTTATCCCCGGAATGGTTAAGAAGATGCAGATTGGAAGTGGTGTGCCTTACTCGCCAATGAGCCCTTTGGACATCCCAACTATGATACCTGCATCAGATGTATCTCCCTCAGAGATTCTGGAGAGAGTGTCAAAGTTCTTTAAAGAGATTGGAGAGGTTAACCCTTCGGAAGGACCAATGAGCTCTGATTCAAAAGCTGAAGATGAAGACTATGACAGAGAACCTCTTGTTCGCAAGGGAGGCGCTTGCATTCCTCCACCTCTCAACTTGGTTGTTGACCCGGAAACAGGTGCGTATCCTGATGGAAGTGTGGAGCAGAAACCAGGATCAAGTGGATCAGGAAGATTGGGACTCGGGGCAACAGCTAATCCAAATGAAGTTAGTCAATACGACGATGTTTACACTTCATATAGAAAACAGAGGAGCACCACCTACCATTCATCCATGAGCACAAGGGCGGCAGCAAGGTAAAACGCCTGGCATGTTTCACCAATGGGCATGGTAATGTGGAACGTAAAAATTGTTGAAATACGTTCTTTCTGCTTTGTTTTTTTACTTTGTAATTACCTTGGTAGTATTCCGAGTCCGAAATGCCAAATTGGATAAATTGTAGTTCCAAACTTGTTGGTTCATTGTTCTGGTTAAAATTTACATTTGAGGGGAGGTTGTTGCAACAATGAATGACTGCTGCTCGGAAATTTCAGCCCGATTTATGTTTGATGATCCTCCTATCAATCTCTGGAGTGTTCTTGTGTCGATGATGTGATGAGGAACTGGAGACTTGGCAAAATTCTAAATTAGTAAATTCTTTCACAACGTCAGAACTAACCGGTAGCAATCATGGACACGTTGGCGTCTTTCAAGAAATACATACTGCTTTGCCTGTGACTGCTGGCTACTTCTGTGACCAAATTTTCCGAAAAGGAAACTGGAAGTGGCTGCTTCTTTTTTTGTCAATTACAGCACATGAAAGCAAATGAATGGCAATTAGACAAATGTTTCTCAAATGGTGCAGACCTCTGCCCGAATGACATATATACAACCACAAATTGCCGCTCACAACTACTAACAAATTCCACTCTTTGCCATCTCCTGGAACCACCTAATAACAAACAAAATCTATAAATTGATTTCTCACGACACCAAGACCATCAGCCTAATTCTTCGTATCCCGAGGTCCCAATAGAAAACAAAACAAAAAGAATTTTAAAAATAAAAATCCACAACCCAAGGTCGTCTCTTTTTGTCATTTTCATAACAGTAAGATCATCTCCACTTAAGATTCTACCCGTAACGAGCTGTCCCTCATCAACTTCAGGCTCAGACTGTTGAATCTTTCACGTGAATATTGCCGAGATGCTTTCCTCCAGTCTGTACCAGCCTTCATCATTGAAGCAAACTCCTCGTAACTAATGCGTCCATCCTGTAAGATGAAATTGAAAGGATGATTAACTTCCAACTTGGAAATCAAATGCAAAAGAACTAGATGTTATGTGTTGGAGATAAAATCTGAGGCATGAGACTAACCTTGTCCGTGTCAACATCCTGCATAATGGCATTGATAACTTCCTCACTAGACGTATCAGTTTCATCATTCAAAGCATCTCGGAGCTCGTCAATCTCTATGTAACCACTCTCATTTTGATCAAAAAATGAAAATGCTTTATGTAGATGCTCATCATTGCCCATCTTCTTTAGGTGAACTGAAACTGCAACAAACTCTCCATAATTCAGGGCTCCATCACCATCAACATCAGCCTGTAGACAGCAGTTCTCAGTTATTCACTTCACTAAAAGAGCAAAAATACAATTTTCACTCTACTGTATCAGACAGTATCTACCTTGTGGAGCTTTTTCTAAAGTAGGAACACGATAACAACTTCTTGCAGCTAAAAGAATCCAGGCAAACTATAATAATTACCCCCAACTTAACTATATAACATTTCAATCTTATGTCAATAAAAAAAAGCAATGAATTGGGCTTAATTTTATTGTTTCTTTTTTTTTTTCCTTAGCTTTTCATTAAATTTTTGAGAAAAAGTATGCTGGCTATTTGTCCAGTGTCCTCGGCTTGAGATGTCGGAGGACCGAATTAACTTTTAAGGAAGTAAACAAATATTTACATACAATTTTAGCCACTAGTTTCCAAGCAAAAGGTTTGAGGAAAACTTGAAAGAGTGGATAAATCAAAAAAGAACTTTTCGGTTGGGTAAGTCTTACTGCTTCCATAAGGATTTGAAGATCAGCATCAGGTATCTGCTGGCCAAGCTTTTGTAACCCAACCCTAAGCTCCTCAAGGTTAATCATGCCTTTGTTACCAGTGTCCATCATATTAAAGGCATCCTTTAAGCCAGCCACTTCCTCCACTGATAAATGCTCAGCTATCACCTGGAGATTGAATTCCACAAAATTCAGTCATCAAAAGTTCCAATTGAGCAAGACCCGGGCCAATATTTGGCCAAAATCAGCAATTTCTATCCAACTATTCTACAATAATTTTGGAGAATGCAAAACATAAAACATTACCCTTAAAGCTCTTTTCTTTAGCTTGTTCATTACAGAAAATTGTTTGAGCCTTGCTCTCACAGTCTCACCCAGTGAAACATTTGGAGCCTTCTTAGCATTTAGTAACCAAGGATGGTCTGCAAATAAGAGTCATGACTACTTGTAAAGGAGCAGCAATGAGTCTCTATATACAAAAGAATGTCAGATCAAAACATCAAATGCTACCAAGCACTTCCTGAGCTGATAGCCGCCGCTGGGGGTCAGGATCAAGCATTTTTTTCACCAGGTCCTTGGCATTATCAGATACTCTTGGCCATGGGTCCCTCTTGAAATCAATGACAGAACGAATGATTGCCTGTGCTACACCCTGCTCGGTTTCTGCATGAAGAACATAGTATGAATGTGTTTATGTTACGATTCAAAATTGCTAAAATGGGGGGAAACTAAAATGGACAAACTCCTTTAATTACAGAAATGGGACCAAGTCATTACTTGTTTAAGTCTTCATGCATGAAAATCCAAATAAAAAATTGGAAGAAAGTAGAAAAATGATAAAATAGGGGAACAAGTCGGAACATGTTTGCATTTTCATGCAATGTTCATGAATGGAAATCCAAGTAATGAATTGCATTCTTCAACAATGGAATCATTTTCTGTACTGTCTTATTTTATGCGTGTACACTCAAACTATACACCAGATGTGCAGCATGCTTTCAAACATCATCAAAGTCGAACAACCTAGGTTAAAAATTAAGTCATCAAACTGGAGAACTAACCTGCCCAGAACGGTGGAACACCACAAAGTAAAATGTATAAGATAACTCCAGCACTCCAGACATCAACCTCAGGGCCATAATTACGTTTGAGAACCTCTGGTGCCATGTAATAAGGACTTCCCACAATTTCATTGAATTTCTCACCTGTATATTGTGCATTAAGACATGCGGTACATGGGCAAGCAGACTAATGCCTCAGAAATCTGAGAAATCTTTAGAAGAGAGGAAAGAAGAAATGCAATGGGGTGAGATGCACAAAGTCTCAATACAAATATACAATGCAATACCTGGTTTAAAGAATACAGACAACCCAAAATCAATTGCCTTTAAAGGGGCTGTTTCCTTCTTATTTCCAAAAAGAAAATTCTCTGGCTTTAGATCACGATGAATGACTCCATGCTTATGGCACATCTGCATTGAAGAAAGAATAGAGAAACAAACTAGGTTATTTCAAACGAACAAGATTATTGCGGCGTCAGATCAAACAAGTTTCATTGTTGGGCCATGAACACACCATGGAAGCATATTTACCAAACCCTCAAAAGTTCACAGACCAACGACTAAATTGTCTTATCAAAATGTCCATAAGGTATTCTATTTTCTCTACAGGAAACCATAATTTTCTTAAAGTAGCCAACAGTGTGAAATGAACCTAAATTTTGTCACAATATAACATAACAAACTTTCCAGAAAACCGAAAAAGTACCAACAGCACACAACAGATAATGCAGATCAATATCCAGCCGAATCCCAAGTGCGAATTAAATTGCTACGCTCAGTGAACATAACTATACCTGAACAACTTCAACAATAGTCCTCATAACTGCAGCAGCGGCACGTTCTGTGTAATGGCCCCTTGCAACAATCCGGTCAAACAGCTCTCCACCCTCACACAATTCCATCACAATGTGCACAGCAGTATCATCTTCATAAGTATCCTTTAGTGACACAATATTGGCATGCTTTGGAAAATGTTTCATAATTTCTACCTCCCTCCTGACATCTTCAATATCCACTGCAGTCCTAAGCTTCTTTTTAGAAATTAACTTACAAGCATACTTTTCACCCGTGTTTACATCAGTGCACAAATACGTTATCCCAAATTCACCCCGACCAACCTCACGACCTAGATCATATTGGGCTGAGATGTCACGGCCAGTAGGGTCTTTCAAGACCCATAGCTTGTGTACACCCCCAGATCCATTAGTAGCAGCAAAATTACCATCAAAAAATGGATTATCCTTCTCCTTCTTTTTCCCATTCTGCCTCTCAGAGGCAGAGGTAGGTTTTGCACAGCAAATTCCCATGAATCAGAGGCCTAGAGGCTTCAAATCCTCCAAATTCGCTGTAACTTAAAAGAAGGAAATGGTAAACTAATTAGATGAACAAACTAATATCCGAAATTCATGTACAATAACCTACAGGAAAAAGACAGGATCAAAAGGAATAAGCTCCAATATCAGCTCATAGCTTCATTTAGCTTGCAATCTGAACTGCGATTTGACCTAAAAATAAAATCCCCAACAAATCTGGCAAACTGTGAAATTAGCATGCAATTTGGAGAAACAACCCAAAATATTTTGACATGTTTAATGAACAGGAAGACAAAAATAAAATAAAAAATAAAAACAAGAAGCAATAAACGTGGATAAATCCTAGAATATGCTAAAATCTGAGAGAGGATAAAGTTTTTCCCTCTACATCCTCGGATGATAAATTTCAAACCAGGAAAAGAAAACAAGAAACCAAAAAAGCGATAAGGATTTGAGCTAAATCAATGAAATGTTCTTCAAAAACTTAAATAATTAAACTTTAAGCAAAGGAGAGAGCCCACCTTGGATCCCTGAAATATTTCTCAAGACAAGGACCTGAGAGAAAATCTGGAGGCACCCAGATGGATTTCGTTGATGCAGAGCTTGAATCAATGTAAAAAACCAAAAGGCCTGTACTTTGTCATTGCGAAGGATAAAGTGAATGACAAATATAAATAAGATTCCTAGGCGTGTGAAAATGCGAGAGTGATAGCTCTCTCCCTCTCTCTCTTGTTGGATTCAACGTTAGTAGGAGAGGCAGAGGAAGAACCCTTCTGCCTGTCGTCTCTTTTCTTTTCTCTTTCTTTATTTCTTTTTGTATGTTTTCTTCCCAAAACATCCAACAAGGCTCAGGTTTTCAACTAAAATCAATAAATAAAGCTTGCTTTCCAATCTTGGTTTTTTATTTTCTGTAATTCATTTGAATATTTTTTAATTTTTGCATCCTTTTAAGATTTTTTTTTTAAAAAAAGCCAAAGAACAAAAAATAAAATAAAATACCATAATAATTTTAAAATAAAATAAAAATGTATACTTCTAGAAGCACTAGAGAAAAATCAAATGAAAGGAACTTTTGCCTCCAAAAACCAAAATGAAAAGTAAATATGTACTATTTGATTTTTCTAAAAGAATTATTCGAGGCTATGGTGAGGAAGAAAAATATATTGTTCTAAATTGGAGAGCTAACTGAATCCTTAGAAAATGTGGTGATAGTTTATAATTGGCTTGACATTTTGACAACCCTTTTTACTGTGATTTCACTACTTGGATTAAGTCCAAAGCCAAGCATTTTCATTTTGCTATTATTGTTTCTTTGTGGGGTCAAACCCATGGGTGTGGTGATCATATGGCTTCGTGGGTGTCATGGCCTGGTCAAATTCTCCAACCTTTGTGTTTTGGACTTTTATGTTTGGATTCCAATATTTATTTGTATTATTAAAGAAAAATACAATTTTTTAGCTTTTGTGTTTTCTTTTTCTAACCCATCATTATTCATTGTGTAAAATACACTTCAAGAGTCAAAATCATCACTGTTTCAATTTCCATATGATTAAACAAGTTTTAAGAAAAACCCTCATCTTTAGCTCTCCACATCCAAAACCAAATCTGTCTTGAGCTTGAGATAAGTGAATCCCTAGCATAAGTATCAATGCCCATGCCAAAAACAGAGGGAGAAAAATAAAAAATGTGCATGATTGATTCTAAATATTATATCCCCACATAGTATGTGAGGGTGAGGGTGAGGTTTTTGTACATACAGTCTGTTTCCGACCCCGTGCACGAGTGTTGTTTTATATCTAAACTACCAAAAAAAAATATTAGCCTGTTAGGGAAACACAGATTAATTAAAAAATTTCCATATGAAACTCATTTATTCATTTAAATATATTTATTTTAAATATTTTTATTTAAATAAAAGCAGCAGATAAGAAACCCAATAACAATTGGATAGCTTGAGGAGTTTCTTACCAAAACCTTCAATCTACTATTCAATTGGATTCTGACCATTCAAAGGATTAAGGGGGGCACAAAAAAACAAGACACCCTTTGTTGACCATGAATTCATGTGGAAAATGTTAGGCACATTGGGGACTGCTTATCATTAGAAGTCTTGATTTGTTGTTTGCCTGTCAACTCAGTCAAAAGTATAAGACAATCTATTGAATCAGTCTTGTGAAGAAACAAAACAAAACATATATATCAGGACAACACATAAATCCACCTGAATTTGTGAGAAATCCAGTAATACAGTCAAACAAATGCATTGACACAGATGGGATTGCTAGAGTTAATCAAAATCTTGCTTATTTCAACATGGGTATTGTTAACAAGTTCACTACCTGACTCTACAATAAATACAAACACTTGTCAACCAAAACTTGACAAAATTAGTGTTAAAGAGTAATTATAAAACTATTACATGCACTGCAAGCCATTGCATTAAAGTCCAAAAGAAAAGTCTGCAGGTGCCTAGTCTTCTGTCTTCCAAAATTAATTTCCATGAAAATGCAAAATTACTATTTCAGCTCTGACCAAGACTGTAACACATCATCTATCAAAAAAAAAAGACTGTAACACATTAGGCTCATGTGTTGATGATTGAAGCAGAGTTATTGTCACTTGCTTGCCTCCACATAGGCCATAAAAAGTGAACCAAGACCTGCCTTTTCAAGCTCTTTCAACGACTAATCACTGCTTCAATCTGCAACTCCCAATCTGCTGCTTTGGGAGGAAGATGTGGTTTCCTCAACACTGTCTGGAACAAATTCTGGTCCATCTATGATTGGTTGTATTATTGTATAAAATAGCTCATTACAGAAGATGGTGAAAATAATGAGAAAACCAAGCTAAGTAGGCTAGAAAGGATCCTGATAATACTGTCATTTCTTCTGTTGTGTTTTCTTCTCTTGTGAGTTTCACATCCGAAGCTGCAATCAATTTTAAAGAAGCATGTGTCATCTTTGGAAAGCATACGTAATATATCATTCAAAATGACTGTAACTGACAAAATATATATCACCATAACAGATACTAAATCCAGTTTCAACACTAAAATAGATATCACCGTGCATTAAACCTTGACATCATTTCCTATAAAATACTTGTTTTCACTTTGAAGCAGCCTTGACTTTGAAGACATAGTCATCTTAAATGGCTCTGGGTTTTTCCAAAGATGAAAAGATGCTTGAATGGCAGTTTGTACCTCACCACAAGCCACAAACATCGATAATCCAACTACCCGACAGCAAAATTTAGTTACTGACATGCTGAAATCTTCTATAAAATTGTAACCAACAAGAATATGGAAAAAAGAAGAAGAAAGAATGTCCAGATGAACAACAAACAAAGTAAAGTACTGAGGTTTATTTTCCTTCCTTTTTAGACATGGTTTGAAAGACGTATGAAAACACGACATAAACATGGTCATGGATGTAAATAGTCAAGAGACTGCATACGGTTTTTGAGTGCCAAATACAATCTTGGCATTTGATGTATAAAGTCTATCTCATGGTTTGGGAAGAAAGCCAAATACAATTTTCACTCTTTGACACCAGTGGATTGATGGCAAGGGCAGAGGATATTTTTTTATATGACTTGACATATATAGACGGTCATCACTCATCAAGAAATAAAACAATGATCTACTATTGAAGCTCTCATATTGCAGCTAGAGAAAAGTCCGAATGGAGCAGAAATATCAAACTCAACACGGTCCAACCAGTTGCCCCCAAGAGTAACAATCAAGTGAATCATCTTTATGCTGCATGACAGGTGCGATAGTAATTAGCCATGCTATATTAGCGCTAAACAATTATAGTCCTATCAGTTCATACCAATCAACATCTTCTTGCACAACCATGAAATTTTGAATCTAACATGGTTTTCTGGCTGGTTACCTTACAATTAAGTTGTCAGATGTTTACAACATAAAAGAAGTATCAGATCATTCTATATCATGACCTAGACAGTTACAATATAGCTGACTTAGCTCATATCTCTCAATGCTTATGCTGATTGATACATAAACATTTAGGAGAAAAGTAATTTGGGAAATTGTTGATATTTTGCACGCTTAAATCGAAACAATAGGCTATCAATTGTGCAAATTCAACTCCAGATCCCAGAACTACTCAAATCATTCTTTCTTGGCCATCACAGTCATCTGTCATACAACACCCACATCATACCCAAAAAACTTCAACAACCAGATTTACAATTACCCTTCTTATCTTCTATAAAGCAAAAGAAAAATGCTGGGGAATTAGAAATGTCATTCAACAACATAATTTAACATATATGTGACCGAATAATGAATCCATCAAACTAAACAAGTTGCAAGAAATAAATGCGTGTATATAAATCCTTGTTCTTGAAAGAGAGAGTACCCTTTATCTTTGGAGGGGAGACTTGTTTCTTGGAGAGTATTTGGAGCTGCTGGTTAAGCTATTGAAGGGCTTCTCTGGCCCTAACTGGGTCTACCTCCAACTGTTGTTCTGAATCCCTCTCATTGACGGCAACAAAGAACACAAGAACGAGCCTTTATTCTTCTTCTTCTCTTGAGGACATCACTTCTATGTTCAATCGAGTGACTAAAGAGATGGTGGGTTGTTGTAAGTGAGACAGGGTAGTGCAGAGAAAGCATTTGAAGGTTTTGGGTTCTGGAAACCACAGATGCTCACAAAAGGACCAGTGATTAACGACAAATTCCTGCAGGAGGGCATAACGGTCATCACGGAAAATATGGGGGTCTGAAGACGCTGAACTCTCCATCTACAGTTAGCTAACGTGGCATAGTTTCATTGGCGAAAGAAAGGGCGTATGAGTCAGAGAATACGTTTTGGGACAACAAAGCGGAGACAACTGAACGTATATTATTATGTAACAGAAAAACCCCACCAACATTAACATCGTTTGAGATCAGAAGGAAAACAAAACGGAAAATCAGGAGAAGAAGAAGCCGAGACACTGAGGGAGATGAAGAAGCCAGGGGCAGCAGAGAAGAAGCGGGTCCGAAGACCCTCCGGTGACCCCAATTCTGATACCCCTCATAGGGTTCGTTCTCTATTTCTCGGGATCTAGGGTTTCTTATCACAAATTTGTAGACGCCATTTCGATTTTATATGTGTGTGTACTAGTTTTGAACCCTTTTTTCCCAATTGGGAGGGCGAGACCCAATACAGTGTTGGTTTAATCTCATGAGATCTTGAAGAGCTCAAAAATCGGGTAACTGTGTGATTTGTGGAGACTGAATCTTTTTGGGGATAAAGATTGTGAGGATCATCTTTGGAAGTTGAATCTTTTTTGGATATTGATTGTGAGGAACGTGTTCGCTTTATACTTTATGCTCTCTGGAGCTTTTTTTTGCTTTGATTGGTGAATTGCATTGCATGACAAGGCTTTCCAACTTCGTGATTGATTAGTGAAAAGACTGGGGTTTTCAAGAGGGTGCCTGAGTCACCGAGTAGGGAACATTACGAGAATAAACTGGAAAGTTCTTGGTGCCAAAGGTTTTAGAGCTATGGGAAAATAATTTGGTAAAAACCCTCCATTGGACATTCTGTATTGACTCATAAGCAATGTAAAGAAAAATAGTTTTTCTTGGTTTCTCCAGAACTTATGAAACAATAGAATGCTACTGATCATCAAGCCCCTTATTAGTTGAAGAAACCAGTGCCTTTGTTCAATAATTTTTCCTTGTGGCTGCCTTTGTCATCCATGTAATAATACTGTTGGTATTGTTGAGTTCACCAGCTTCATTTAATTAATAGTTCTTACTTCATAAATCATAATTGTTTAGCTAAGGCGTTGAGTTTAAAGTTTTGTCTTATAGTTTCAGTCTGCATAGCATGGTTACTTTCAGTTTCAGATAAGAAGTCATATGCATTGTCACTTCCAATGTTGACACTTCTGGCATTCTCCCTGATATGTGATTGTTACACCTTGAGTTTATCTAATGCTTGGAAGAGTTTATCTAATGCTTGGAAACAGGAAACTGTATTAGTTTTTATCTTACTGATATTGGATACTCCTGAAGACAAAACATGTAGCCAAATGTACCGGGGATCTTACATGCAATCTGGTAACGTAATATGTCATTGAAATTAAAAAAATGGATATAAAGATTTTAAACTTGTATGCTTTTCTTCTCTTATGAGTGATGGCGGCATTGTGAATGCATATGTAGGCATGCTTGCTCCTTGCTGATTATAAGAACTTTCATCATCAGATTTTTAACAGTTTCCAAGTGATTGTATCAGATCTTTGAGACTTTGATAATTTACTCTCTTTTTATATTTGTTTCCTACGTAACTCTTGGCGCCTAATGAGCTGTCAAACTTTTGTGGCGGTGAAATCTTCGAGTTCATTTTTGATGATGTGCTTTTTCTTCGTAACTGCGATTGAAAAAATTTGTTTCCAAATACACCCTGCAAATACAACTTACTGCTGTGTTTCCCACGTTTCATAACTTTATATTCAGTCTTCGTAGCTAGATATATTTGTTGATTTGAATTGGTCTGGTTTGTAGTTATGATTTTTAATTCAATCAGTCTTATTTCTATTTGTTTGCTGATTTTCATTTGAATATTTCCCTCTAGAAACAAGCTGCCAAGAAAGATGTGTTTCAGTTATTTGCTGAGAAGGTTAGAGATCACAAGGATTTGGAATCTAGGTGGGCGGTTTTACAAGAAACAAGAGTCGAATATTTTCGAGGGAAGGATTTTGTGAGTTTTCTGAAGATTCATCCAGAGGTCAAAGAAATACTGGAATCTGATAAGAATTTAGAAGTTGAAGAAATTGCCAATGCTTTATTAAGAAGCAACCTTTTGGTGCGCTGTGATCGTGTGGTGAAAACTCTTCGTCCCGGGAAGAAAAAGTTGTCTACCTGGCCAGCACATTTAGAAATTTTCCCTGTAAGTTCTCTTTTTCCCCTTCCCCGATGTACAAATGTTTACTTGCTGCTCAGAAATGAGTTGTCTAGTCAATTGAATTTCTGGTCACAGTGCAAACTGTTTTTGGAATGGAAAATATTTATTAAAGGGGTACTGAGCTAGTTCCACACTACCACTACCACAGGATGGAAGCTATGACATAGCATTTATATTTTTTGTTGCATGTGTAAGAAACTATTTATTTTCAAAAGGGGATATTTTATTGAGTTGCTCTTGCATATTAGTCAAACTTGGTATTTGCGCCTATTTGTTAAGTTGGAAAACTTTTGAATGGTAGAGATAAGGGAAGACAACCACAGTCAGCCATCAAAAGTTTTGGATTCCCTGTTTTCGACTGATGGTGTTTATGGTATGTTAAACTCCAGGTCAATCTTATCCTTGTACGCCTTTTATGCTATTAAGAACTTAAGGACCTTTTTTATTATTTTAATGTGTTATTTATATCGGGATTGTATTTTCCAGGATCAGTTATTTTCAGAACATGATGCCTTCTTTGCATGGACATTTGTCAAGCGGCGGCCACTGTGGCAGACACTTCTCTCATTTTTCTGGCCAGTTTTGACGCTAGCTATTTGCTTGTTCCCTGTATACCCCCATAAGTGCAAGCTATTAATTCTCTACTTGTGTGCTGGGATCCTTCTGCTTATCATTTCCCTGCTCACATGTAAGTATGGAAGTGCCGGTTATATACCTTGATCTATGTAGTGATTTTTCTCATTTTGCTAGAACCTCCTTGTTGTGGCATTATTTGGGCGAGGTTATTACTTATTAGATTTAAGATCATGTGGTTGCATCACTTGTTGACTTCATGCTTTGCTGTTCAGTTACTGAAATATGTTGTAGGATACTGTTTTCTCACAAATGTGTATTGATAGGCTGTTGTTTGGTTAGATTGCTACCCTCTACCTCAAACAGGAGTACTTGGCATTTGCTCCAGTTTGGCTCTTGATTAGTGTTTGGTCTCTTTTCTCCTGTTGAACTCTTTTCTAGTCTTTTATCTTCAGCATCTTACACCCATCTAGGGAATTTCTTCATTTTTTGTATCTGCTCTTGGGATTGAGAAGAGCACTATTTTTTACCTTAAGCTAATGGTTGAGCCATACCCATATGAGTTCTGTTGTTTTAGTTCAGTGGAAAATTTACTGTTATATTGCCATGCCTAGTTGGGATAGGCTTAATTTTCATGGGACATGGATTGGTTTTATTCATGGATAAGAAATTCTATGATAGATGTGTGTCATTGGTGATGTTTAACTGACTTATTGATACGAAATTTTATCATACATTTGTTTGTCTGCCTTAGCTAATGTTTCAGGTTTGCCATTCTTGATGTTTTGCCGCCCTTTTTTTTTCGGAGATTTAATATTTTCCAAATCTTATGTCATGAAAAAATAATTCAAAACTTTTTTATGGGTAAACTCTTATGTATTCATTCATAATTTTACCAGGTCATCTATGAAAGCTGCTGTTAAGGTAGATTGTAATGATATAAGCAGGGTAGAGGACATGAGTTGGCATCATATGACACAATGATTGAGAGAATTTGAAATTAAAAGCATCAAGGTTCTCTTGTAGATTTTGCATGTGTTTTAGAGAGGCCGGTAGGATGATAAAACCTTTAAATGAAATCTTTTGCAAAATTTTGAATGTTTGAAAAATTAAACTTGGTTCATAAATATTTGTGATTGCAGTAGATGTAGTACCATTTCACTGCCTAAGAACATTGACCTGAAGTCTCTGGCTTTTAGGATTTGGCTTAGGCATTTGTTGAATGTTCATTAAGCTTTGGAACGACTAGTGATGCTTGATTGTCCATTTGTCCATTCAAGTTATTGACCTTTCTTGTTTGTGATAGTCAACTATACAATTGTGTGTTGGCTGTAATTATCATTAGCAGCTACATTTTGTTATGTTAATTTATTGGCATCGCTCACAATTTTTCTGGCGATTTCAGTGAGAGCTGCAGTATTTGGTGCTTTGTATATCATCCTTGGGAAGCGTGTGTGGTTCTTCCCGAACATCCTTGCTGAGGAAGCTACATTGCAAGAATTATTCCGCTTCTGTCCCAAGAAAGATGAGGAGGAAAGACCAAAGTGGGCAACAAGGCTTTTCTATGCAATATTGGCTGTGCTGGTCATATTGCTGTTGAGGCACCATGCCCCTGATGAGGCTGCGAGAGCCAGGTCATTCCTAAACCTATTTTGTGGCTATGTCAGCATTTCCATTTGTCGTTCAAAGTTTCAAAACAGTCTGCACGTTTATGTTGATATCATTGGATTGAAATTGGAAGGGATCTTAATCCTCATTCTTCTGTAGATCCTACTGTGCTATCTGCTATAGATTTATGACGTATTGTTTTGTGCTTCTCTCTCTCTCTCACACACACACACACACACACACACACACACAGTGGTCTCTCTTTCTCTCTCTCAGTGGTTTTTTGGGTCTTGTAGTCTGAAATCCCAAACTGCACTGCATGCAGGTATCAGAAGAGGGTCTCGAACATTATCGATGATGTTCTTGAGTGGTCCCCTAGATTAGCATTGTCTGGGATGATGGAGAAGCAGCAAACTATTGTTAACACCACAGAGCCCGCTGCTAGTGATGAAACAAGCTCAGCGAAGGTCCCTCCACCTGATAGGCCGGGGGCAGAAACCATCTTAGAGCAGCAAGATGAAGAAGTTGAAAATATAGAAGACACTGAGCGGCATTAACACCATAGCCGCACAAAATTGTATACCCAGCCAAGCCAAACACCACCTGGTTTGGGTGTTTTACCTTTTGAGTGTAAAACTGTAATCAGAAAATAATAGATCAGTTTTTCCAAAATTCACCTCATAGGATTCATGAGAAAAGGTTCTTGATGATTTTAATTTGTACATTTTCAATTGAGTGAGAGTGGCATATGTTTTTATTTGTGTTCTGCATCGAAAATGGGGAACTGTTGGGAGAACACTGAACAGTGTAAGCGTAGTTGTGAGCCCAAGACCGGTTAATGGGGCTTAACTCCCGCCTAGAAGCGGGCCGAGTCTGTCGGGCCCGTCGGCCCATGATCAGGTCTAATTAGAGAGTACCCGCGTTCTGCTCTTTCAAACGCTAGGGAGTTGGGAGTTAAACATGGGAACTCGAGTAGGTGTGAGTTCAGTTGTGTCGACTTTTGAGTGGCTAGAAGGGTAAGAATAAATTGACGCCTATTCCTTTCAAAGCGAGGGAGAGATAAAACTGAGGGTTTCGTCATTCTTGGATCGCCATCGTCAATGACGTGCTCTGCTTGTCGAAACAAGCCTCCGATCGGTAAATCTCGCGTAATATTGAGGAAACCTCATCGGTAAGTCTCACGTTGAGATCCTTGAGGATGTGGAAGCGTAAGTCCGATCTGTGTAAGAGACCTTGGTTGCGCAACCCTAAAGTTCTTCCTCGTTGAGCCTCCGATCTGTCAATCTCGCGTAATATCGAGGAAACCTCATCGGTAAGTCTCACGTTGAGATCCTTGAGGATGTGGAAGCGAAAGTCCGATCTGTGGAAGAGACCTTGGATGCGCAACCCTAAAGATCTTCCTGGTTGAATCCTGAAGTGAAGTCGACGCGGCTGAATAAGGTCTGTCATCCTTTTCGCTTCATATTTACAGGTTTTTTTTGAGAATTTTTTTTACAACGAATAATTAGGGTTTGGTGATTTCGAATCGTAACTCGCTGAGGCTATTTGTTGGACGGGACACCGATTGAGTCCTAATGTTGAACCTTCTGTTACTCTTATTCTCTTGCGGTTTATTTCCATCCGAACAGAAGAGTCTTAGGCTAATAAATAATGCTCGGCATCTTTATTGTACTTGTTATTTGATATTTTTGTTATAGATGATTAACACTTCTCGTGAAATCACTGCATCCTAAATTTACTTCAATGATGTAAGAGATGATCAATGAGTAGAACATTGTGTCTTTGACTCAAAATTTCCTTCTGATCCATTCGAAGTTTAAGATTCCAGAGACTTGGTTAAGCGCGAAAGTAATTGAAACTAGCTAATGTTAAATACATTCTCGTAAAAGCTGTTTAACTTCCACTATCGAGTTTTGTGTTGACATCAATTAAACATGTAAAATGAAGAACTAAATATGAGCACAATCTTCTCTCAGTTTCTGATTTCTGAATGAAATTAATTGTAGTGACTATTGAAGCATATCACGCAGTCTTGCTTTCCATAATTTGTTTACCTTATTAAAAGCAGTGTTTTAAAAGGCGATCGGGGCGTACGCCTTGAGGCTCGGGGCGAGGCGTTTGCGAGCAGCCTCCAGGCGTACGCCCTTGACAGAGGACTGTGAGGCTTACGCCTCATATGCCTAAGGCGTACGACTCGGAACAGTACGCACCAAGGCGTATGAGGCGTAGGTCTCACAGAGTTTGTTTCAATAGGTCAAAACTGAAGTTTAAACACAACCTAAATCGTGAAAGAGTGAAAGACCACTGAATCGCGCCACCATTCGAATCGTGACCTCCTCTCCATCAGCCGTGCCTTCAAATCGATCTCCCCCTTGCAGCCGCAACTCCCCCTTGCAACACCGCGACCTCTTCTGTGGCTGTCGCGACTCTCGACTACACGACCTCGGCCTCTTCTCTCCTGCAGTACTGCCAAGATCTCTCCTTTGTCTGAATCGTATCTGCTTAGGTGTTGCTAAGATCTCTCCTTCACTGCGTCTCTCCTTCACTGCGTCCCTATTCTGATCCTAGGTCTCCTATTCTTCTTCGATCTTTCTTCTTCAGGTGGGAATGCCAATGCTGATTATGTCATTTCCTGTGTGTGCCATGTAGTGTCTCCCTGATTTTTATTTTTTGATTTATGATGGTGCTGTTGCCGTCAATGTGATATTGCTTCTCTGTCTTGTTAATTTTTTTTTAAAAAAATTCTTTCTTATGTGTAACAAAAAAACTTTGGAATCTTGAGTTTGGCATTTTTAATAAGTTCCCAGGTCATTTGAACTTTATCATTGAGTAATAATTATCACCAATCTCAACAGATGAAAGGGTTCGTAAAATTGGGAATGGGTGAGTGTGATCTATCAGAAGGAAAAGAAAACAACAATTTGCATAGAGAGAGTTATACTTCAAGCAGTCTTTCCTTTAGTTCCTTTCAATGTTAGCAAACTGTTGATGGTTCAGTGGAGAGAAGAAACATAAAAGCCATTTGTTCTTTAGATTTGATCACTTGAATTGATGATGGATGGAGTTATGTCTTCATAAATTGATAAATTGATATGATTATATTATTTGAATGTGTACATGTACATTTTAGATTAATTCTTACCGAGGCTTACGCCTCGCCTCAAATAAGTCGAGCGCCTCGGTTTCTGAACCCGTCTTTTAAAACACTGATTAAAAGTGAAACTCTGATTTTAAATTAGTACAAATGTGGTGTTTTTTCCTGAACAGTGATTTTATTTTTATTGTTCATTTTCGTAGACTATTTTGGACTGTTTTGGATTTCTTTGATAATTGACGTTATAATCATGTAAGGTTAACATATATTCATTTTAACAAAATCTGTTGGTTTATTCACTTGGTAGATTCATATAATAGTATCCCAGGAAGTGATCAATGAAGCCTAGAAAGAAAAAATATGGGCAGATCATTTGAAGTCAGGAAGCAACAAAGGTATATATGTATACAGCATATAATACCTTTCTAGATGTGTTTTGGATACCTCTTCTTTTTCAATACTATGTGGTGACATGTTTAGATTTTTATTCCATGATTTCTTTTACAAGCATTTATTATTAGCAGTGCAATTGTAATTTGCGGCTGGAGATAAGCACCTAAAAGTATGCCATGTTTCAGGTGAAGGGTGGTTTTGCTTATTTCCAATCCTCCGGAGTTCACAGAAGAGAAACTAGAGTACAAGACACTGCATCTCATGGTATACTGGTCTTATCTCTCTCTCATCTCCTTCTCGTCAGTTCTTTTAATGTTGTTGTGAGACTCAAATTTGTTCGAGAGCCTGCTTTGTAAACTGAGTCTGCACTCTTTAATGTCTTTATTGGTTGTATTAGAGACTTGGAGTAGTATCTGTCCAATAAATCTTTCTTTTATGGTTGTGTTTATGTTCATGGCTTTAATGTGATCAATTGCATTCCTTTCTTTCTTTTATGGTTTAGTCTTGTTGCTAAGATTATGATAATGCCTATTTTATTTCAATATCTACCGGCAAAGAAGTTATCATCTGCAATTTTTTTCACTTAGTGTCAATTATTTTGTTTGTAAATTTGTTCATTCAGTTTCGTATGTCTGCAAAATATCCATCTCTGGAACTTCGAACACTTGGAATTATATTGAACAAGACACTGACTGAGATGAGTTTCTTATTAAGTGCTTCGTCGGCTCTTATGTTACTGTCAAATAATAATGACGATGCTAATATGTTTCCTCTCCCATTAAAGGCCCCCCTTGTCGAACAACCACTAGGCAAAAAAAACAGGATAACTCTTAATTTAGGTGACAAAAACCTGTACAGTAGTTGCTTCACTAAACACTTCACTCCTTTTGATCCAGCTCCTAATAAAATGCAAGGAATATTACCTGTTCGCTTGGGCATTGATCCCACTGAAGTATTATACGTTGAGTTGTGACCCTATATTATTTTTTTGGTCTGTTCAACTTAGCGATAATTTTGTGATGCTTTTTTTATCAGTGTCATTTTCCTGCAAAATAAAATGTTGTTACTTTTCCATACTGAATTGGATTATATGGCGTGTGTGCTTTATGTAATTTTTATTTTATCATGTAATTTAACTGTAGCATTGTAATTGGTGGAGACAAGTTATATTCTACTGATCACATTTTAAACCTTCCTTGACTCATGTTACAGTCACGGTACATGTGATATGGACATAGGTCTTTAATGTTTGGAAATGGGATATAAATTTCTTAGGCTAGGTGTTCAGCCAACTACAAGCTCTGTCGTATTGCTAGTCATAGGTTTTGCCAAGTGTTCAGGTTGTCAGAAGTTCTAATTGAGTTTGTATGGGTCCTATATTTCTACAAAGTCACATGTTTAACTGCTTCATAATAGATTCCTAGATAATATTGACAAGAATGGTATATTGATTCCTCTAGGTTCATGAGTGATGCCTATTGCATGTACAGGCCAATTGCGTTGGATTAAAAGTAGTATTAATCATTTCTGGGTCCAGTCTTTTGGTGCAAGCTAATTCTATTGATTTCCTATGTTAATTACCTTTGCTGCTTACAATTTTGTGGTATTTTGTTACTTTTTCTAACTGGTATGCGGTTGAAGTTTGCATCATGTGATACAAATGTAGAGGTGATCTCCAAGCATGCTTTCCCCACACCACAGAATTAGGGTGTTTGCTGACAATCTTCTCTCTGTCCTCAACAATGCCAAAGGTGCAACAGTTGGTGTTGTGGATGTCTTTGGTTTCTATTTAGAAATTTGATTTTCTTGCGTTTTATTTCTTCGCAGTGAAGAAGCTAGGTTTGTGGTGTGGGGGATCTCTTGCTCCTCTTCAGGTAGTCATGATTAGTGCTGGTACTCAGTTCGCATCTTCGATTGAGGCATTCAAAGTTTTAGGTGGAATGTAAGTTCTTTTCCATAGTTTCTGAATTCACCGACAATTACTTTCGTTCTTTATGGTGGTAAAATTTCTACTCTAATGAATCTCTGTGATTTCAGACTGACCACAGGTGGCATACTCTTGCCTAGTCTAGCATAGTTTTAGAACTTTAGATAATCAACGGAATCAATTGTCACCATCATAATTTTATAATATCAATAAACTAAAGAATTTCAAGCTGCTTTGCTAAACTCTGAAGATTGACGAAAACGGACTCTCTTTTACAATTGAAGCTTTTCATGTTTTTTTGTTGTATTTGGTGATTTTGCTTTGCGGGATGATCATTTCGTAGTGCGTTTTTAGGAATAGGCAAATAAGGTTAGTACTTTGTAGTGGAGCCAGGATGAGCCTTTTGTTCTCTCTGTCATAAAGAGATTATGGCGGTGTATGTGGTAAAGCAGAATTTCTTTTCATTGGGTACTTTCGTCTCAATTGATTTGTTAACTAATATTATTGGATAGAAGCCCAATTATATATTTTTAAGCCCAATTTTGTTGGGCATGGCCTAATGAAAATGGTCCTCTGGCAGACAAAGTAGTTGGCCTTGGGCCCAATACTATTGGATAAGAGCCCAATTAAATCCTTTTTAGCCCAAATTTGTTGGGCATGGTCCAATGAAAATGTGCCTCATTTAGGGAAATAGTTGGGCCCTGGCCCATTGGAATATGGCCTAGGTCGCTTGAAATTGAATCAAGTGCGATGTAATTGGGCCCTAGCCTATTGAAATTAGG
This sequence comes from Tripterygium wilfordii, assembly GCF_013401445.1. Lineage (NCBI taxonomy): Eukaryota > Viridiplantae > Streptophyta > Magnoliopsida > Celastrales > Celastraceae > Tripterygium > Tripterygium wilfordii. The sequence continues at coordinate 4,493,993 of NC_052235.1, forward strand.
CCCAGGTGATATGGTGTTGGGCCCTGACCCATTGGAATTAGGCCCAGTTCTCATGAATTTGGGCCTCGCCCAATGAAATTAGGCCCAGTTTACATATAGTTGGGCCTGGCCCATTAGAATTGGGCCCAAGGCCATTGAATTGGGCCAGAAGTAGTTGGGCCCTAGCCTTTGTATATAGTTGGGCCTGGCCCAATCAAATTAGGCCCAGTTTGCTTGTAGTTGAACCTGGCCCATTGGAGTTGGGCCCAGGTACATTGGAATTGGGTCCGATTGTAGTGGGCTTGGCCCATTAGTATTAGGCCCAGTATGCATATTTGTCAAGGCAGTATGTTACATCATCAAAGCAAATAATTAATGCAATCATTTCACAGAAAACATGATCATTTAACACGGATGGTATGAAATTATGAATAATAAATGTTAATGGCGACTAACGTAGACACCTGAAACATTAATCACGCTACTAATTTGCTGTTTGGCTGGAGAGAAACTACAAGAAAATTGAATGAAAAAATTTGAGAAAAGACAGTTCTAGCTATTTATTAAGGCAGTATGTTACATCATGAAAGCAAATAACTAATGCAATCATTTCACAAAAAATAAATGTTAATGGCTACTAACATAGACGCCTAAAACGTTAATCACGCTGCTGATTTTCTGTTTGGCTGGAGAGAAACTGACAAGAAAATTGAAGTAATCGAACTAGACTTCGCTATTAATTTTCTGTTTGGCTGGAGAGAAACCATTGGAATAAGACTTCGCTACTAATTTTCTGTTCTGCTGGAGAGAAACTGACAAGAAAATTGAAGCTATCGCAAACGATTTGAATTGCACTTAAGATTCAAAGATAGCATGGTCAAACAAACATCATTCCATAGCAATATGCTACTTTTCGTTTCTTAGACCTTAACTGTAGCGAACAAAATATATAAGAAACAAGAGCTCGATCCGATCTGTAAGGTGAGAGAGACGAATATGAGAGATACAGAGAAACCGACCTTGAACCGTTAATGGAGGCGATGGTTTGACGTCCTTGAGGATATGAAGGTGTGACTGGCCGATGAGTGTTAGACCGAGATTATCTGCACAAGGTGAGCGTCCTCCGAGGCTGCGAACTTGTGGACGGGAGGTACGTCAGGAGAACTTTGTTAGTCTCGGCATATCGATTTGCTAAAAACACCAGATCTCCTCAGAGGCGGAGATCTTCTTGACTTGAGGCGCATATGTAGACTTAATTGAAGATTCAAGAGTCACCGCGGATCAACTTGCTGAAAACGCCATATCTCCTCCGAGGCGGGCAGCGATCTTGTAGAAGGGAGGGGCGTTTGCAGACTTTGTTGGCGATGCTGGAGCCTTGAGTCACCATGGGCAGATCGACTTGCTAAAGACTAGAGATCTCCTCCGAGGCCGTGATCTTGTGATATTGAAAATGCGACGAGCGAGGAGGTTGAATTGTGTAAGGGAGAGAAGACGGGCGAACTACCGCTGAGGTCCTTGAGGCGCTGGACCGCAGGATGGACCTGGCAATGGTCGACGACATGAATTTACTCAATTTAGATGTTGAATTGGTGTGGAATTACTGGATTAGATCTACAGCAATTAGGGTTTGTTTCGTAGTGAAGTTTTGGGTGGGAAGACGAAAATGAAGCGCGAAAAGCAAAGCGACTTGGCTGGTTTTCAGTTTTTGATATTGTACGAGTAGATGGAACTCGCCTTAATATATATTGGTGCCTTTACTCTTTCTTTGGTAGCCACTACATCTAGATGTACTGCCTGTTTGGTGCTCCCGGATCCGCTGCATCAGCCGTTGTCACCTTCCGTTGCATCAAACGGTGCGGCGGAAGCAGTGGATCCGCTGATTAAGAGCACTTGCAATGGTGTTATTTTGTCTGGACCAACAAATATGTATGGGGTTTTGTGTTTTGTTGATGTGGTTGTATTGAGTTTTGTGTTTTGCTGATGTGGCTATATTGGGAGGTGTGTTTTATATTGAAAGATTGTGTTTTGGTGTAGTTTTATTGGGGACAACATGAAGGGCATGAGAATTTGTTGGCCACCATGTTGGGTGGAAAGGAAAATGTATAGGAATATGTGTTTTGTTGGTGTGGTTATATTGGGAGATGTGTTTTGTTGGTGTGGTTGTATTGAGAGACATGTTTGTCTTGACTTTTTATGTAATAGAAGTGGGACCCAATATAAATTTTTGCTGGGCTAGCAAATTTACACTAGTGAAGTTGCTCTAAGTGTCAGTGGATCTGTTGGAGGAAAAGAAGCTCCCTTCTTTCCACAGCGGGAGGCCAAACGTCTCCCTTCTTCTTTTTTTTTTGTTTTTTACCGATGTGGACCCCACATCATTATTACATTTTATTATTTTTTAATAATGTGATCCTACAAATGATAACATTTATTTATATTTATAACATTAATTTCAGTTTTGATATAAAAACAATTTATAATTAATTTTAATAATAAATTATATTTATTAGCTTAAATATAATAACAAGATTAAAAAATTATGAAAAATATTTCAATATTTAAAATTATTTTTAACAGTTTTAATACTTAAAATAAAAAAAATATTAAAATTTTATTAATTAAAAATTAAAAATATTTATTAATTAATACTTAAAATGATTTTAATAAGAGTTATATTTATTAGATTAATTTTAATATGAAAATAAAAAATTAATATTATAATATTTTATTTCAACAGTTTTTCCGCTAACGTCAGTTTTTATCCGCTAGCATCAGTTTTTAATTCACAAAACACCTCACAGCATATTTCACAGCTTTAAGCTTAGCATATTTTTCACAACTTTTCCGTTAGCATTGAAAATCAATCTTTCCGCTGTACCAAACGGAGCCTGGGCTGATCTTGTTGCATAAGAGTTGCCAGCTCACTATGTTGCAAGTAATATTCAAGAGATCATGCTAGAAGTGATTGGACCAGCCGAGCCCAAAGCCATGTCCAACTGAATTAATTTACTGAAAGGGTACAGCTTTGGGTCAAAAGTACTGTTTTGCATAGGGAAGGTAGCATCCAATACAATTTACTCACCGAAATACTACACACACTCCAGCAAAACTTGATTAAAAGAGCAAGTTACAGACGTAATAGTCTTGGGATCAAACCGTGAACAAGTTCCAACACAAGCACGAAAATCTGTTTCTAAATGTTACAACAACTAAAGAAAAGGTATCTCTGTACAAAGAAACAAATGGGAAGAATGATGACGAAATCTAGCAACCTGCAGGCAAAAGAAGCCACACGGTATATTCATCATCTTTGCCCATGTCAAACCAAGCCACAAGAAGTCTGAAAACAGCCAAGAATGATTTGCCGTCCGGCGAAAATTTGCCAGCATATGATTTACCAAATTAAGAGAGGATTCATCCTTCACTAATCTATTAACTGGATGGTTTTAATCCCCTGCCTTGGTGCACGTCACATCTGTGTTGTTCACCGATTTGAACCACGCCTCTGCAATGTCCGGTTTGAGGAGTAGCTTCTCTGTTGATGGTCCAGATAGTCTTTACCTTCGCCTCTCCCAAGTGGGATGGATTGAATCCCATTGTGATTCTGGTGGTTGCCATTGCCATTTACATAATTGTGCGAGTCAAATGTGTCCTGGCCTTGGGCCCCTCGGGGATCTTGCCGACTATTACATGAATTCCATATCTCAGTGGAGTCAGATGGCAACGGCTCAGAACCTGAAGAACTCAAGGACTGAGATGAGAAGGTGGGACCAGAGGCATCACCATTTGTATGCTTGGATGCAACATCATTTGTTTTCTTAGCAAAACGTCCTCCACTGCCCCTCACCCTTCTCATAGCGTGCTGGTGCCGAGATTCATGAAGATATGGCTATAGAGGATGGGCAAAACCATAAAGATATCATCAGAAGACAGTTAGATTACATGTAATTTATGTTGATACAACTGCTTATCAAATTAACGTTTAAAAATATATTTCTCATTCATTAAACATGGATCCAACCCACAATTTGATCATATTCATAGCATAAACACAATTGACCAATAAATGAGTAATTCCCTTACAATAACCTCTACGTTCCACAAGCCAAAACGATTCTTTTCATTCCCTATCCTATTGACAGGTCTAGAACAAAAACCATGAGGAACAAAAGATGGATCTAAAACTAGAGGAATAAAATGAAAACACAGATTTATAACAATTTATTGACAAAAATGTTTATGTTACCATAAGTCAGACATGTATCACATCACTCAGATCGACTGAAATGATAAAACTTTCAGCTTAAGAAAAATTCATAACAATTGTGTAAATATTTGACACTTTTGATCACACAGTTGCCCGCAACAGGAAACATCAGCAGCAAGAGGAGAATAAAGACCCCACATAACTTAACAGACCCGCGAGATCCAAAGGCATGCAGTACCTCATTTGAAGAAAAAAAAAACAGAGAAACACACATGCAAACACACTCACAGACACACACACACACAAAACCTTAGAAAGCACACCATTCTACACACCTTTCTATTTTTTATCTGCTTCTTTTCAATCTCTGCCTTGGCACGTGCTTCTCTTCGCCTCAAAATCCCCTGATACTGCTTTGCGTTCACATAAACAGGTTCTTGTTCCATCTCCAGTGGCAATGGCATTCTAGCATGAGGCATTCCAACAAAAGGAGTATAACCCTGCCATTAAAAGGATTAACTCATCAGCCAGAAAATCCCACATTTAAAGCATTTTATACATCTCTTTGCTTTTGGAGGGAGAAAGGGGTTTCACAATAATTATTGTAAGGCAAAAAATACCAAGGAAAATCAATGATAGTTTACCCTTTGCACATGATGAAAAATCCAGAATTAGCCATTTTTAAAGTCAGCATTCCTAAACAATGTCTACAATTAAAGTGACAAAGCCACTCGTCCATTATCAGAAATCAGTCTATGGCCCAGCTAAATCATTATCCCAATGGATGGTTCACCTAGGCCTTCTTTTCTACCTGCATAAGAAAATGTTAAACCCATTCTGTCGAAAAATCTATTACTACGTCAAAGGAAGAAGATTCCTTTAAACTTGATAGCTTCTTAAACATTATTTGTAAAAGAAATCATACAAAAGATATCTTATTTTGATCGATTTTTTGTAACACGACTAAGTAATACATTCTAACACCTATTTAAAACAGGCAAAAATCGACTAAGAATAAGGAAAGGGGGGTGAGAGAGGGGGAAGACATTTCGAGTTTTTTGCTTGACTAGAATCTCCTCGGACAGAAAAAGAAAATTTTAATAAATAATACAGTCGACACAACACAAACCGAAAACCCTGATATCCTCACCACCACATCCAACCTCAAACAATATCGGAAAGGAGATTGCAGCCTGCCAGAAGAATTTTTAACTGAATGAGAGAATATGAAACACCCACCTTGAAATGTTATTCTTGCAAGTACATATTACCCACGTATGAGCAGCAGAATTAGATACAAAGACAAAGAAATACATTTATTGTATATCATATCAAAATGCTGCCCTTCAAGTCAACAAAGCCGCGCCTATAAAGCGTTGAAAGAATCTTAAACATAACTCAATCAAATGCAAAATTTCCACACGGACCTCTCATTAATTATGAGACACCTGATGGCCATAAATCCCAACCAGTGGTACGTTGGTTGGGGACTGAGACAGAAAGAAAAGTCCAACCCAACCCACAAACATGAACCTATCTTCCATTGCCCAGGATTCAGGGCAAATTGCTCCTCATTCGCCCACACTCTTGCTGCCTATCTATTTGTTCACAAATATTTAAATGAAAGGAAACTGAAATCCAGAACAACTGGCAACTGAAAGTTGAATAGTAATACAAGCAGATGCTTTCATTATAAAACAAAGGAAAAACTAACAATATTTAAAATCATACCTATTTCCACATCTGAAAATTAAAAATCTTTTCAATCAAAATAACAAGCCATTTAGATAATGACATTTCATCTCGCTCATTATTCTCAAAAAACAAACGTAAAGAAAGTACTCTATAAATCCCACATCCAAATGTAACATGCAAAAACCGAAAACCCATGGTAAAAAAGGTAAACAACACATGTGTAAGGCTCCCACAATGGGCAGGGTCAAGGACGGCAAGATTTACGCAGACCTTACCACCCCATAATATGCAGAGAGACTATTTTCAAAAATTGAACTTGTGACCTCTAGGTTACACCCCTGCAAGGCTGCAACCCAACCACTGGGCCACATGTTCTCCTGTAAGAATGGAAAACTTATATAGCCACAGATCAATCGTGACTACAAGTTAATTTCTTTCCCGGAGCAATGGTTTGAATAAGGAAAGAGAATTACAAGTGAAGGCAGGCAAGTAAGTCAATAATCTATCCCACAAAAAAAAGTATGTGCAGATTTTGATGTCAAGACCAGGCTTAGTTAGCATACCAAAGGTTGATGCCCATAAGTCATCATCCCACCATAATATGAATCTTGGTATGGATTTGACGCGCATGCCTACAAAAGGGTTGCAACAAACTATGAATCCCTCCACCAAATAATGTAAACACAAGTTCCAATTTTCCCGACTTTGGAGTAAAGGTTATTGTCTTTATCATGCCAAACTCCCAGTATTATAATAAAAGGGGGAAATAACATACAATCGAGTGACCAACAAGTTCAAGCTGTGTAGGTTGAACAATAGACTCATCCTGCATCATTGGCGTAATTGACGCAACACACTGCAGATTTTGGTCCCCTTGTCCATAATTCGCTGCTGAAATTAAAGAATTAAATATTCACTAGCATGGCAATCAACAACTTGTTCTCCTTTAGCTGGAAAAAAACCATTATTGATTATACATTTATACCGATAAATTTTCAAGCCATTTGACATATAATAACTTTAAGGATCCATAGTCAAGCTTTACTTGATTAAATGACATTTACAAAAACAGTTTGAAGTACCTGATCGTGAAGATGCAGTAGCTCGCCTTTCTTTTCTAGCATCATTTCCTTCCCTATTTTGCCCTCCATCAGACAGTGAGTGATCGTCATCTGACTCTGAGCCATTTTGCCCCCCCTGAGAAGATGAGTTTGATGGATTCCCCTGGGTCACAGCTGGGTTGCTGGAATTATAACCAATACCTCGCCACCAGGGTTCAGCATACATTGTGTTAGATGGTATGCCGTCTGGGTCAGGTGCTCCATGATTTTCATTTGACTTTGATTGCATCCCTGAAGTTGCTCAAACAACAGCCAATCGCTGGACCCCCTGCCGTTTAAACAAAGTAATTTGGAGTGAGCGTAAATATTCAGAATAAAACTTCAGGAAGACAAGCAAACAAAGCATTCATACCAGAGGCTTTCGGAAAGAATTTGCGAAAGAAGGGGGCAAAATGGTGCAAATGCATCATCCACTCCCTACCTAGTAAGGGAGAAAAAAAATCTGAAAGAGAAATTATTCCTTCTTTTTACGAAAGAAAAAATAAAAATCCTTTCCTAAAAATTCCGGAATTTCAATCAGATGGAAACCCCTCCACCAATGCTCTATCACACGGATGAAAAGACAAAGAAAATAAAGGGAACAAAAACACAAAGGCTCTTATTAGTATAAAAGTGCCACTTTAATCCCAGAAAAACAAAAAGATGAACAGGATGTAGCTTTTCTTTATTCTTTTTTCCCATTGGTTTTGAATCAAAAGACAAACATTTGGGAACAAAAAGTTCTCAAAATAATGAAATATAAGCTTCTGAGAAATTTATTATTCTGTCATACCTTTTCTGCATCCAAATGCAAAGTTGTAAATCAGCAAACTAAAAGCTAACACATATAAAACAGGATAGTGGATTAGATTGTATAGAAGTTTGCATATCATTGAGTGACACAAGAAACAAAAACTGTATTCTCATTGTAAATCCATCGGAAAATTAACATCAACAACATCCTCTCAAGTACAACTCTATATTAACATGGTATATGGTTTCAATAACAAAATAAACGAAAACCAAAAATGTAGATACTCATTAATTAGACTTCTATGTTGTCACAAAGCATAAGTTCTAGAACTCGACTTCTCAATAGTGAGCATTGTACATTCTTTTTTTCAACATCCTAAATCCCAAATTAAAGCTAAGTATTCAACATCCCTTCTTATCACACAATCTTCTCACATGCCTTATTTGCTGAGAGTTTTCTTTTCTTTCCTGTCCTTCAGAACAACCAAATAATGTCAAATTTCTGATCTATTGAGTTACCTTGTCCAATTGTTAAGCTGCGCAACTCGACCAACTCAAATGGGAATGAATATCAGGTATCAAAATTCGTTTCTCCCTTACTCTTACATATTTCACAACCAAAGAGACCATGAAAAAGAAAATAAATAATGCATGCATAGACTGTATCTTCGAATTCCGTACCAAGACGCTGGAATTCTTCTAAACCAACAAGACAACCCCACTGAATGTTTAAATTCTCTCTATAGGGGCAGGAAAAACAAGCATCGTCACCGTCTTCAATTCAATTTCTCTGAAACGTACGGAATGCTCGCGAAATCCCAACTTAGAAGCCACACCCGAATTTCAAATTTCAATACTTTCCCGCAGTTTTCCCAAAACACAAATTACCCTCAAAATTAACAACCGAAGGAACAGAAGTAACCATTTTAACTGAATACATAAAGAATTCTAACAAGAATTTCAACTCTAGAAACCCTAGAAATCAGACAATAAGACATGCAAAGCCAAACAAACCCAAACTTGAAAGAGAGGAATTCGAATCCATTCAAAGAATCGTATAACAGATCAGAAAAACTTACTGGTTTCGTGCAAGAGTATAGAAAAATATACGGAAATCCTAAATCTTGGGGTTTTCGGTCTTCTTGTTCGCGTATCGAGGCGATCAAACTAGAGTCAATCTTATTTCTCCGCGAATTCCAGTTATACCAGTACTAAGAGAGGGTTGCCTATTTTTACTATGAGAGTTGGTTTATGATAGCAACACCGCCTGTTGACACTTGATAGCCGTCTGTCTACCACCAGTTATATCCCGACACGTGTGCGAAAATTCTTGGCTCTCGTTAACCCAGGCAATTGATGCGAACGCCGCTTATTAACCAATCCTTCACATTAATCCGGGATAAAATAGGAGTAATCTCCTCTAGGTTACAAGCATTATTCTTAACTAAAATACTACTAAAATTTTAGATAAATTTTTTTCAAGTCTAATTTATTAAACTCTATTCCTAGGATTTAAATGCATTTTAGCTAACATAATAATTTTTTATTATCGAAATATTTAATTTGGAAATGATCATCTAGATCATAATTTGTCGCACTCTCGCTAAAAATAATTATTGAGATAGGTTTTTGAGCTATTTGTATCGTATCTATGGAGATTGTTTATTTTTTTGTGTCACTATTAAACATAAATAATGTTTATGCAAGCACAAAATATATCAATTAGAGTATTTTATGTTAATCACAATAAAATTCATAATCTTAACACTAATAAGAAATAAAACTTTAATATTAAAAACTACCTTTTAAAAAAAGTCCAGCGATGTATGTAAACACATCGCTTCCGGGGCGTGCTTATCAGGGGGCCTTGATAAGGCCCACGTGAGATGCACTTGACGAGTAGGATTCGAAGAACGCGTGGCCCCAAAGTGGGGACCACGCAAGCAAGGCACCCAAACAATCCACATGTCACACTCACGAACGTCATTTTTTATTTTTCTCCGACTGGGTAACTAACTATAATAATAAAAGATGGTAAGACTTGCCTTTCACAGTCCATTCATAACAATTCAAAAAATAAGTTATTAAATTTATGAAAAGAAATGAGTAATTATTCAATCCTATCGCATCACATTATACGCAGGTGTGGTATACCGAAATTAATTAGATTGTATAAATTCAAGGGTGATTGGTGACAATGTGTAGATAATTTGAGAATATAGATAAATATTTTATAATTCAAATTTGAAAAATACACTAAGACCGTGAATTGATTATGTCCTATTGAATCGTTGCACCATATTAACGTAGAATATGGTGTACAGGACCATGACAAAATTTCTCGAAAGGAAGACCATCATTTTCATTCTGTGCTGCAACAACGTCAGTCTTGTAGCTCTTTTATGAGGGTCCCTATTTTGGGCCGGAGAGGGAGTTTGGTATTCAGATAAAGTTTGGGCTTATTGTATTTGGGCCCATCTATAGAAGTCCAATCGCGAGGTCGAGTTCATGGTGCTGGGCCAAATCAAACCGCATGAGAGTTTTAACTTGCAAGCTGTAGTTAACATGCATGGCAATATTAATATTTTATTTTATCCAAAAAATCTAAAACAGATATATCTAGTAAAAGATTATCTTATGAATATTCACTCCCCCAACATACTCCGGATTAGTATTAAAATATGTCATAATCCCAATATAATTTGGATTAGTTGGTATGTATAAATACATAAACACATTGTTCTCATGGTTACTTGCTAGCTATTAAGTACAATTTCTCTTAAGACTTTTCTCAAGTACATACCTATATGGAAGACTACAAATGATGTGCTCCCTCTAGTGTATCGATCTGTTCCAACTCAGGAGGCTAGGAATTGATAAATGAGTATATTCTCCCAAAGGCCAAGAACGAGACGCGTTCAATGATATGCGTACGTCTAGGCTATAGAGGAGGAGGTTGATGTTTGTGATGACGAAGAGAGGTGGTGGAAGGTTTTTGAAGAAGGATGTAGTTACAATTTGTTATTTCTTTACAAAGTTTATGAAGAGGACAGAAAATAGCAAGCGCAGGAACAGGCGCACTAGCACTGGAACATGCAAGTCTGAGAGCGATACCAAGATTGTAGATAAGAACACAAGCATGCACGAGCATCGTCTTGATTATAGCACATAATACAGATTTTATGTGTTATGCCAAATCAGACAACTTAAGAAGGCCATAAAGAACAAGACATTATTCGATGATCATGTGAAGATATATGTTGTTTTCAAAAATTGAATTTCTGATCACCATATTACACCCCTGTAACTCTATCACGAGGGAAAAAAAACCCAACAATCAACATGATCAATGGATGCTTGTACGACCACCAGTAGATGAATAATTAACTAACACATGCATGGTTGCAACTTGCAATTGCATGGTCAAAAAGATTAATCAAAGATGTTCCTAATCATTCTTATCGATTAAAATTGTGACATGAAGTTTAGTAATAATAACTTTGTGTATGAACATATGAAAATATGTATGATCATCATGACCAACAAAAGGAGGGATCCACATGAGTCATGACTGTAAAAGAGAAGGGCCTCCTATAATGAATGTGACTATCCTTCACATATTCCTTCTATAATTATATATATAATATATTCAGAAAAGGTATCTTCCATGGATGAAGATTAAATGTGTATTCAAAGCAGAAGCTTTCCAGTGATTATTTGTTCTTTTTATGGGCTGTACGTCCATTAATGTATATTGTGGGGCATATGTGTATATGCATCAACTAGACAACTGCTACAACAAAAAAGAAAGTTGAGGAAGCTCTACTTTGGCTTCACATAAAAATAACAATTTTGGACATGAAATGATTTTTTTATCAACTACAACACATTTATTTGGGACAAAACTGTGTGAATTCAGAAGTTTCTAAATTCAATTCCACTAGAATAACATCTTTGTTACCATGCGTTGGACTTTACCTTAACTTATTCAATCAGGTGAAAAAATTATGTGTTCGAGGGCTTAACGATATGAGTTTAAACCCATACGAATATTGAAAGGATCATAAACTTGTATAATATCATTATTGGTTAAAAAAATGTTTAATATTTGTTACTTTTACAATGAGTGCAACTATAACCTCTACATACACATATATTTAACAATAATAAAAGGAACTTACATAAAAACATTCCATGTATAATTGACATAAATTTTTTTTAAGATAAAAGCTCTGAGTATCAAGGAAATCCCAATATGTAAATTATTGCATACATATAGGTCACGAATATATATACATATATGTATATATGTATAGGATAATTACGTGTATAAATAATTGAGGCAGAAAGTTTCAACATGTAATGAATGTGCATGCATGGGTTGTGTATGACTTATTATGAGAGGAAGAAGAAGAGACCGGTGAAGAAGGCTAGGGTTGAAAATAATGATGACAAAATTCTCGAGATTCTCTAAACTCTGTGTGTGTGTATGACAAATGATGACAACCCGCACGAGTCTTTCATTGGATTCTCTTCTTGATGCTTTTCTTCTGCTCAGACACCCAGACCACATTTACAGTCTCAGTCTGACACCTTAATCCTACACTTTCCTTTTCATTACTTTCTTTTTGTATTATTTTTATGCATTTGTGTTTTCGCTACTTCCACTCAAAAGGCTTCCCAGGAGCAAATTAGCAAAGCCAAAGTAGGGAGAGAATGGTGCAACTTGGAAAACTTTTTTGCAGAAAACCTTTTAGGCTTCAAAAGATGTGTAAATTAAGGAGATGAGGTGCATAGATGGTTGGTGGGTCTTACTTGTTTTCTTCTGATTATTGGTTTTAATTATCAATTAAGTTGATCTTAATCATTAGTATTAGCCACACCAAAGGCTACAAATAAGGAGCAAAAAAGAAGGGTTTAGTAAAAGAAGAGTTATGCATTGCAAGCTAAAATCATCACATTAATTCATAATGCTCAAACTAATGCACACCCACCATTACATTAAAGTCAACAATACATTAAACCAAAAAGGCATTAAAAGAAGATTAAAGTAGGCATTTAATTAATGCCTTAAATTTAGTTGGAGAAGCACCCCCATCTCTAATTAAACTCAGTGATGATTAGTATACCCTACATAATTTTCAAAAACTTCAAACTAAAATCATCAAAATTTGAAGAAGAAAATATCATGAAGGTCAAGCTTCCTAAAATCACTCCTTCAACAAATCTAAAAATCTATCACACCCTATATTTCAATCATCATATCAAGCAAAAAAAAAAAAAAACACCAAAAGATGGAAGGAAATTCAAACAGAGACATTTCCTAGTGCAAAGAAGAAGAATAACTCTATATCTGGTGGAGCAAAGAAAGCAATTGGAGTCCTCTGCAAGGATGAGCAATTGGTCATCACTCTCTGCTTCTTTGGGGCCGGCGGACAGGTGTCGATTTCCGGTATCCTAAACCTTTCAGCTTTTGGTGTAGAACAAACATCATCAACAGCAGCACCATCAGAATCAAAGCTATCATCAACGTTTGACATTGTTTCCCGTTGACTATTGTTTCTCAGTTGCAGGAACTGCTTCTCTCTTGGTTTTCTACAGGCTCTTGGTCTTCTTCTCCCAGATGGAGCCATCTTAGAGGGGACAAACCAAATGAACAACTTTAAAGCAGCTAATTTGACTGTCAAAGTAATAGCAACGTAACAAAACCCCCAACCTTTCTTGCTTCCAGAAACAAAAACCCAGTGGTAGATATGGGGATTTAGGACTACTGATTGATGAACACACAAAACCCAGATGAAATTTCTCTAGAAAAGGCCAAACCCAACAGAAAAATATTCAAAACCCAGATACGGTTTCTCAACAGAAACTCAAAGCCACCATCCTTAGCAGAGATCAGAAGTCTCTTTTGCTACAGAACAAACTAATTAACTAGACAGTATTCGAACTAGCAGAGACCAACACTACTTTAAAGGTGCCCAAATTGACTGAAAAAGTTGTAGAAACAAACCCTTTTGGGATCAAACTTTGCTGATTCTTGAAATGGATGGCTTATCACTGTCGAATACAGAACACTCAGAAGACGTTTCTCAATAAGAAACCAAACCCAACCAAAAATGAAGCCTTAAGTACCGTTGAATACTCCAATATTGAATTTTTCAAGGAAGATCGAAACCAAAGCCATCTTTAACAGAGAGAGGACACAAGAGAATAAGAACAGCTTACCTTGTATTTCACGGAATGACAGAAGGATCAACAGAAGTAACAACATATGAGAGAGAGAAAAGCCCTCATCAAAACCCTAGCAGGGGGTGACAAGGAAGAGAGAGAGATTTCACTATGTATGCGAAATGTTAGTACATCGTTATATGGATTTGTGATTAGGGATTGATAAAGTCCGGTCAGGTTACCCGCTGCCCAAAGCAACAACTTGAGATGAGAAAGAGGGGGGAGAACTCTTTCAAACTTTGTGCATTCTTGGGATATTGTATTAAATTAATAAAACGATAACATTATATTACAATTAAATGAAGTTCTTTTTAAAGGGGATATATATATATATATATATATGTTTTGAAATTTGTTGATTTGAATGGCCAATTTAACTTCAAAAAACTTGCACGAAGTTAAAAATTGTAATTCAGATTAAGCAAAAATGAATTAAAATAAATTTATAGATACCTTCATTGTTTCTACATTAATTTGGCATGTCATAATAATCCAATATTTATGTGGCAGATAGTAGATAAATGGAGAAATTTCAATGATTTTCTCAATCAAAAAAAAATGATGGCATAAATTGCACATGCTGGGATCAAATAGATTAGGAATAAACATGTGAATCCTAGGATAACTTTTGTAGATTTACATAGTACTACTGCCCACGAGGAGTTCATAGGGTGTTGTAAGATTCTCAATGTCTAAAACTAGATTTTATACCAAATGAAATTTAAATTATTTTGTGTAATGTAGTCAACTAGAAATAAAAAAGGTAAAATTAGAGAGGAAGAGGACAAAAAGGGGTTGGGAAAATGCACTGTTTTGTTCCTAATAGGCGCAGTAATCTTGGCTTCATTCACTTCACCTGGTCAGACAATTTAAAAATGTCATGTAGATTTCTCTTCAGGGGATCCTAGAAAATGATCACTATGCACACATGTGGCTCACTAATCCACAAAATTTGAAATTCCATGCAACATTTAATTAATTAATTAATATTGTTATTGTTAGAGGCTTTGAGCTTATCTTAAAAAAATAAAAAACACACACACATGTACATGGGTCAATGGTTCCTTCTTTCATATATTGTCCTAAAATCTCTGTCCAACCATCATTGGATACCTGTTAGGGCTTATCACCACAGCTTCTAAGTACACTCCACCGACTTTCTTCGAGAGAAGTGTAGTTTCGTGTTTTTTTAATGAATAATGATATCATACAAGTTTCTTTTGAATATTTGATACTTCCTTCGTCCCGTGAAGACGATCCTACTTCTTTTTTTACACAGATTAAGAAAATCTAATTAATATAATAACAACATTCAATTTTACTCACATATTTCCTAATGCACCCCTAATTAATACTTAAATGATCATAATTAATGTTATGATAACAAAACACATTAAATAAGGGTCTTTTAGGAAACTAATGAACTAATTACATTTTAAAAAATGAAACATGACTATAATTTGGGACAGACGAATAAAGAAAGTAGGACTATCTTTACGGGACGGAGGGAGTATATGCTTAAACTCGAGTTGTCAGGTTTATGCACACATAAATTTTTCACCTGACAACAAAGTAAGTTGATCCAAAACCCAATACGTGACCACAAAGATATTACTCATGATATAAATCAAATTCAAGACTTTTCAAATCCATATAGTTTGTTCTCATTGATATCCACCACTAAATTATCACTCAAACACTTAATTATCACTCAAGCGTTAATAGTTTAGTTTCCACTTCATACACTTTTCCCCCATAAATATACAGGTAATAATCTCAGAAACTAATGCATTATAGATGCAATGCAAAGAGGCCTATGTGCTTAGTGCTTGAGCATGTCCAATGGGTTACTCAAAATAAGTAAAAACTTGTTTTAAGTAAGATTTTTTCATTTTTTTTTATCTTCCAACGGGTTACCTAAACTCGTATCTATTTCTAGAATTCATTTTTGGGTAACTCAAATCTAGGGTATAACTCATGTTACCTATACCAATTTTAATTATTTTTTATTGGATTTCTCTCTCTTGCAACTCTCTCTCTCTCTTACTTTTTATTTTTCTCTCTCTTCCATCTCTCCCTCTCTCTTACTTTAAAATAATTAAATATTGGATGTGATATCAAAATGAGGAATATGGTTGGAAGGGTGTTAGAAAACTGGTAACCTAAAATTGTTTTTTACTCAAAATAAGGGAAACTGTGTTGACCAGATAAACAAGCATCAAAGAAGTGCCTGAGAAGTCGACTACCATAGAGTTGTACTGCACACGCACCACACACACTCAAGGAGAAAAACAGAACAAATTGAAAACATGATTGCAGAGGTACCAAGGCACCGGCAAATGAATGTAGTGCATAAAATCAGATGGAAGTAATGAAAGTTACAAGACAACTGTTTTGGGGATTTGTAATTTTGTTATGAAACTGTGTTTTTAGGTTTAGAAGTCCAAGAAATCAGTAGAATACTATATCCTGATGACAGTTAATGGTAACACTCAAAAACAAGATGCTGATGGATATTCTAATATATCTGACATTACAAAATTAACCATGGTATTTGCAAGTTCAATTGGGCATGCATGCGTGCTTTTGAGGACAAAAATATGTATTACATGACCAAAAAAGTGGATGAGATTTTCATATATCCATAGCAATGTAGGTATTATAAGTTCAAAGGTATTTTTTTTTGAATAGGAAAAATGTATTCAAGCATCAAAGGGGCGCAACCCACAACTATACCAAGGACAAACAGTTAATAAGGCCAAAAACTTAAAGGTATTCGTAGAGTAAAATTCCTGCTTTCACAAGCATTGTTCACTTCATCATCTTTTAATATCCTAAAACACAGTATAAATAAATAATCCATAAAGCTGAGAGAAGCCCAAGGATTGCGAGCTTATGACGGCTCACATTGAAAAAAAAGAGGCATGGAACACATCATGAAACTCAAGAGATGAACAAGACTAGAAGAGAGAACCAAAAGAGATGCGCAGAATAAGATATCTCATAGTTTAACTCCAGTTCTACAGAAACTCAAGTTTAATCCTAACCATAATTAAAGCACAAGGATCAAAAAGCACAAGTAAACAGTAAACAGTACCTTTACTTCATAAAACAGAAAGCCCCGCATCAATACTACATAACAATTCCACAATAACAAGAAAAAGGTTACAGATATTGCAGGTAGAAGAAAGCAAATTGAAGCAAAGGTATAAAAAGTCACCGTCCTCTTGAAACTGCTGCATCCATTTCCTCCACTGATGAGGGAAACAACTCAATATAACGACTCCCAAGTGTCATCCTATTCCTATCCTTTGCCATTGCTGCTTTTGAATCCTCTGCATTTGCAAACTCTACAAATGCTTCCCCAGTAGGTCTCCCCTCCGCATTCATTGTAAAATGAATTGAATCTTCAGACACCATAAATCTTTGAAGAACTCCACTATATCATCCTTTCCAGCTGAAAATGGCAGTCTCCTCAATCGTAGAACTCCAGTATGTTCGGCAGACTCCTTTCACTCATCATAAGATCTAGCCCTCAAGCCACTTCGTCGGGGTGAACCGCCCCAAGCATCTGAAACTTCATTTGCTATTGCTTTGTAATATTCTTGCCTCTTACTCCTAAAAACCTCAACATATCTCCTGCCCATGTTTTGTCTATTATTTTGACGGGCAAAATCAACTTGCATAGGATACCCTAAAACACAGAAGGATTCTCCAGTGAACTTGCCACCCTTGCGGACAGAAAGTATGTCAACAATATCCAGACCATGGAAGAGGTCAAATATATCAGCCTCACTGCAATCGAAGGGGAGACCACGCAGATGGACAACAGGAAAAGGTGGCGGTTGACTAACATATCCATATGGATGTGGGCTGTACATCAAACTAGGGCCAGGAGAAGCCCCATAGAATGAAGGACCCTGATCAATTACCCGCTGACGCTTTGCACCCATTTCCTGTCCATCCGCACCATCGATATATCTACTTCATTTAATCCAAAAACAAACAAGTAACATGTTAATGAACATTTGAAATTTTTTTAATTAATGGACCCAAAGTGGTCGCCCATGCAAGTAATGAGCATGTGGCTGTTAGAAAGGAAAAAAAAGAAGAAGCTTTTTGCAATCTGCATTCTCATCATTTATCAATTTTCTTAATCCATCATTTATCATTGTCAAGAAGAACATTTTCCAGACGAGCACTGCATAAGTTTGACCTCCCAAGAACACCAAGGTAATCCTTTCAGGATATGACAGAAGCTTGTTTTCATTATTAGGGATTATATAACCTTTCCAAAGATCCAATGCAATGGGCTACAAGGGGCAACAATGTAGTCTGCCCTCTGGGTGTAGAAATAATAATATCAAGGATAATGAACACGGTGAAAAAACTAAACCACCAAGAAATTCTAAATATGCTATATATCATAGCTATGCAGGACGGAGAAACAATTCTTGAGAACTTATTGCATTAGGCCCCAATTAATTTGCTATATTTCCTAAGGATAATGCTTTTTTTTTTTTGAGGAAAGAATTCATTAGATAGAAGAGTCAGCAATAGCAAAAAGATATTAGTGGGGAACATGTCCCATGAGCATAACAGAATCAAAACAGTTCATTCCATGACGCGCCAAAGAGTCAGCTAGCTGATTGTTGCTCCTAGAGGTGTGGACTATTTCACACTGACAGTCTTGCAGAAGGAGAAGAGTGGCATCCACACAAGAACCATAGGGGGCAAGCACGGTTCTATTGGAATTCAGGTCAGAAACAATAATAAGCGCATCACCCTCAAGAATAAAGCTCGTAAGATTCAAGGCCACGGCTAGCTCAACTCCGAAAAGAAAGGCAGTAACTTCTGCATAGAGACTTCCCCCAGCTGAGGGAATGCGTTTGAAGCTAGAAGCTAATATTGCCCCGTTAGCATCTCTCACAACCGCCCCCACACCTGCATAAGAATTGACAGCCGACGAAGTTGCATCAACATTTATTTTCAATCTCCCTATTGGAGGAGGGATCCAATGGCTAGGCGCAGGAAGAGGTGCAAAGTGTTGAGGAGAGGAACTGGAATAGTTAGACTTGAGAAAGGATGCCTTAATGATGACATATTGGACCCCCAAAAAGTGACCCTCATTTAGTGTGAAGTATTGGATGTCAAGTGGACCCTATAAATGTGTCTTCCATCAATGAATATTTTATTGCCACATAGATTTTAGGAGACTTTTGGGGTCATATTTTGGGGCCTCTAGCATTGTCCATTTCCTAAAGATAAGAATACAAAGGGTTCTGGGTATATCACTTTGGAATGACCAAGTAAACACAAATTCAAATATAACTAACAAAGAAAAAATTGCCCAGAAACGATATACACATGTAAATTCAAGGAAAAAGAGTGAGAAAGAAAATATACGTTTTAGGTATGTCAAGTTAACAGAACCCCAGACGTTCGGCCTGCAAACTGAATCACACCAAACAATGAATTAAATTTATTGGAAAACAAAGAAAATATAAACCAACTGCACCAATCTTTTACAAAACACCAAAGAAAAGCACAAAAAAAGAAAAGAAATCAGAAGATAATAAAGTGAGGTAAAGAAATCGATCTAGAAGGAAAAAAAAGAAAAGAAAAAGAAAGTGGAAAGCGAGAGAAAATCGCATACCCTCTGTAGAACATAGAAGATCACAAGCACCGGCGTGCTTGATCTTTCTGATGTCTCTGATACATGATGGTTAATTGGCGAGACCGCGAGAAGTGATGGCTACTGGCTATCCAATATGACAGTGCCTTCGGAGTTTGGTCTGGCTGTGGACGATGAAAAGAAGGCAGTGTTTTGGCCCAAAAGGATTTCCTATCGGGTTATTGGTTTGATGGGCTGGAAGATTGAGCCCAAACTAACGGGAAAATCTTTCGGCCCTACAAGCCTACGCGCGCGCGTGGCATTTTTATTTCATAGAAGGGCCGTTCAACGCTTCAAGGAATGTAACGGATCGGGGGAGGACCTGCATGTGCAATAAGAGTTAATGCGCGAACGGCTCATTGAGACATTGATATGGCCATCAGTTGATTCAAGCACAGAGAAGATAGGCTGAAGCATTCCAACCTGCAGGTTCCTCCTTCAATGACCGGACGTAGAATTCATGAAATTAAGCTCTTTCAGCTTCCATGGCAAACTTTTCATATCACTGACAGACAAGTTTCTTGTAGCCTGTCCTTCTGTTCACTGTTTGAACTCAGTATAAGGGCAGGTTTTCCAGATAATATTGAAGCCTTTCAGTTCTCATCTACAGGTCTTTTGAGAAAGGATGTATTATTGTAAACTCAGCGCCGGCCCTGAGCACGGGCCGGCCTGGGCAACCGCCCAGGGCCCCCAATCTGGGGGGCCCAATATAAATATATTATATATATATATATATATAAGTACACACTTATTCACTTAATTACTTAAACAAAGTTTAATTGCAACATTCTATTGTAATTTTTCATCAGGCTCATCTTTTTCATTATCATCAATTTCAATCCTGTCAAAATGGAATGTGTGAGATTTGGAATTTGCAAGTGATGGACAAATAAAGGCAAATAAATGTGGGAATGATGAGTGTAACAGGGCATCAAAAACATGGGAACTGTAAATATTGAACATGCAAAAGCTGTATTAGAGAAAGTTATCAAAGTAAAATAAAGACATGCTCATTACTGAGCTTAAAACCTAGAGGACATGGCTAGGCTTAACAGCAAAGTTTTGATCATCTTCCACAATATCAACATGGAATTCCTCAAACTGCTCACATAACTCCCCAAAATGTCTGACTGTTGGATTGCTATGTTTTCACTTTCGTATCATATCCATGAGTGCGGCCAACATGTGCTCCAGCCTTTGTTGTCCATCCTCTAGTGTTTGTAGCCCCATCTCTAGCCGGGCTATCGCTGCACGCATGCGATCTGATTGTGGAGACGCTGCAACTGCTGATGAGAAATCTCCAAGTGGTGATGCTGAGGGATCTTCTTAGGTCTGCTTCTTTCTTGCAGAAGTTGTTTTCAAATGGTTGATGCTCTGACGCCATGTCCTTCTTTCTAGCATGGTGACCTGATATCCTGAAAATGCTTGAGGCTGAGGAGGTCGAATGTTTTTGAACAAAAGCAACCTTGTAATAAGCCGTGGGAAAAATAACTTTCCTGCCTTTGTTGGCTTCTTCTCCACAAAGTATTTGGCTTTGAAGATCGTGGCCAAATAGATCTTTCCAATGTCAAACCAACGCCCTTTATACATAGAGTATAAAACTGACAAGAATTTCCCCCGTCGTTCTTGCTCATGGCCAATAGGACACAGATTTTCCCTAACAGCATCATCCAACAACCACATCTTTGAAGGCAAGTAGGCGCGGCGTGTAGCGTTGTTGTGTTTATTCCTCTTTCCCCCACACATATCATCAATCATCTTCTACTTTGATGCACAGATCGGTTGTCGAGATCCAGTGGGCTCATCATCTACTGGTGGATACCCCAAGCAGCAACACAGATCTGCTGTTGTGAATTGAACTTTCACACTAGCTATAATGACCTGATAAACCAGTTGATCCCTTGTTCGCTCGCTTCGTGGTAGCTCGATGAGAGTGTGATAGAAAGAGCGAATGATTTGAGGATACACCAGTAAGTTATTTTCTAGATCTGGATCTACTAGAAACAACAAGGAATGCTCCCTCAAGTAGCGCATCGCCCATTTGTTGATGACCTCTCGCTGTATCGTTTTGTCGATTCTACAGTCAGGAATGATTTCAGCTTCATTGAACAAAGCAAGCCTGGACTGCGATCTTGAGGCTATGGTGCATGGGCGTCTCAGCATAGTTTCTGATCTCCGTTAGAGAGAAAACACACTTTTGCCAGAAATGATTGAGATGGCGATAAAGATGAAGATGGATCGAGAAAATAAAGAAAAAGTATTGTATATATGAAGAAATTCGGGGTGCCTGTCATATCAGTACTTACTTTACTGTCACGCTCCACTGCCAGCTTTTGTCTTTATTGATCGACTTTTTATCTAAAATTGTGCTGGCCACCTTCTTTTTTTCTACTTTTTTTAACTAAAAAATATATTGTTCTTTTCCCCACTTGAGGATGAACTTTTTTGTTTTTTGTTTTTTTATTAACTGTTGCATCAGCAGAGAGGAGCTCCAAATAAAGGGCCTCCAAATAATTATATGCCCAGGGCCACCAAAAGGGCAGGGCCGACCCTGTGTAAACTCATAAACCTGGACAATCACAATCCAAACACAAAACACAGCAAATGACACTACCCCATTAGTTTTCCTTCTTCTCCATCATCAACCAAGCTCCGCGAGGTTCATAAGTAGAGTAAACACACAAATTCAGATGATGGTCTTACTTACATGAATTGACAAAAACAAGATCCGAACTAGGCATTTGTGGCTTCATAAATCCACAAGTGACTTCAAGAGAGCATTGACCAAATTGTCAAGCCACGTCAAAGAGAACTAGGTTTACCAAAATTATTTGCCACATCTTTACCCAAAGAATGTTCGAAAAAATGACTACAAATTGCATTGAACATATCAAGATGACAAGATTGGATATCTCACATGGGTGGCAGTGTCTTGTACATCCTATATAATCGCATGATACACCAATGGTTTCTACTTTCTAATTCTAAGCAGCTACAATGGTACAAGAACAGCTTGATCAATACAAAAAAAGAAATCAGTACAGGATGCATGTATCTATCAAGCGAAATTCTTGAAGAGAACCTAGTTGCTGGCAGCCAGCATAACGTAGCTTCCAGCACTGCTCCGACTGAAAAACTGAAAGCGAGATGTGTTACACCTGCAAAAGAGAGGTAACAGTAAAAAACAGAGTGTGAATTGGTTTGCGGTAACAATCTTAAAAAGCAACTTCAAGAGAATTACTTTCAACGTAGCAAACCCCTTTAGTATTAGCATCTTTATGTCAACTTAGGTATCAGCCCAAAGAGAGTAGTTTGATATCTTGGGAGGTACAATTTGGTGTCTTTTGATAAAATTTCTTTGTTCTTTCTAAAAGAAAAGAAGGTAGCCAAAGAGGATAAAGCAATTGGGTATGAATGCAAAACAACATGATGGGAATTATAAAATTATTCTAAAAAAATTGCAATTTTTTTAATGTAACACTTCCTACAACCTCATTATTATCTCCAAAAAATCAACAATAGTGCACATAATGGAACAATGAGATGAACCCTATTTTAATGAATTGCAATTTTTTTAATGTAACACTTCCTACAACCTCATTATTATCTCCAAAAAATCAACAATAGTGCACATAATGGAACAATGAGATGAACCCTATTTTAATGAATTAATGGCAACACTATTAATAAATCGATCTAATTTTGAAAGTAACAAAGGCATGCTGTTCATAATCTGGTTATGTAACTGTGAATGATTGCAAACATTGGCTGAATCGTACCGTGCTGCAAGCTGCCAAAAAGCTCATCTTACAAACAAAGTACAGAACGAAAGTCGTACTGCATCATGCCCAATGTTTGAACAAAAATGGTCATGTACCATCACCAAAGGCCATTGACTGAGTGAGCACCATTCTCACACGAAGCTGTTTCAAATAAAATGATCATGTACCGTCACCAGTAAGGGAAAAAAAGACTTACAAGCACACACACTAATAAAAAAACTACCCACCTTTACATCTAGGCAAGGATCATTAACCATGCTCCTTATTTGAGACACTATGCCAGCATTCCGTAATTTGATAAACCGGCCAAATGCACCAGGACTCGATGGAAAAGTGAGATTTACTATGGCCCAAACTGCAGCTGTCCGTAATCGGCTGTCATTACTCCGCAAAAACTTGATCACGAAACAATGTGCTTCCTTGTCCACTTGGGGAAGCAGTTGCTCTATTACAGCTTCTTTGTGAAACTCATTACCACTCGCAATATTGCTGAGGAGATACATTCCCTACACGAGAAGTGTTTGAAAGTTATTGCAACATACAAAAATTTAATAAATGACAACTCTAATGCTTGACATCTTTTCCCTACTCATATTTTTGTTGACTCCGCAGACTCCTAAGTACCTTGTGATCTCCAAAATCCGAGGAGGCTAGAATGCTGACATTGGCTCGTTATACACACGCTTAAATGTGGAAGTTCCATGCAATTGCAAACCATCATCATGGGTGCCAACTGCTACTACATGGCAAATAAATACTAGACTCGTGACATTACTAATAATTGCTTTCTAAAATTATGTCATGTTATTGGCATCTCAGATAAATTTCCCTTCAGTCACAGAAATTACGTATTTGTCTGCGATTTCTGAGCATCTTACTATTGCATTTATGTGGTATGCAGATAGTTTGTCAGAAGATGTCAAGTCTTAGCATCAGGAGTCTATTTTATATCATAAATCTTTGATTAAATGTACATCTTTGAATACACAATGTACAGCATACAAATTCCAAGTCATAAGACGACAGGTTCTATGGGTAATTCTTCACGTTTTTAATTACAAAAACACAAAGACAATTATGCTCACCCTTGTAACATAAGAAGAAGTAACAGTTTCAACTATAGGGCACTGAAATGAGAAATATATTCCCATAAGAAGGGGGTTTAGAAGATAGGAACTTGATATTTCAGCTTTAGTCACAACTTCACAAAATTACAACAATTTTTTAACAGTCATTAGGAAGTAAGGTTTTTCTATTAGTTAGTCCTTTGCAGCTACCCCCAGTTCCCCTAGTAGAATCATCAACTGGATCTCTAGTAAACAAAACTCAAATCTTCACAGTTCTAAAAGATGAAACGGATAAAGTGCAGTGATTTTTTCCCACGTGTGTCTCATGTTGGCTTTTGGCAACAAGATATTACCTACTATGTCTCATTATCAAATGCATATGGCACTCTATCCTACAGTGCCATATTATGTAATAACAGTTCCAGATTTACTTCCTAGAGCTTCTCCCTGAAGAAGACTTCTTACCTGTATGCAGATTTCGGCTTTTGAAGCACTCTGTAATTGCCGCCCTACAGCATCTAAGATGACACCATCTTCAGCAAACATGTACTCAACCGAGTTTATACATCCATCAACAAGATTGCGAACTAAGGCAAGAGCTTGCTCTTGAACGGGAGGCTCAGGGTCTGGAGCAAATGCAATTTAGCAAAAAATTAAGTTCAATTAAACATTATTACCATACCTAAAAGGGACTCGAATTGTCACAAATAAATCAGATCATGACCACAGATGAGGCTTGCTATTTCAGATGCAGAGAGTTCCAAAAAGATCCCTTCTTTACACTTGTCATCAGCCATGAACATCATATTCCTCAAAGCCCACAAAGCATTTGACCTGACAGTAGACTCGATGGATTTTGATAACTGAACAAGCTGTTTTATGCCGCCACATTGTATAAATGTTGACTTACGTGTTGCTAAATCGACCATCATGTTGCTAACAGCACCAAGGGCTGCAACCTGGCATGATAAATTTCTGATATAGTTTCATATACCCCATTCAAAAGATATAGTTTCATATATTACCCACTTCATGAGTATTGACAAGGTAAAACGTGTTCAAACATGTCATGCACAATTCTTAATCAACATGCACTTTCAGGAAATAATTCCAATTAATATTAACCTTAGTCGCAATTTGCAAACAGTTCAGCATGCCAAGCTGAAAGCACTCATCGTTTTTATAGAACCTACCTATTCTTTCATGTCATGTACCAAAAGTTTCAAGAGTTATACAGTTGCTCTAGACATACCTGAAGAAACCAAACTCCATAAAGTTACAGTTTAACATAGTCACATTTTTCTTCTCTTTTTATCTTCTTTTCTTTTTGGAATTGAGCGTAGCCACTTTATTGTTTGAATTGCAATGGCGCCCACAAAGTTATTACGCAGACAATCTTGCTACTGACGGACAAGGCAGAAGAATCAATTTGCCACTACATTGAAGAAAACTCTTTGAGGAACAAGATCACCTATCTTTTTTTCCTTGTTTTTAGACATTAAAGAAGGAAATATCCTAAAAGGCACCAAGGGGATACACCCAATTTAGAAAAGGGCATCAATCATCAGAGAAATTAGTGATCGCATACCTGAACAGAAACTGAAGAGTCGTCTAAAAGCTGAACCAAAGGAATAATTATCTTCTCATTCATAAAGTAACCTGCACACAAGTTCTGAATGCCAGCTTATCAGCAAAATTATACAAATGGTCAAATCAGATTATAAATACAATAACTTCATTTTCAATTACAGACCTTGATTGAACGAGATACATTGCGTAAGCAGATACAAGCTGCACTTCGTACATCAGCATTATCATTTGTCAGAGAATCAATTACCAACTCCAAAACCTATATTCATGAGTATATTAGGAGTTACAAATTGGTGGAATGTAGAAAACATAAAGGCATTGAACAGAGAAATTCAATCAAGAAGAATGACAACAAAGTACACAAAAAGTAACATGCTATTAGAAAACATACTTGCAATGACAGAAACCTAGACCTGCAGCTCTCCAACTTAGAGCATAGATTGCCCAGTGCCAGCAATAATCCTTGTACACGTTTGGAATGTAATTGCTCTCCTTGCAAGAGGTTGAAAATTTTATCAACAGCATTTGCCTCAAAAGCTAGTCTCTGTAGATCCTCCTTTTGTGCAATTAAACTAGAAAAAGCAAAGGAAGCATCATGTCCAACCTGATCAGGAGCATCAAGAAGCTCAAGCAACAGATGTACCATTCTGGTTTTGATCCCTACATCTTGCAAATAGCAAGGAGAAATATTCCTTATGGCAATTAAGCACATGCAGGCTAATAACCTTGTTCGAGGATACCTATCCTTGGTAAGTTCAGTTATAGAACTCAAAGGTCTACCGTTTTCAAGTCCCACAAACTTCAAAACAACGTCGGGATTATCCTTGAAAAGCATAGCTAGAGATTCTAAACTGGCATCTCTTTGGCTCAGAGAACCTTCAAGAAGGCCAACAAGCTTCTTTAGAACCCCAGCATCACACAATGCCTTCTGCTCTGCAATGGATTGACAAGAGTGTGTGATGATACTTGCACCAAGTCCAGTAACATTTTCGCTCTCACAATTCAATAATGAAAGAAGGAATTCCATGTTTTTCTCTTGGAGGAAATCATATTTTGGTGCCAGTTTTGACTGATAAATCATTTTTAGGGAACGTGCACCAGCATCAACCACCTAAATGACAAAAAATCCATCCAATAAACATTAAGATCGAGCATACTAGAAAAAATCCATTAACAAAAAATATTACATTAGGGTGGATAAAGTCAATACTCAATGCTATTTACATAAAACTTTATTACATAACAGAATAGGAAGTAACTGAAAGGTCAAAATGTGTGAAGAAGCAAGAATAGTAATAACCAATGAAGGCGCTCTTGAAGAATGAAAGTACACAAGTGCACTATATCTAAGCCTAACACAACTCTTTGCTTTACTGAAGAAGGTGGATACACATTCCTGCGTTAACCAGACAGATGCATTAGCCCAGAGCATCCCAATTACAGGGTCGCATTAGAGAATTCAACTGAGTAGACAGTTTTCTTGATAGTTCTCCATATTCTTTGGCGGAATTCCCAAAAACTTAAGGATCAGAAATAAATATATTATTCTCCTCTCCTTTCCATCAGGATAACAACAACCAAAGCTAAAAGTCCAAAACAAGAAAAATTCACACTTAAATGGATGGAATTGCCTTGAAATTGAGAGGACAATAAACAAAAGTTCCAATCAAAGTGGTTTCTCGACAGACAAAGATAGAAAGTTCATGCACAAACCGGGCGATGCATAACATATTGCTTTCGGAATTGGATAAGGGAAAAATGGCTTCTTTTTTTTTTTTATAGAATGAGCAATTCCAGTACCTTGTCATCCCGATATTCGAGGAGCCGAATAAGTTGGGGGAAGGCGCTGGCATCAAGAACAGCTCTGACTCCGGCGTCGAAGCCACAAGCAAAACTGCCAAGCACAGCAGCAGACTGAATGATGATGTCAAAATTGCTGCCGTTATTGCTGTGAATGGTGTCATCTGCTAATTCCATTTGTGCTCGAGAAAGGATACCAGCGACGGCGGGGATGGCACCGAGCTTGAGGAAATAGAGCTTCTTGGTGCGGTTGCCGATGATCTGGTTCTTGATTTCGCGAAGGGCCTTAAACTTGATTTCGGAGTTGGCGGAGGCAAGCCGGCACATAAGCTCGGTCGAGCCGCTGCTGCTGGTCGTGGAGGTCGAGGTGGTTGGCATGATGGTGGTCGCCGGTGGCGGTTGAAGGGTGAAGAGCGAGAGCTCCACGAGGGGAGCTGGTGATGTAGAGCGGAATCAAAATTGGCCACAGAGTTATTTGCGTATCGTTTTTTTATTGATTAATTATAGAAATTCGATAATTCTTAATTAATAATTTTGTACAGTAAAGTGTTAAATAATATTTTGTTTGGATCCAATTTTTACTATTATCATTTTCACATGGTTTTTTAAAATCGTTTTGGTAACCACAGGTTTGTCCGTTCATGTTGTATTAGAACATAGAGGTTGTTGTTCCCATTAAAAAAAAGTGATCTAAATAATTTTAGGGATTGATTTTGAATACAATGAATGATTAATGTAAAGAGATAGAGGAAAATAGAACTAACCATATCTATGAGATAAGTTGGGTCAAAATTCTGGGCACGATCACAATGATATTGTCTTTCATTGAAAATCAAACTCGGACATTTTGAATCTATACGGTTTGATTGTTCAGAGAGATTAATCACCAAACTATCATCCACGAAAATTTCATTTTTTTATCATTATCCATAGACTCACCGTTCCAAATAATTTCGAGGTGAGTTACATTTTTTTTTTTGCTTACGCTCTCAATTACAAACATTAATGTTGTAAAATAATTGAAAGGGGTTATTGTATGTGCAATATTTTTTATTCTCTATTTTCTTAATAAACCAATAATATAATCTCATATTTCATCAAAAAGTTGTTATAAGAAATTGAAATTTTTTTATGTATTTCACATAAAAATTTGGATGCTAATATATATTTTACATAGATTCAATAATATAATCGCTTTTCATTCCTTTTTTTAGTGGCGATTCTCTTTTTGTCTTTCTTTTATCCCCATGAGTGAAAAAAAGAAGGTGTTTAGAGAAAAATTACAAAAAGTCTTTAGACAATTTTGACCAGAGAGCCAGAGCCACGCTCCTCCAAAGGGTCCACCAATGACGCGCCTCTCCTTTCTTTTCCAGTTCACCGTTTGTACCAGTCATCGAAACCCGCCCCAGTCCAACAGATCCAAATACTCCACACTCTCCCAAATACTTCACCAGCCGGTTACTCCACCAACGCCATAAAATATAAATTTCGCTCTTCATTTAATCTATCTCCGTGGCAGTTGAATTAATGGCTACTACTCGAGCTGCTTCGATAGTAGCCAACTCGAACCCTTTTTGTTACTGGTTGTTGATGGAGTTGAAAGCATTGCTGTAAGTTTTTCTTCTTTTTTTTTAAAATTTTTTATTTCGTCTTCTTTTCAAGTCTGAATTTTTTTTCTTTGAATTTGTTGTTTATGGTACGTGATTATTTGTCATTCATTGACTTATGTTAAGGCGTTCGTTTTTTGGGTTGGGAAGGAAGAAAGAAAGGCAAATGGGTTTACTTTATAATCTGGTTTTTAGTTTTACTTTTATGGCAGTTTTTGGTAAGAAAATGGCAAAATGCTGGAAAATTGAAGAAACTAACATGACATTGTGAATCTTTTTAGCATTCAAATTACTATTGAGTGTTAAAAGAATTGTTCAACCGTTAAAAGAGAACGGCAAATATTTTGGCTTTCTGCTTCTTTAATAGTCTGCATTATCCTGCTGAGTTTGTGAGTCCATACCTAACAACAGGCGGGAAAAAAATTACCCTTTTATTCTGTTGGAGTTGAGATATATATATATATATGGTATTTATTTTGCTAAAGATTTTTCTTGAGAAAGAATCCGAGCAATAGGGAAACTTTTGGGGTCTGATTTATGGACTTTCCATCTTTGGCAAAAGTTATATATCTGTGGGGATTTTCTTCTCTTTTGTCATTTATTGATAACTTCTCTATAAATTACTTAAGGACTCCTGTTTCTTTTCCCCCATCACTTCTCAAATCAAAGCTGTCTCTGGTAAGCCCTTTTCTTGCTCACATTCTTATTTTTTTGTTGTCTTGGGTAGTACAATAAAATATTGGTCTCGTTAGGATTTAAGTTTTGTGTTATTTCATTCTTTTTTGAGTGGAGAATTGATGCAATTTTAAATTTTCAGATTTTGAATATGGGCTTTGTTCTTGTGGATGTTTGAGGTAAAGATTTGATACTGGCTTTTAATGTATGCCTTTTTTTTTATCTTGTTATTTCTGGTAGCAACGGTGGTCTCTCCTGTTCATTGAAATCGAAGAAGGCTGCTTAGTTTTTCTGTCTCAGAAATTGATTATTGAGTTAGAGGTATGAATAATTCGACCAACAACAATATAAACGGACATTCCTGGTCCCCTCTGCTTGAACTTGCGGCAGATAATGATGTAGTGGGTTTTAAGCAGGCTGTGGATAATGGTTTTTCAATTGGTGACTTTGGATTATGGTATGGTTTTCAGAGGGTGTCGAGAAAAATGCTTCTTGAACGTAGAACTCCATTGATGGTCGCTGCTAAATATGGCAGCATTGACGTTGTAAGATTAATTCTTTCTCTATCCGAGGTGGATGTAAAACTTTCTGGCGGCCCAGATCAGTGTACTGCACTTCATTGTGCTGCTTCTAGTGGATCTATCAATGCTGTTAATGTTGTCAACTTGCTTTTAATCGCTGGTGCTGATCGAGATTCCACTGATGTGCATTGGCGACGCCCTTGTGATGTTATAGTTTCTCCCCCTGATTTTCCAGATCTGAGAAATTCACTTGAGGGGCTCTTGAGAAATAATGGTTGCGCTTGTCGTGCAACAGCTCCAACACTATCAGCTATTTGTCATAAACGTGAAGACAAAAAAGTATCTTCTGTGCTAGAGAAGAAAGTTTATCCGGTTGATCCTTCTCTTCCTGATATCAAAACCAGTGTTTATGGTACTGACTCATTTAGAATGTTCTTATTTAAGATCCAGCCTTGTTCACGAGCCTATTCGCATGATTGGACTGTGTGTCCTTTCCTTCATCCCAATGAGAATGCCAGAAGAAGGGACCTGAAGAAGTTCCACTACAGTTGCATGCCTTGTCCAGCATTCCGCAAGGGAGTTTGTAAGCGTGGCGATTTGTGTGAATATGCTCATGGGATTTTCGAGAGCTTGCTGCACCCTCATCAGTATAGGACTAGAGTCTGTAAGGATGGTATGAGTTGCTTACGCCGCGTATGCTTCTTTGCCCATACACTTGAGGAATTGCGGCTGCCATACATGCCAAATGATCAATATCCTTTGATATCTCCTCAAGTCAGACGGTCGACAAGATCTTCCATGTCACCTTCACCTTTCAATTCACCCATGTTGCCTTCTAAAGATGGTATTATTTCTAGTGGTTCCATCATACATCCCCTTGGCAGAGACCTTCGGAAAAGCTGTCTTAGAACATCTCTTAACGCGAGAGATATACCAACTGAGGAGCTTAACATGTTTCCAGATTTGGAATTACACCAACAGCAGCTATCAAATCATTTGTCTTGTGTCTCGAATCCACTTCGCTCTAATCCTCCATCAAAAAGCCTTTTCCCCGCTGAGGTTTCCTCTTCTCTATACGCGGATAAACTTGGCAATGCATCTGTTTTGTGCCAAAAGATGGCACTTCTTAATCGACTACAGCAGCAGGAAAGAAAGTTATCTCCAATAAAAACAAAGGTGCCATCTCCTAAGAATGTTGAAAATCTGCGCAGGCAGCCGCCATTTAGTGTTTTCTCGCCAAGTTGACAAGCAATGGCACTCAATTCACTGGGCCTTCATTCCTCTGCAGTGTAAGCCCACATCTCTTCTACCAATATTGAAACTTGAATTGAGAGGGCCTTGGGAATCCGTACAGGCCCAAATAGGACATTCAGAAGGCTTGGTGTAGTTTTGTTCTTCTTTGCCATTGTCATTGGTTCTTAGGCTCGTGTTGGTTGTATAAGAGGGATTAGATATTTGTTTATATACTACTAGCTTGGGTTATACTAATTCGATGTGGGATAAAGTCTTAATAGAATATATAAAGCTAGCAACAAATTTTTTGTCATCACTATAAATTTACAAATATTAAAGCATGCATGACGACATACATACCAATTATTGACATAAAATAATAAAGGCGACATGAATATATGTAATTAACAACAATTCTTTAATGTAATTCATTATTATAAATTTTAAGAAAGACATATATTGATTGTACATCCATTAATTTGGCCTAATTTATTTGAATATCCAATTTCCTTAATTTGCAAAGTTCCACCAAATCATCTGCCGACAAAATTCTACTGTAGAGAGTAGAGACTTCTACATGACAAAAAAGAAATAATTATTAAAAACACACATTTTAGTAACTAGCATGTTAAAATTCTAAAGAAGTATGATTATGTAAAGCACTCTATTCATCTCATCATGGATTGTCTCTTTTGATTCTTAATTATATAATTAAAATAAAATAAAAAAAGGATCTTTTTCTAAGCTTGCTTTGTAATCACTTCTGAATAGTTCCTTTACTAATCAATACCACTTTTTGTCTCGACTTTATATATAGTATATTTTACTTAAGAAAATCTCCAATCATCTCTGACCATAAATCGCTCTTCTAGTTCATAGGTTAAATAATAAAATAAATAATTATATATAAAATTATAAATGTTGAAAAATCTACAGACAAATTATTTAAAGCACTTCATCTTTAATATATATTTACCAAAAGGAATAATCTGTCACATTGTCTTCTTTTACAATTAAATGAATTAATTAAGGTCTTCCTTCTGTCTTTATTGACCAATAATATGTATATATACTTACCGAGCTTACATTTTTTTTAAAATTTTTGGTTTTTAGTTGTCTTAATATAATAATAATAATAAGAAGCAATAAATATTAATTATTGTTATCTTCGCACGTGCATTGTATAAAACCATTTAAGCTCTAACTAACATATAAAAAAATATTGTGAAAGTTGATTGAAATTGAAGGAAAAGCTGAGAATATATTATTAGTAGTAATTTCTTCTTTATTCCAAGTGGATGTTTCATACCAACTTATTTTGTCGTGTCATCAGGTGAGAAATTTTGTGTACGTGGGTCTGAGACCCGAGATTGACCCACATCAGATGTTCAAATGACAAATTTGTATGGTATCATTCTCAATTAAAAAAAGTTATATGCATGTATTTGGTGACTCTTTCTCTAAGTTTCATTTTATAACTTAAAAGATTGATTTGTTCAACTATGTACATTGCCTTAACACATGAATAAAATTAAAAAAAAAAAACTCTTATCTTTCACATGTGCTATGATGATCATACCATATTATGCATTTATGCCATAACTAACTATAAAAAAAATATTGGAAAAAATTAAGTCAACATTGAAATTGAAAGCAAGTTTGACTAAGCACTAAAATAATGGTCCTTTATTATTTCCAGTATGTCTTCACCTAAATGATTGAGCACTATTACTATAGAAGAAACAATGATCTTCCCACAATAACACATTGCCATTGGAGAGGATTATGTAATTTGTTATTAATTAATTATAAAATAGGTGATTAATTACGTTTGCTTGCATGCATGCTTGCGTATCAAGAGAGAGAAAGAGATTCAATACAACCTACTTATTATAATCTCCCACCAATAACCCCACCAAAAAAAAAAAAAAACTCTTTTTAATAAAAATTACCACCACTCCCCTCGGAACAATCTCAACATATATACTAGCAGTCTCTAGTGGGACATTTATTCATGATCTCCTGTACATATATTACATAACTGCATATGAAAATTTCACAATTTCTTCATCAAGACCAACTCAGAAGCCATAAGCTTCAAGGTATTTAGGTAGTCTGTACGTATGATCACTAGTGCCTTAGTAGTTATCATGAAAAGGGTTTGATAATAATGTGGAAAAAAACAAAAGAAAGAAAAAGAAAGAAAGAAAACCCGTTAACTCTTAACTTGATGAGAAGTCGAGGAAAGGAAAGGATGAAACGTCTCTCATCAACTCCTCCAAGTTCCACTCCCCAACTTTCACATCCTCTCCTTGCCAATAACTCCCAAACCCAGTCAGGTTATTATTATTATTGTTGCTTTCATATGTGCTTTCTGCAGTTTTAGCAGTAGTGCTTTCTTCAATGCTAATACTTTCCAATGGAGGAACATACAGCTGATCCCCTCCATTGAAGAACCCATTATTATTTTCACCATAAAAACAGTTAAAACCAGATCCAACTTGTGCCATGCATGGAGGAGGAGGATGTGGGTTGAAGTGCCCAATTGAACCATACATGTTCATGCCATTGTCGATCATCC
Organism: Tripterygium wilfordii; assembly: GCF_013401445.1. NCBI lineage: Eukaryota > Viridiplantae > Streptophyta > Magnoliopsida > Celastrales > Celastraceae > Tripterygium > Tripterygium wilfordii. The sequence goes on from NC_052235.1 coordinate 4,528,482, forward strand.
ACGATGGGTTTATGAGGCGGTGCATTGTCGATGACGATGAAGAGGAGGAATCCATGTACGTGGGCATACTAGTACTGTTGCCTGCTCCTTCTATAGGTTGATCCCACGAAGAGTCATTGTCAGCAGCACTGTTTGGTGAGGCTGATGTAGTAGTAGCAGCAGCAGTAATGTTCTTCAATCTTCTCTTGATTGTTGAATTCCAAAAGTTCTTGATTTCATTGTCCGTACGTCCAGGCAAACGAGCCGCAATTTGAGACCACCTGTGAAAGAGACGAAAGGAAATATTTCAAATTCCAAGACAATCTAGCACAGGTGGTCCGTTGTTGTCAATATAGTGACTTATATATATATATATATATAAAAAAATCACTGTACTTTTGTCTTTGGGCTTTCTATAAGCATGGGTTGCATGTGGAATTGGTGAAGTCCCAAAGCAATAACAAGTTTGGAATGTCTTTAAATCAAAGGTATTGATACAGACAGACAAAAGGTCCAATGTCCTTAATTAAATTATTTGCCTCGAGTCCTTGAAAAAATCACTCAAAATATCACCAAAAAGCAGACCCACTACAGTAATATATAAGGGTACTGTCCCATCTCAAGTCTCAATCTTGACATATTATATACCAGTCTAATACAGACAAGCAGAATACCATCTACACCTATATTTGTATAAGTGCATAATTCTTCCATTATGTACTCATTACAAGGTCTATTCATCATAAGGTGGGAGAAAATTGCCAAAGATAGCAGATTAGCAAAGCAGTAAGTGCAAAACGATCCTACTACTGCAAGATTGTTTCTTTGATTTGAACCTACGAGTCTGTGACATGAAAGTTATAACAGAGAAATTCTAGCTAGGTTATCACTGCAATAGGTTAACAACAAATATATATATATAATATACTTGAAAAGCATTTAACCAATGGTCATTTTCATCATCAAGAAATTTGGAAAGACAGAAATTAATTACCTGTTGCCAAGAAGGGAATGCAAATGGATGATGAGCTCTTCTTCTTGAGGAGAGAAAGCGCCTCTCTTGAGATCAGGTCTCAAGTAGTTGATCCACCGGAGCCGGCAGCTCTTTCCACACCTCTGCAACCCAGCATTTCTAGCCACATCACTCCAACAACCCACTCCATTGTTGAGCATGTACTTCATCAGCTTGTCATCTTCCTCTGGTGACCACAAACCCTTCCTAAGCTTGCAACTTCCATTGTTGTCGTTGCTCTTCCCAGTAACCTCCGGCTTCCTCATCTCTTTTAAGACTCTTTAGGCTTGCTTTTTATTCCAACTGGGCTTGGTGAAGATTAGTTAAGACTTTATAGAGACAGAGTGAGAGAGAGAGACAGAGGAGGCTTCATGTAGAGGGAAATGATGGTGATGATGATGATGGAGATGGTTGTGGGGTTTGCTTAGAATAGAGGGAAAAGATGGTTGGTTGATGTGTCTAGGTAGAAAACGGTTTGGAGAGGGACATGAGAGAGAGAGAGAGAGAGAGAGAGAGAGATGTGTAAGGTGTTCGTCTTGTCTTTGACTCCATGATCTAGCTTGTCTTTTTCTTTCCTATCACATTTTTCTTCATTTTCAAGTTAATGATAATACGTAGGACTATACTACAATGACTTTGCTTTAAATCAAGTCACTTTAAGGTTATAATCATATGTGAGGGATGTATTATACACAGTTATCATAGAGTTTCTCCTAATAAATTATGCAGTATATACTAAAGTTATACAAATACACTACAATAACTCTACTTAATTAATACCCTAACTAAAGTTCTTTCGATTATTTGATGTGTTACAATGCATTACAGTCACCCATTAGAAGCATACAATTTATTACTAACTCTAATTACATGGTTTCTTGCATTGGACGACTAGCTAGATATATCAAACTTATGACGATCATGACTTGGGTTTTGTTTAATGTCACGTATAATGTAGTGAAACAAAAAAGAAAAATAAAGACCTAAATGATCATATGTGAATCAAGGAAAAGAAACTGACAAACCCCAGAGAAGATTAAAAAAAAATAGTATAAGAATAAGATGAAGTTGTTTTCCTAACCAAGACAAGATTTTTGCTTCCACTTCACAAAACCCTCCTCTCTATCATATATGCATCCACACGTGTATTTGAAGATAGAGAATAAGATAGGAGTATGTATTGGCACACGTGTCATCTATGCTCTTGATTGTGACTATATATGTATATACAATTATACATAAAATAGAGAGAGAGAGAGAGAGAGAGGGGCATGCTAGGCTTCATTGAAAATGGAATACAAAAAGTAGAAAAGACTCCAACGTGAAAAATACAAACCTTTGATTTATTCTGGCATGAGGAAGGAGACATACCTGGTCATATCTCTGCATCCTTAAACAAACAAAAACCTAAACACATCTCTGTATACTAACAAGGTTTATACCCGAAGACTTGGAAATTGGAACTCACTCCTCCATATTTGTTATAACAATATGTTATATCCTCTGTGCAATCACAACAATCATTAAATCATTCAAAAATAATTCTCCGGTAGAAATTAAGCTTAGCAGGTCACTAAATTAAGCTGAATGTGATAAACAGAGACCACAACAATAATTTAATCTTCTTTTTAATTTTACTTAAAAACTGAATTTATGCGCTTAAATTGTGTAAAAACCTGGCATATACCTAAATATACAAACGTATTTATAAGTATGATTGATGTAGACAGTAATAAAAGTAATTATTGAAAGCATATAGTATATACAGAATGACTTGAAAGTCAAGCAATTGTAGCTTCTTTTGGAATTCCCGGCATCCAATTGATCCATTTTTTTTTTTATCTAATATGTCCTATCTGCATAAGCATGAACATCATGTGAAAATAAAAAAGGAAAGAAAGAAACAGTGCAACAAGGCCATTGACCTTTCCTAACAGCTTACAGGGACCATTCTTTTGGCAACCTATCAATACTAAGGAAATCCTCTGCCTTTAGCTAGGTAGTACATGTACCGGCAGAGTCCCAAAAGGAAGAGACAGAATGGATATTCTAGAACACACAAGAATCCAATCAATGACCTATATTAATAATTTTTTATCTGCCGAACAGAAAAAGAGAGGTGGTTAATTTTAGTGGAGATGGGGCAGTACGCCAGCACCGCAACACGTCTAAACCTCGCATTGGCAAGATGAAAAAGCCATATCAATTCTGCGTAATTGATGACTACCAAAATGGAATTTTCTAAGCTCAGGTATCCAATAATATGAGTAACCAATGAAATTGGATAGTGTAAAGATTTTGGATCTCAGTAATAGAGAAATAAAGAAAATCAGATTACACGTTTTGAGTTCCAACACAACAAGAAGAGATTTAAACGGTGTAAATCTTGGCGGCAGCAATGAGTAAACATAGGATTCAGATATGACAGGTGTTACATATGATCCTATAATATAATATAATACCTTCATTCTAATTACTGTTTGTCATAATAATTTTTCATGCTGTTTTACTGGATCTTATTTGGATGCCAAGACGTTGAAGGAGAAGATAATAAGGTGTAAGGTAAGTAGTCCTACAAAGTCAAAAAAAGAAAAGAGGAAATGCAAAAGCAATCAAATTGATGGGAGTCCATCAAGTGGAAGTGGAAATTAAAGATCAAAATAGATTCCATCATCAAATTTTAGTACTTAATGGTACTCGATTATGTGGCAAATTAGGATTGTGTGAGTGCAGATTTTAAGAAGAAAAATTATATTTACCCGGGAGTTCAAATTCAAATAAATATTTCCAATCAAGCTGTTAAAACACATCATATCACATTGACTCCAAATAATTTCATCATTAGTGAGAAAAAGTGCTCCCTGCTTTTTTTTTTTTTTAAATAAGAAATATTATTATATGTTCAAAATTCATCAGAAAAGTCGATTGGTTTTTAGAAATGAAACCTTACCAAAAACCATTATTTTTCCCCTCTTGAAACTCGAAAGAACATACATGTAAACCTGTATGTAAATGAAACAAACCAAAAGGCATAAAGACGAGGGAAAACAGAGAGGGTACTCCAGAGGTTTCAACTCCTCCAAACTTCTTTACTGTTCAGTTCTTTGTTTTTTATTGTGTGGATAACCCAATAAATATAAAGACTAGTTTTACTTGAAAAGATGTAAGAAAATAAAATTTTAGCAGCAGCATGAAAGGGAGCGAATTAAGAAGGAATGAGCTTACACACCAACTTTCTGTCTCTTTTATGGGGCGGCAGGCCTCTCAGCATCACTGGGTCCCAAAAAGAACCTCTCTGTATGCATTTCCCAGTTTTCGACTAGCAAATCAAACGCCTTTTGGTAGAAACATCAAGCGTGCTCCTGTCCCAAAATTAGATCAGGAGCATGCAATAAATCAAAGGTTACAATGTATCCAATTTTAAGGTTGATTCATTTTGACACACGTCATCGTGGGTTATAATTAGCCCCTGTTAAGTGTTATCTGACAAGGCCTGAAAAATGCGTTCCTACTATGCAACTCCGTGAATTTCTTGGGGGGGGGGGGGGGGGGGTGTGTTTGGTGAGTTTCCCATGCATCTCTGTGCACACTCCTCTGTGTGTGATGGCCATCCGAACCCAAAAGCTCAAGCATTGCGGATTTGGATCCATATTAATCATATTAACTAGAAAATTTATCAAAATGAATCACTGGTTTCAGCAATTTGCAATATCTCAATGTTTTAGATATTAGACTAGCATCACATATCAAACGGGTTATGGACTGTTTTAATGTGGAGGACTGACTGCTACATAATCACCATAGTTGCTCCAAACATAATGTAATCATAACCTGTGGTATGACTCTGATACTCTTCACTTTCACATTCATAGGAGTAGAGCTCATATGCAGAATGAAAACCAGTAGATTGAGTAAAAAGGGTACCTCCTCTGTTCCGCTGCCCTTTTTTTGAATTAAACCCAAAAGGATTGACCGCCTCTGGGGCTCTGCCACGAAAGCCTTCCACGGTCCCATGCGCACCATAACCTCACAACAATTAAACCAAATTCAAGCTTTGATTCTCATAACCCCACACCCCAAAACCCTGAATGAACTGCTGAAACTCCTAGGGAATTCAGCCACTCCACCAAATGCTTTTCTCCTCTACAACCAAATGCTTCACCACCAAACATAACAATTACACATTTGCTCAAGCCTTCAAGGCCTGCTTCGTGGCCCACTCGCAAGAAAAGGGCCTAGAGATCCATGCCTGGGTTGTCAAGTCGAGTCGACATATTATTCATCCACAACTCCTTGATTCATTTGTACGTGGCCCAGAACGAAATTTCCACTGCTTGGCGCTTGCTCCATTAATCTTCCACCGACGTCGTTTCATGGACTAGTATTATTTCTGGACTTTCTAAGAGCGGGTATAAAGAGGAGGCTGTGATTCATGGTTCTCTCCTTTCCAACTTATTTAGGTAGGAAATATTCAGAGTGGTCCGTCAAGTTACTAGCCATATTAGCTACATCTGAATCATGTTTACTGTGCAACTTCAAAGGTAAATATAAACCATGTCATTTCCACATTTTGACAGAGAAACAGAATGGAATCACAGAACGGAATCGAAAAGAACTGGCACTAAATACGGTTAAAGATACAACTTCAAACATCATAAAGTAAAGATTCAAAAAAAACACCCACAATACAACTTGCAGAAAATGCCTTCAAAGTTTTCTGCTGCCCATCAACGTTAAAAGCTGGAAAAAAAAAATAATACCCCCCCTCTCCTGATAATTGTGGAAAAACTTGCCTTTCCAACCAAGATCAGTCAGTGCTGCTGGACCAGCGAAGTCCAACACAAAACATACTTCCTCAACAGTGCACACAATTCCAGGCCTACGTATACATCTGCAAGAAAACCCACCATTCCTACAAGAAAAACAAAGAAAATTGACAACATTAGGAATGAGCATCTAGTCCTAGAAAGATACAAGTATGTTCCAAGACGTAAGATATGAATTGCATATCTGCTGCACTTGTTCATGTAAAATTGCTCAAATACTCAAATCTCAGTGTTGAGTGCACCAAGTGAATTGTTTTCTTTGCTATTCAACGTAGAAAATTTTCATGAATTTTTGAAACTATCAAATTAAAACCCAATTGACACCAAATGATACCAATGGGCACATAATAGATGGCCAATATATTTTAAACCTTCATGTGAAAATAATATTAGCACAATGCTCACTATTTCAGAAGAGGTAAATATAGCCAAGCAGAAGAAACTGCAAACAGAAAGCAAGGATCAACAATGAACAAATGCTAGCGTTAATACCTTACATATCTAGCGTCTATCAGTTTTTCCAGTGGAGCGTTTCCCAGAGAATAAATGCTTTGGCTTAAGTGTAGGAATAACTCTATCAGCCTCTCCACGACGAGCGTCCTTGTTCCTCTTCCTGACAGATTTCTTGGCAATTTTGATAGCCTTCACCTTCTGAGCAGAATCCTTGAATCCTTCTCCTGGTACAACCTCACTTGGAGGCCGTGACCTAGACCTAGACCTAGACATAGACCTAGACCTAGTACGCAGCTTCTTGTTTGGCTGGCCCACATCCATTGCATTATAATCATTGTTGCCTTCCCTGTCAAGTGATCTCCCCCTTTTGAAGCCCCTGCTGCGGGAACGACTAATTGCCCTAGCGGGATCAAGCCCCAAAGCTGATAGTTGTCTGCCCATTCTCTCTGCCGTGTATTTCCTATCCTTGTCAAATTTTCTTGGTACTGTGGGCCGACTCTCTGCAGTGCTTTTCTTCATCCTATGCTGTTGAATGAGCAAGCTTTTCTTTTTCCTGATCTCAGCCAGTGCTGCTTGTTCTTCTGGGGTCAACTCCTTGCCATCCATCTCAAAATCGTCATCATCCTCCTCTGCCTGCCGAATACCTTCTTCTTGTTCCAACTCCTCGAGTCTCTGTAAGATATCAGGATCCACAAAGTCGTACACATTGTGACCATCAAGAATTTCTGGCAGGATGTCTTCTTTCCACTCATCATTAGCTAAAATGTAATTTTTCCTCAAATTAGCAGCATATACACCAGCACCACCATTCTCATCCTCCAGATCCTTTTCAGTTTTCCTCTTCTCCCTCTCTGCTGCTTGCTTGGCTTCAGCTTCCAAAACAGCCTGAGGTATGCAAGGTGGCCTTTCCCTCTGATCACGTGGCTTCGGTATGGCAACGTGAAATCTGTTTAAACAGTCATTCATCTTTTTGGACTTCATTTTCAATTCCACTCTCTGATCCAATAATCTCTCACATGCGGCATTCTTTACCGAGATTACCCCCTCCTCAGTCAAAGTGCTCATGGTCAGCAGCACACCCTCACCCTCTGCAGACTCACCTCCTTGACCTACTAGAGTCTTCATGGCTTCGGCCTTCATCTCCATGACCAACTTCATGTCTTCCTCTGAAATCCCTTCCAGAGGCAGCAAATCAGTCTTGTTGCAGACGATTATCAACGGTTTGTTCATAAAAAGAGACTTGATGCTGTCAAAAAGAGCAGCCTGCTGTGCAATGCTGTAGCCACAAGACCCTGAGATGTCCAAGAAGAACAATACAGCAGCTCGCAGATGAGCCAGAGCTGTAATGCTGCACATCTCAATAATATTATGATCCTCAAATGGCCGATCAAGAATCCCGGGAGTATCAATCACTTGATATCTAAGATACTTATAGTCCGTATGACCTACAAATAGCGACTTTGTGGTGAAAGCATATGGCTGGACATCTACATCTGCCCTTGTGATCTTGTTGATGAATGAACTCTTTCCAACATTTGGATACCCACATATTAGGATTGTCCGAGTATTTGGATCAATTGAAGGCAGCCTTGCCATGTGTTGCCTGATCTGCTCTAAATATGCCAAGCTGGGCCCAATTCTCTTTATCACAGTGCACATGCGCCCAAGAGCAGCAACCTTCAGACATTTGCATCGGTATAACGAATCTCCATATTTCAACATTTTTACATAGTCTTTTGCAATCTTGCTGATAACATTCCTTGCAGTGTTTACTTGGCCAAGTGCAAGCTTGTAATGGTCTTTGTTGTAGAGAACATGAAGAAGATCACCATAGAATGGATGGATATCGTCTAGGCGAGGGAATTCATCAATTATGGTAGAAAGCTTCTCGTGAAAATTCTGTTGGGTATACTTTACTTTACGCATGTAAAACTGTCGGAGTCGGGAAATGGCATATCCCTTGTGGACAACAGTTGGTGTCTGCCTCTGTGTGCGAGAAAGGATGATATCAATGAAGTCCTTCCCATTCGGGACCACCGTAATCTTCTTAAAATTGTATTGCACCATCCTTATATATCAACCTGTCACATATATAATAAATCAAACAAGTTAAAGCTGTACATTATAATAATCCTTTGCCCGCAATTACATCTCAGCATTAACCAAAAAGATAACTTCTATTCATACAGTTAAGACTATACCGGGCTCTTCTTAATAATGGACGCAGCCAAAAAAAAATTGAATCTATTGATGTAAAGGGGCGTACGCACAGGTGCATATACGTAAGAAGCTAATAACATCAAGCAAAGGCACAAACACGGAAAAAGCAAAATGCTTGGATACTTTGAAGGAGCAGTTTTGAATGCTTTCGAGGATTCAAAAGATCCAAGAAAAGAGTTAATCGCCTGAATTTCAAATTCTGATACAAAAAACAGAAAATTCTTCCACAGAAAAATACTAAAAATATTATATTTATATTATATTATGCGAAGAATTGGTAGATTTGACGACAGAGATCAAATCAGCTCCCACCCAGTCAAAAACCCAGCAACAGAAAAACGCCAAGAACAAAACAAGTATATATAACTTTCAGTACATGATCGAAATCTACAGCTAAGGTGAAAGCAAAAAGAAATCTAAAATACGTAAACTCGTGATCTATGGTATGAGCTTTGCAGTCTCAAATGTATAATTAATCATCCCTTGAGAAATTGAGAGCCTACCGTGATCCTTGGATTCCTTTTGGCGATCCTAGTACCGACTAGGGTTTAAGAGAATGGCGATGTATGAGAGCGAAGAAAGAGACAAAGGAGGTATTATGTAGGGTTTAGGTTATTTAATTATTTTTGCCATTGTTTTTCCAATGACGAAAAGGACCTTCAATCTATCTTCTATGACCAAAAGGCCCCTAAAACTGCTACCCACTAATTGATTGATGGGAACAATGCTGCTGAGACTTGAGACTAGACTCTCTCTCGCTCACTTCCTTCCCAAGCTGAGCAGACCCCAAATCACAAAGCTCTTTCACAGACCACCCTGCATTGACATTGACGTCCATGGGGGCGGCAGTAATGGTCGTATGGGCAACTTAAATCCTTTGGAAATGAAGGGCATCTGTGTGTACAAAACAGCTACGTCATAATCTAAGCATGTCTAAGCTGCTGCCAACATGGTGCTAATCTTGCTTAGGCATAGTCGACAAAGTTAGCAAATTCATATGAATACCTCAAGTCAAAGCTCAGAGAGTAAGAACTGTTGTTTTCGTTTGTATTCTCACTAATAACTTGACCTTCTATGTCAAACAACTGGTGTAATACGATAACACCAAAGGCAATGCCGCACAATTGGGTAGCAATAATTGTAAAAACCAGTTTTACTCAGACCTTGTCCATACAAACCAGAAAAAAGGCTCCATGCTCACGAAACGAAGTATATAATCTGTTTCTACTTTCTCTAGACTGCACTATTCCTTTGTGCTGAACTGAAAGCACATCAAACCAGCAGAAGCATATCCTCATTTTCTTGAGCCCTTTGTCACGGACTCAATACATGCCACCGTCAGCCACAGATGAGATATGACAGAAAGTCATAACATCAGCCAATAAATTATGGAGATGGTTAAGCGTGTGGAGAAAGTGACGAGGTTCTCAGCCATAAGGGTTGGCCTAAAATCGCCCTTCCATGAATGGAAAGATAAGCAGCATTTAACCTAGCAATCAAAGTCCAAAATCCATTGTAAATGTTAGCCAAGAAACTACAAAAATATAGTCCTTAAATTATATGGCAATAGTGGAGGGGACTCACTTGTCAACATCAGGTGTGGCCAAGGGGTCATATGACTCCTCTCTTTGCTCTACAACAGGCAGAGCACCAGCCATAGCCGTCATATCTTGAACACCTTCAACCTAAAAGAATAGTCCATTTATTATCAATTTCAAGCAATTGACAACTGCCATATCCTAAACTTAAAGCCATGGAGTGCATGTCAGCCTCATAATGAAAATCACAAATTTTCACATGGCTAAGTGTCCAAATTACCCTGTCAAAGCAAAATTAAAGGCCTAATAGAAATGTTTTATCAACGCAATTGGCAAAAAGGCCAGGATTATCACGACATTTGTGGCCCCATGTACCAGGTGGCTCATTATTAGTATGGAGTTATATGCATGGATTGCACGTCTTCTTTTTCCCAATCAACAAGAGGAAGATTTTATGCAAATAGGAAATTTTTTATTTTTCCTCTTAATGAGCAGTATGATAGTACTTATTCAGGGGTATATGAAAAGTATAACTTCCAAAATTACTGTTCATACATATTTTCGATATCCTGATTATGGAAGAATAAATGACTCCTTTTTTTAACTTTGCAGTTTACGGTGAACTTCAGAACTGTTTCATGCCTAATTTCTTTCTACAATTTTCTTTACTAATGTCCTGCACCATTTCGATACTGGACATAGCTCTAACCATTTCCGCCATATTCCAAGAATCCACATGGAAAAACAATTAGACGATCAATATCACAGGAATAAACAACATTATAATGCCTTGCCTGCTGAGGATACTGCGCATAACCAGAATATGCACCATATGCATATAAAGATGGATCTTGAGCAGCCCCATAAGCATATGGATCATAGCCCTGTCCGTATCCGTAATAAGCGCTCCACTGACTTGGATCTACTTGCTGACCCCAGACGCCAGATAAGTCCTACAAAAAGTCAGCGCCATATACATCGTGTATAAATAATGTATAGAATTGAAACTGCTCATGAAATGTGACCAGTACCATGAATATTTTCTGACCATACGTTGCATTTATCCACAGGATTATGCCTATCAGTGAAGCACAACCTATGAAGCATGTATTGAAAATCCAGATGATGAAAAATGCTTATGAGTTCTGACCCTTTACAAGCTCCTAGCTGCAGATGTTTTCTAGCAGTAAAAATCAGCTTACTATGCACATACAGGTCCATTAATAGCATCTTACCCCAAATCCAAAAGCTAACAAGTTCACCACTATTGTCAGAAACTATAGTCATCTGCAGATTCTTAAAAGGAAGATATATTACAGAATATGCAGACAGAAAAAAAAAGAAAGTCATAAGTCCTAACTCCTAACCCCTGGATCGAAGTGAAAACTTACCTGCTTTGCTGTTGGGCTCCGACCCCAAGATATGCGAACAACTTGTTGACCTATCATATTTCCCTGCATCCTTTGGATGGCTTCTTCAGCAGAAGTCCTGAAATGACAAAAGTTCCAAAAAAAAAAAGTCAGACACCCAAGGAACATAGGAAAAGAGAAGGTACATAACATTTGACTACCATACATTATAAAGTAAATCCAATTTGACTATTTCCACGACAGCCCTTCCAAATCCCTTTGTCCTACGCATTTATTTAGTTCAGCTTGTCTAAATGGAAAATACAGATCAAATAATAGGATGAAAATTGATCATAGGAAAACATTTCAGCTCAAATAGTAGTGTCATGTGCTTAATGAGGAAACTAAATATGAAAAAAGAAAACATCACCGTGAGAAAAAAAAAAGCATTGAACAAAGCCAATCATTGTTATACACTAAATAAACCTAGTTACAAACCATTCAAAACCATGTCATAAGAAAAAAAGAATAATGAACAAACCTATTTCCAAACTGTACGAAGCCACATCCTTTGCCCACAGGGATCTTGACATACATAATCTCCCCAAATTGTAAAAAGATTTGCTTCAATTCTTCTTCCGTGACATTGGGATCCAGGTTACCAACAAATATCTGCAATAAAATAAAATACTCAAGAGAAATAAATGATCCATAAATCACAAAAGACTTGAATTCACCCGACTTACTGTTGTATTATTAGTGTCATTATCAACCGGAAGCACAGGTGGAGTGGCATAGGCTGGAACTGGATATACAGCTGCAAAGCAAACCACTGAAGTGATAAGCACATATTTTGAGAATTGATCAATATGGAAGTTTAAGAAGCCAGTTGAAGCATATAACTTATGCTTCTGATCTTTTACACATGCACATTATGAATATGAAAACTCATTATAAACCAGTAGCACGAAAACTAATTTATTGCATGCTTCTTTGCTTCCCATTTTTCTTTTCTTTCTGTTTATTAAGTTTATCAATTCTTGAGTTATGAAGAATTGGTATTTAATAATTTTCCATCCTCAATATCACTCCTTCCAATGTATTCTTTCTGCTTGATCAGAACTCTGACCCCATATGAATGGCATAAATCCATAATTACCTTACAAAACAATCTCTCTGAGTTTAAAAAAAAGGGACTCCTATAAACACATACGCACATACATAAAAACATACCTTTATGCCTCAAAAAAATTTCACTGCACAAAGATATATCTGCCTTATGTAAAATGTTCAAATATAACTCCTACCCTTTCAGTAATCAAATTGAAAAGAAACGAATGAACCTCCTGCTCGAAATTAATTAAAAAAAAAAGTTTTTTTCAAGACCATGAACATAATAGAGTGAATAAAAAAGATCTTAGGAAAAGAATATAAGCAAGTAATAAAAAACTATAGGAGTTCTGCAGAAATTAATGAAATGCAAATGACCTTTTGCGACAGCAAACTGCGGTTGAAATCCAGTGGTCTTCTTTGGTGTTGCTGCACTAATACGCATGGGCCTAGTCGAGCAATAGACACCATTCATTTCAGTCATAGCACGATTTCTTTCATTCTCATCAGAAAATTTAACGAACCCATATCCCTTTGAACGCCCCGTATTTGGATCAGTCACAACCTTCGCTCCTCTGACGGATGGATATTGAACCCGGAAGGTTTCTTGCAAGAGGTAATCCGTGACATCGGGAGCTAAATCCCCCACGAATATGGAATGCTCAGGCCCTGCGTCAGGACGCCTTTCGCCAATCCCAAAAGAAGCCCAATTTAACCTGAAAGTTTGTTCAGTCCCAGGCATTTGTGTCCCATTGTACATCTGAAGAATCCTCTCTGCTGCTGCATGAGACACAAACTCCACAAACCCATAACCCTCTGGCTGCCCAGTGATTTTGTTACGAATGACTTTCACTGAAATTACCTGCATTGCATATCAACTTTAGATTTCATGAGTTCCATCTTTTTCAGCATAAAGCTATGGATTATGAGGCAGTAAAAGAAAAGGTATCAGCAATAGCAGTATCTGGACCATCTAATATTCATAGAAACTCGCTCCCTTCTTTTTTAAGATGAATAACAGATGCAGTCAATTGTTCGTTGTTAAGGTTGGCATTGCTTGTCGTTTGGAGAATTACTCAGGTTTTCTTTCTCGTTATGATTGAACAATTTGAGAAGATGCAGTGATAGCAATCAGAAAACATTCATATGTGATATTCAATGTTGTCCACTGTACAAAAATAACACATAAACCAGTGCTGGTCTCCCTGTGTTTGCAGTTTGCGCACACAAAAAGGATATGCAAACTAACAGGGGAGGCTGACTATGAGATATGCATTGAAAAATTTCCCTAGAATTGGCAAAACTTACCCTTCCATAGGTAATTAATAAACAAATTATCTTAATGTTCGCACAAAGAAAAGGGTTTATCCAAGTTCCTTTTTTGAAACCAAATTATGCTAAACTGCAATCTAATGTCTAGAATATTATTTGAATACTATCTCCCCGTCCCTCACCGTATATTCACAAATATTACCACGAATAGCAGAAGAAAATTGTAAGAGAAAAATCAATATGAACGAATTACACATAGCACAACTACGCAGACGCAGACACATACAGAACAAGAGGGGATAGAGAAGGAGACCTCGCCGGTGTGAGCGAAACAGGAATTAAGATAGGCCTCATCGATCCAGTACTGCAAATCCCCGATCCAGAGGGTTCTCACTTCTTCTAAGGTCGCAGGTTGATGATGCGCCATTGCTCGCAATCTCTCTCTCCTTCTCTTTCGCGCTTTCCACGATTTGGGGTTTTGCTTCCCTTTGTGCTTGATATCTAATTTTCTCAAGTTTTAATCCTCGCCGCAGGATCAATCAAGAGCCGAATGTACCGCTAGTTATTTTCTTCAAGTTTTATTTATTTATATTAGGGTTTTTACCGGAATAGTTGCTCTATGGGCTTGGGACCATATTTTCTTGGGCTTTTGTTTGCCAGTGTGGGCTTGGCTTAGACGACCAAGCTGTGTTCTCCCAATGACTATTTTACAATCAATTACAATTTTTCATGTTACATAGATTTATAGATAAAATAATAGTTATATTTTATAAGTAGGTAGTATTACTCAATGAGTAAATATTTATTTTAGTCATCGAAAGATATGACATATTTAAAATAAATAATCGTGTGATATTGTTAAAATTAAGTGATCTCTAAATTACATTTCTACAACTCTATTAGTTGGGTTACATGTTTGCATATAACAAACAAACTGTCATAAAAAATATTTTTTAAAAAAAATCAATGAGATTGTCTGTCAGACCCCCAGTCCATTATATATAGAAGTTGTTGGCCGTTAAACAGGATTTCAAATCTATGTTTCATTGTTAACAATAAGTGATTGGTGCTCATAAACAAACAAAAAAAGAAGAGGTGACTGATTGATGGGCCAACATGGCTCACTTAAACTGCGTGTCGGATTCACTGAGCCCACATGCTTATTGGCCCATTTACATTTCTAATCCTTATCCAAGTACAATACATTGCACCGGAGCCGAAACAATGATGGATTGAAACATCGGAAATGTTGCAGTTGATTCAAATGAATGGATCCTTGCCTTTTTGTGCTATTTCTTTCTTTCTGTTCTTTGTCTCATTCCAATTTTTCTTTAATTTTTCCCAACAATTTACACGTGAACAATCCGGACGAGAATATATATCAAGGACAGATTCACCGCGTTAGAAGTCAGAGGACACTGTGTTTGTCTGCTACCTTTTTTTGTCTTTTTCATTCATTTGACGGTTGATGTAATCTGCGTTTGTTTCGATAAGTAATATACGTGATCAGGAATCAAAAGGAGAATCGAAGATGGGTTCGTTGAAGGAACAAGAAGTGGGGAAGCTGGAAGAGGAGGCAGTCTTGTACGTCAATGGAGTTCGCAAAGTGTTGCGTGATGGACTTGCCCACTTGACTCTTCTCGAGTATCTTAGAGGTAATCATAGGATTCTTGTTTGAAGGTTTTCTGGGACCAACTCACAGCAATATAGCTGGGTTTGGTTGTATTGTGTTCGGGTCAGGCTATTCATTGAGTCAGGCTAATCCAATCAATGAATATTAAGTTGCTTTGGTTTGATTGGGAAGTGGTTTTGTCTGATTTGACGTATGAATCAATGGCTGTTGAATAATCATGAATCTTATTTGTTGTGGATGATTTTGAGTGCGTTTTTGAAGTATATGTCTCTTAGATAATGGCACAAGAAGAAGAAAAAAAAGGTGAAAGTTTTGAATTTTGAACCCGTCTGAGTTAGATATTTTGTGAGTTTTCTATTGATACATTAATGAATCAATTTGTGCTTGTTGGACTTAATTAATATATTGATAGGATTTTGTGGAGGACATTGAAATTTTTGTGTATCATAAGAATCGATAACAGAGAGAAGAAGTTTTGAGGAGTTTGTGTTTGTGTTCTGTTTAATGTTCACCAACTTGATCCTTTTACCTCAGGATCCCAAGAAGACCACTGAAATTAAGTTTTTGAGCCTCATTTTGTTATTAGCATAAGCAGAATTTGTCCAGTTATGATTCTGTTCACTAATTCAGTTTCTGTATACTACCATATATGGAAATATTGTTCATTGAGTTTCTTCTGTTCTCGCTATTTTCCCTTTATATTGTGTACCTACTCAAATTTTAAATCCCCCCCCCCCCCCCCCCCCGATTATCACCCAGTTCCATGGTCATTGTATGATGGAATCTCTTGGGTTTCTATTGTTAAATCCTAATTGTTGACCAGTTTGTTTGTTTTTGGAACCGATTATTGACCAATTTGTTAATAGACATCGGCTTGACTGGGACAAAGCTTGGATGTGGTGAAGGTGGTTGTGGGGCTTGCACTGTGATGGTGTCTCAGTATGATAGAAGTTTGAAGAAATGTGTGTGAGTCCCTCTTCCACTCTAGCTCATCTTTTCATCTATGGATGTTGCTTTTATATTGCACTTTGCTCAAGTAGAAATGTTGGTCATTACTGAATGATTTTTTTTACAGGCATTATGCTGTGAATGCATGCTTGGCTCCACTGTATTCCTTTGAAGGGATGCATGTGATCACAGTGGAGGGACTTGGAAACCATAAACGAGGCTTGCACCCAATACAAGTAAGTGCTGCTTTTTTATGTTGGGGCTTCATGTTGGTATGGTTGTAGAAGCAACTCATATAAAAATTTATCGCCAATGATTGTCAAATAAAATTGTGTCTGCTCATGAAGGTATTGTGTTTATAAAATGTTCCTAAAGTGAGTATTATTTAACTGAATTATGCGTCACATGTGATTCTTAATAGCATAGTTATGTATCTTAAAGTTTCGGTCTTTTGTTGGTCAAATTTGCAGTTCTTAGTTAGTTAATGTGGTCCTTGACTAAGTCTATTTTGTGATATTATCAGGAATCTATGGCTCTTTCTCATGGCTCCCAATGTGGATTTTGCACCCCTGGTTTCATTATGTCAATGTATGCACTTTTAAGATCTAGCCAAACGCCTCCCAGTGAAGAGCAAATTGAAGAATGCCTTGCAGGAAACTTGTGTCGATGCACCGGTTATAGACCAATTGTTGATGCATTTCGAGTTTTTGCCAAGACGGATAATGTCCTATATACCAATACGTCCTCACTAGATTCTCGAGGAGGTGACTTTATCTGCCCTTCTACTGGTAAGCCATGTTCATGTGGATCAAAAACTCTTAATGATACAAACACCTGTGAAGGACGTAATGCTGGTGGCAACAGATATGAACCTGTCTCCTACAGTGAGATAGATGGAAGCAAGTATACAGAAAAAGAGCTTATTTTTCCTCCCGAGCTCTTGTTAAGAAAATTGACGCCCTTAAATTTGAATGGATTTGGGGGGCTTAAGTGGTTTCGACCCTTAAAGCTTGAACATGTGCTGGAGTTAAAAGAGAAATACCCAGATGCTAAGTTTTTAGTGGGTAATACCGAGGTTGGAATTGAAATGAGGTTAAAGAGAATCCAGTACAAGGCTTTGGTCTCTGTTACACGTGTACCTGAACTCAATATCCTGAAAGTCAATGATGATGGCATAGAGATAGGTGCTGCAATAAGACTAACTGAACTTCTACAGATTTTCAGAAAGGCAGTAATTGAGCGTGCTGCTCATGAAACATCATCTTGTAAGGCCTTCATTGAACAACTAAAGTGGTTTGCTGGGACGCAGATAAAAAATGTTGCATCTATTGGAGGAAATATATGTACAGCCAGTCCAATATCCGACTTGAACCCACTGTGGATGGCTTCAAGAGCGATGTTTCGAATCATCGATTGCAAAGGGAATATTAGAACAACTCTGGCGGAGAATTTCTTTCTGGGCTATCGTAAGGTGGATTTGTCTAGTAATGAAATTTTACTCTCGGTTTTATTACCCTGGACTAGGCCTCTTGAGTATGTGAAAGAATTTAAGCAGGCTCATCGTAGGGATGATGACATTGCAATTGTAAATGCTGGAATGCGTGTTTGTCTCGAAGAAAAGGGGGATGCATTGGTTGTTTCAGATGCATCAATTGTCTATGGTGGGGTAGCTCCTCTGTCGTTGTCAGCAAGAAAAGTAAAAGAATTTCTGATTGGGAAAAATTGGGGCCAGGAACTATTGCGGGGTTCTTTGAAAGTCTTACAAGCGGACATCTTCCTTCACGAAGATGCTCCTGGAGGAATGGTTGAGTTCAGGAAATCCTTAACACTTAGCTTCTTCTTCAAGTTTTTCCTATGGGTTTCGCACCACATGAATGACAAGAAACCCATCAAGGGAAGTCTACCTTTGACTCATTTGTCGGCTGTTGAACCATTCCACAGACCATCAGTTATAGGAAGTCAGGACTATGAAATCATGAAACATGGAACATCTGTTGGCTCTCCTGAGGTTCATCTCTCATCAAGACTTCAGGTACGTATATTTTGATACCAGGTCATATTACTGGAAAACGTAGTTCAAGGTAGGGTTGTTGGTCTTTGTTGTTTTGAGTTTCTAATAGAATCATATAATTGATAGGGTCGTACCTATTTCTTGCCTTATTTGTTTTGCATCATGTAAAATAAGGAGACCGTATATATGTAGAATTGACAAGGTTATGCACTTGGGCTGAATCATGTATCTGAGAAGAATTTTAGTTTCTGGCCTCAAGTAATCTGTATGTAACAGTAATTCTACTATTGTGTGCGTTCTCGTGTTATGAATGTGCATTTTGAATGCTAGACTAGTAACCTTTTTGCTCATATAGTGTGAATCTGTCTGTAAGCAGCTACTGATTTTTCTGTTTGCCTGTCTTCTAAATGTTACCCTTCCCTTTCTCTATTTCAAATCAATTTCATCAGGAGAAAGGATAAATCTTTTGGTTGTATGTGCTCATGCATGCGCATGCAAGGAATAGTGCTCTTCCATCCATGTCATCTTTATGTCCTAATGCTAACTCTATGTTTCTGATTTTCTTTCCATTGTATCTTGGATGAGTTTTAATAGGAATAGGCAGACCCATGGAGAAGCTAATGGTTTTATCTTTAACTTATACCTTCCACCTTACCTTTGGTTACTTGAACACTCGTCATATATTGACTTCATGTCTGCTATTCTTCTTTTATAAGGATTCTACCGGTCTACCTTAATGATTAATTTTATTTTTCTCTCATATATCGATCTATTTTTCATTTAATGATATGTTTAGTTCTTTAACTGCCCAAAGTAAAACATGACATTCGCTGTTGACATGATAACTTTCTTTAGGTTACAGGTGAAGCCGATTATGCTGATGACATTGCAATGCCTCCTAATGGGTTGAATGCTGCATTGGTATTGAGCAGAAAACCTCATGCCCGAATACTTTCAATAGATTATTCAGCAGCCGAATCTTCACCTGGGTTTGCGGGTATATTTCTTGCCAAAGATGTACCAGGAGATAATCATATCGGAGCTGTTATTGCCGATGAGGAACTATTTGCTTCACAGATTGTCACTTGTGTAGGTCAGGTAAGTGGTCTGTTGCATGAAGTTACTTTCATCTTCTTCTTTTTTAATACTATGCATGCAAACCATCTTTGCCTGGTTCATATAGTGCATTTGTGTGCTTTGTGAAACTCAGGGTTGCAGTTATGTCATTGAGTCTTCTGATGAATAGATCTCATCAATGGCAGAGTTATGACATACTTGTGTGATTGAGGAATTTGCTCGTAAAAATTGAGGCACATGGCTTGAGAAAATGTTGAAGATAATCTTATTACTGTAGTAAAACTGATTCATGCCAAATGCAGGTGCATAGAAAATGAATATATTACATGGTCTTGTGGATGAGTCTAGCTGAGATTTTGCATGGAAATTCTTATATTTGCTTATTGTATTTCCTTTCCGATGTAATGATCAACTGGGTGTTTTCTGCAGGTCTTAGGGGTGGTTGTTGCTGATACACATGAAAATGCAAAATTAGCAGCGAGAAAAGTCCATGTTGAGTATGAAGAGCTTCCAGCAATCTTGTCTATAGAGAAAGCAATTGATGCTAAGAGTTTCCATCCTGACACAGAAAGATGTTTGAGAAAGGGTGATGTTGATCTCTGTTTTAAGTCAGGTCAGTGCGACAAAATCATTGAGGGTGAAGTCCATGTGGGTGGCCAGGAACACTTTTACTTGGAGCCTCAAAGCAGTTTAATTTGGACAATAGACAGTGGCAATGAAGTTCATATGATTTCATCCACCCAAGTAAGCTTTACTCTCGCATGGTTCCTAACATGTTATCTCCTATCTTGTTCAGGTTCTGAAAATTATCTCCTATCTTGTTCAGGTTCTGAAAATGTGCATGACCACCACTCCCTTGTAACTGAACTTTTTCTTGTAACTAGCCCTCTTTGTGTACTATCGGATGGCACCCCCTTGGTGCCTTTGTTAATAGAATTCTTTTTGCTTCTCAAAACAAAATGTCATCACCAACCCAGGTTGTGGGTTTAACTAGGCTGATTAAGAGTTGATAGGAATGCTCAATTTTAATTGACTCTGATAAAATTTAGCCACTTCTACAAATTAGTGGTGGGAGCTTCATATCCTGAAGGAATGGTTGAGGAATCATATGATGGCATATGATAAATTCCGGAAATCCCAATTTTCTTAATAACTCGTCAACCGCTCCTTAGGAGGGAAAAGGTGATGGTGAGAGAGGAAGCTGTAGCTGAGACAGATACCTAGGGATAGGGAGGGTTATCTGGGAAATGTTTTAAGAGAGGAGAGAGAACTTCAAGAGACCACATGTCCAATCTTGTTTGTCGAACTTTTACGGCCTTTTGAGACCTAGTTGGCTCTTGAATACCTATGCCAATCAAAATGGATGTAGCATGGCAGTTACTCATTTTTCAATGAAGTTTCTCTTTTGTTATTGCTGTGTCACACTGTCATTCTCTATGCAGGCCCCTCAAAAGCATCAGAAATATGTTTCTCATGTTCTTGGTCTTCCAATGTCCAAAGTAGTCTGTAAAACTAAACGAATTGGGGGCGGCTTTGGTGGCAAGGAGACAAGATCAGCTTTTATTGCGGCGGCGGCTTCTGTACCCTCTTACCTGTTGAATCGTCCTGTAAAAATCACATTAGATAGAGACATAGACATGATGATTACTGGACAGCGTCATAGTTTCCTTGGAAAGTACAAGGTATTATCTTTGTTCCCTTTTCAGTTAAATTTTGCGGTCACGAGGTCCAATTTTGTGATTTGGCATCTAACTCTTACATTAAAAGGCCCTTTTCTATAAGGGGGCTCCATATCTTAATGTGTATCTGATTTAATAATTTTATAATCTTTCAACTTTGAGTGCTCAAAATGAAGTTGTAGTATACTAATGGATTATGTGACCGCTTATAATATACTTTTCCCTTTTTCTATGATCATATCGAAAATCCTGATCAAGTCTTACTTTACAAAGTAGATCAAAAGATGAGCTAGGGAGTACATTTCTTGTTACTTAATTTTGGATAAATTTGATACCCTAAAATTACTTTTATAGGTTGGGTTTACAAATGAGGGAAGGTTACTCGCGCTGGATCTTCAAATCTACAACAATGCTGGAAATTCATTAGATCTGTCTCTTGCTATACTTGAACGTGCTATGTTTCACTCGGATAATGTCTATGAGATACCAAATATGAGGGTTATGGGAAGAGTTTGCTTTACTAATTTTCCAAGTCACACTGCCTTCCGAGGATTTGGAGGTCCTCAAGGAATGCTTATAGCTGAGAACTGGATTCACAGGATAGCTGTTGAACTTCATAAAAACCCAGAAGAGATAAGGGTAATTTGCCTGGTTATGTCAATTTGGCGTTCCTTTTATTATTCCTGCAGTTCGCAAAAAATATCCTTATTCATTTTGTCATCTTCTGCCACTGACTTTGTAAACTGAAATCCTCTTCAGGAAATAAATTTTCAGACTGAAGGGGCAATTTTACATTATGGCCAGCAACTTCAACACTTTACACTACCCCCACTTTGGAATGAACTGAAGCTATCATGCAACTTTGTGGAGGCTCGCAAAGGAGCTGAAAAGTTCAACCTTCAGAATCGGTGGAAGAAGCGTGGAGTTGCCATGGTTCCAACAAAGTTTGGCATATCCTTTACCGCAAAGTTCATGAATCAGGTAAAGTTTTTTTCTGTTCATATTTGTATAATTGAATATATAGTTGTCGTTGGTGCATATTAAAACTCATTATACAAGAATATTTGTTTAGTTGATTGTCGTTCAATGATAATTGTTGTAATCCGCTGAATGAGGTATCACAAACTGGGCTATCATTTATCACCTTTGCAAGTGACATGTGTTTTGGCTTCTTCTTTTTATCTTGATTATATTTATATATATCTCCGTGTCTTTGTGGGTGTGTTTATGGCTTGATTTGGAAATATTTCTGGCTGATACCACGGGTCTGTCAACAGATACCGTTTTTACCCAATTAATCTCTGTATTGTCTGCTTGTTATTATTGCGGGTTTTTTTCATCAGTCTTACTGCTTGTATCGTTAATGTGGCAAGGCAACTGATTTTTCTTATTGCAACTTACTACCTCCTTTCAATTGATGTATATATCTGCAATTTAAAGGTACCTCATCATCATTGTAGGCAGGTGCACTTGTTCATGTTTATACAGATGGAACTGTTTTAGTTACACATGGAGGAGTGGAGATGGGGCAAGGCCTACATACTAAAGTTGCTCAGATTGCTGCTTCAGCTTTCAATATCCCTCTCTCTTCTGTATTTATATCAGAGACGAGTACTGATAAGGTGATAAATCAAATTTGTTCTTTCTGATGCTCTGCCACCTTGAGAACATTTGTGGGACCTTTGAATCTCATAATTAGTTGTGCCTCTTTCAAAGTCCCTGGACTTCTAGCTCTTGTCATTTCCAGTTTCTTTTTCAACTTCAATTGATGTGCGCCTTGCAGCCTCAGTTTAGACTTTAGAATCATCGTAGAGTAATACTCTTGGCATATTTCTTCTTGTTCTACATTCCATATGATTAGCAAATGCAAATATCCATCCTTATTTTCAGTTGGGCCAACCTGGCCTGTGTTTTTGTGTGTGCTTATTTTGAATGATCTAACAGAATGCCATCAATTAAATTATAATACTTGGTTTCATTTTTTTATTATGGCCTACGTCCACTTTCTTGAATATTTCTTGGGAATTCTTTTCAATGCTCCTTATACTTGATCCTCATTTCTTCATGCTGCTAATGTAGTGTTATGAGGGTTTCCTGTTTTGCCTCTTGTATAATCAGTACGTATTAAAATTTGAAATATGTGTGCTTATAGAGATACGACATTGAATTCTGTCACTGCTATAAGATGATTCAGATTACCCTGGGTGATGTGTTTGCTACAAATTCAGGTTCCTAATGCCTCTCCCACAGCAGCTTCTGCGAGTTCTGATATGTATGGAGCTGCAGTTTTGGATGCATGTGAACAGATAATAGCAAGGATGAAGCCTATTTCTTCAACGCATAATTATACATCTTTCGCAGAGGTAGCCTTATCTTGATATCTTCCTTGTTTCCACGTATTTTGCTACATATTATCCTTTTCTGTCAGCTTCATTAACTGTAAAATTTCTCCCTTCACCAAAGTTCAAATGTCAATCTATTCTTTTTTGATCGGTTATTTAAAAGCTTAATGGTAACTTATAAATGTTTACAAGAACATGAAATCAAAGCAATTCACCTAAATACATAATTATGATTCTAAATGTGTCAGTTAGTCTTTCAGTTTTCTTAATGTAAAAGAAAGCGCGTAGTATTCGTGTATCTTCGATTCTTCATAGCATTATGGCTTTTGGAAATATATACAATGGAGTGTTAAGAGTGACACACATATCTTTAAGTACCAGCTTGCTTGCAAGAATGTTGTGCATTTTGAGTTGGAGACCTTCTATCTGGTAACTCCTATTTTGAAGATCTGTACAGCTGGATTTTCAAGCCTTTTTTTTTTTGTTTCATTACAATATTTACTATTTTTTCTGCCCCTGTTTATTTATTGAATGGTCACAAGTCTTATAATCTGATGTTTTCTTTTTAGTTTCATTTGTCTCTCGTTGTTTTCTGATATTGAAACTCTTAAACATTGTGACAAAGATTGTTTTGATATGATTAACTAAGGACAAGATATTTAATCTGATCCTAACCGTGCTTTAGTCCCAGTCTCGGGGTAAACCATAGGTTTTACAGCATGCTAAGGCATCTAGGTGGAGGATCTTCTAATTGTTCCAACCAACGCTTCATCTACCCTATCAATACTAAATTTTGCCTAGAGCCTGCTCACCCGTGCATGCAAGAAAAGAATCTGAAATATCTTTGTAGTATCTGATTAAATCTATACTCAAGAAAGATAATGGTGTATTTTAAGGAGAGCAAATCATATATATAGGAGGTGATGGTAAGAATTGGTACTATTTTCCTATAAAAAGTCAAAAGATTTTGAGAACAACCATGCTGGTTGGATGAGGTGCTTTGGGGCTGTGATAGCTGGTCAGATGAAAGTTTTACAAAACTTTTTATTGTCCTAGTTATTTACTGTTTATGATAACAAATGTTTATGGTAGCCTCCTATGTTTGTTATGTTACAATGAACTATTTAGTACATGGGGAAACAATACCTTTTTATTTATTTGCAGCTGGCAACTGCATGCTACGTGGAGAGAATAGACCTTTCTGCCCACGGATTTTACATTACTCCAGATATTGGATTTGATTGGAAAGAGGGTAAAGGAATTCCATTTAGATACTTCACCTACGGGGGTGCATTTGCGGAGGTTGAAATTGACACATTGACGGGAGATTTCCACACTAGGACGGCAAATATTATCTTGGATCTTGGATATTCTCTCAATCCTGCCATTGATGTTGGACAGGTGCTTCTTTTTCTCCACTTTTCTTACCATTATGAACTTTTTTTGAACATTGTAAGCATATTTTTTTGAATGCTGTGTTTTACAAGTTCTGGGGTGGAGGACCAGTTTGATTTGGCCTTCGTACATTTCACTGGTGTTCCTCCTGCCTGGGATCCGTGTATGATTTTAGTGCAATTTGATTTATTGCATCTTGCTTCTGTTAAGACGACGGTTGTTCTATTGTTAGATTCTATATGATTCATACGTTAGTGTTTTTAGCTTATATGTCTACACCATAATCTTCAAGCAAAATACTCTGCAAACTCCAATTTCATGCAGATTGAAGGGGCATTTATACAAGGCTTGGGTTGGGTCGCTCTGGAGGAACTTAAGTGGGGGGATGCAGCTCACAAGTGGATCCCACCTGGTTGCCTGTATACATGTGGACCTGGAAGTTACAAAATACCTTCCATAAATGATGTCCCATTCAAGTTCAATGTTTCACTCCTGAAGGTATATTTTCAAAAAACCACTTTGCGGTTATCAGAAATACTTAAATGCCTTTGATGCTCCGATTTTGATACTACGATCTAACACAGCCTGATTTCTATCATTCGGAATTCTCACTTTGATGCTTAAGAACACACTTAGGGGGTTTGAAACTGGGTCATAAATTGGGGATATGAAAATAAGGGTTGGGCTGTCTGGCAAGACATAATTTGTCTATTTTATGTGAAGTTGGCACTGCAAAAGGGTAATTGCTAAATTTTATGACAGCATAATTTGATTTTGAGACACTTCCTTCTTGTCGACTATTAAAATTTCTATCCACTTGGCTGATGTTAACTCAAAAATGGCCAATGTGGATGCTAGGAGCCGTGTCAATAGCCTTACCGGAAGGATTGAGTCGCACCACTTCAGCTTAGCTTCATTCAAATCTCTTTATACAAAGATTAATATAGTATAATTGACTAAGTCGTGGTTAATCTTATGGAGAAGTTATGTTCTGACTTTTATTTTGCTTTATGGATCTCTATATTATTTTAATAGTGTCAACCAAATGCTAAGGCCGTCCATTCATATCATTGAGCAAGTTGTAGTTTTATCTTGTAAATGTAACCAAATGTTTTGTTCTAACTTTTCTTTTCGTTTAATCTGTCGCAATGTCAATTAACAGGGTCATCCAAACGTAAAGGCTATTCATTCATCGAAAGCTGTGGGCGAGCCTCCATTTTTCCTGGCTTCAGCAGTCTTCTTTGCCATCAAGGATGCTATCATGGCTGCAAGAGTAGAAACCGGACATAATGAGTGGTTCCCTCTTGATAATCCAGCAACACCTGAAAGAATCCGCATGGCTTGTTTAGATGAATTTATCACGCCATTTGTGGGCGCTGATTTCCGCCCCAAACTTAGCTTTTGATATGCTGGTGGAACTCTAGCTCATAACAATATTTGTAATGGACAATGCTTAAATCAGCACAATGAAGTTGATGTATTGGAGAAGTGTTGAGATGGAAGTAACCAAATTACTTCCAAATGTCCTGACATAAATACTGCTTGGTTCTCTTTAAGATTTCCAGTGCCACAGTACATTCTGAAGAGAGTTGATGCACAAGTTTCTCTTTTGATAATGTTTGTAGTATGTATCTTGGAATCTGTTCATGGGTATTAACAGACTTTTCTTGAAGGCGCAAGTAAATGAAGAACCATTCAGTAGAGCCTGATCGAGCCAGTATGTTCACTAATTGCTCAGTATGAATATGTTAATGCTTAAAACTTGCAATTAGCTTTGAATTCGTCTGGTTTTAACTAAAATTAGGTCAAAGAGGGTTCTGATTTCTGCAAATTAATCTTACTAAACTACATGTTGAGAACCAGGGGTGACAGCAAATGGAAGATCCTTCAAAGTAAAATGGTATGAGTATCAATTGGCCCTATTCTTCTCTTCATGAAGTTCTTGTGAAATCTTTATGATTGCTTCTTATCTCTGCATTATTAATGGAGAAACGATTGCATAATCAAGTAAATAAACAATTACAAGTGTAACCATAAAAATTATGTTCCCCCGCCTCCACCTTATATTTACAAGTCTCCACCACGTCCTCCATATATATACAAGTCTCCACCACCTCCACCTTATGTCTACACATCTCCTCGACCTCCACCTCCACCTCTACCCTATGTCTACAAATCTCCACCACCACCGCCATCCTATATCTACACATCTCCCCCGCCTCCACCTTACTGATCATATGAAGATACATATATATGGTGTCCATATTCTTCAAGGATGAAAAATCAAAACATTATAGATAAATCTCCAAAATAACATTAATGGTGCTAAAGCTGGCCAATTTTAATTTCTTACAGCAGGATCTTTAGTAATGCCATTATGTAAAGTTTATTGAATTTGTATATTGATTGATCATTTCAACTTTTCAATCCTCAATCATCATTCTTAGAATCATCTTCCTACTAAATGACCATTCCAATATTGATCCATTCTCAGTGGTATAAGTTTAAATGGTTGGAGAAGCTTATCCAAAAATAAATAAAAAGGGAAGAATAGGTGACAGCTGGGAAGGTGGGATGTAACGGCTAGTTTGTGAAATGAAAGCAAACCAGGGACATTCCACCATTATTGATCTATCAATCATATCATACCACCTTAATTAATCATCACAATTAGCCTCATTACCTTACACTCCAAATCATTAACAAATATGGGGGAAAGAACCTGATAAACATAATTGGGGGAAATAATTGTTCGATGAAAATATTTTTCATTAATTAGTATTAGAGAAAATTAATCACATGGTTGCTCACACAAAAAATAATTGGAAAATCACATGATCACCTGATTTACAACAATACAACGTTAAACAATTTTATTGTTTATCCTAAATTCAGAAAATTAATAAATTATTATTGTACTGAATCTACTGACAGCGAAACGTCTTTGTCGGTCCAAGTGCTGACGTCAATTTCACATTGAGACACCAAGTATTGCGGTTACGCCACGGTTGGTGCCTAAAGGAAGAGAAACGATCATCTATCGCCCGATTAACCTTTACTATTGTAGATGGACGGAGATAAGCTAATCAGACATTTACTTTAAAAAAAAAAAAGAGCCGTTGTGGGGGCCACCCAAGACGGCTTACCTTTAGCCCTTCTGTTTAAAACCAAAAAAATCTCTGAAAAAAAATAATTTCAGAGTTAAAATTAAAAAATCGCGTATCGGCGACGCTATAAATAGCAGGTCGGTTCGTGCTCTCACCACACAATCGCTTCTGCTACTATTCTATCATTCTCTATATTCGAATTGCTCGACAATCTAAAAAGATGGCGCACCTTAGCAACTGCAGTGTTGTGTTCTTCATGGTCCTCGCTCTGGTGCTTCTGTCAATTGCGGCCGTCACGGCACAAGATAGCGCGACGCCGCCGTCTCCGGCGATGGATGCTGGACCTGGATCTCCGGTGACTTTTTCCTTCGCCTTTGTTTGCTCCACATTGTTCGTCTCTGCCTTGGCGCTCCTATGGCATTAGATTGACTTCCTTGGATTTGAGGTTTTGTGATACATATGGAGAGTGTAATTCTATGTTTGTTTCATATTTTTGAATCGTTTACTGTTTTGGGAGGGCGATCGACGTTAATGATGCTGGTGGTGGTACTGTATGAGCTATTCTTTTGCCCTAATTTTTTGTTAGGGATGTGATTTTATATTTCATACTGAATACATAATAAAAGTTATGGATTTTCTCGTTTTCGGGTTAATAGGGTTATATTTTGGGCTTTAAGGAGTATAGGCCTTGAGCAATGCTTAGACGGTCCAACTATAAAGCCCAATATGATCCAATCAGCAACCCCAGTCCATATCTAAGGTAGGTCCAGATTCCAGATAATCGACACTAATCGTCTTGTTTGGATTGCAAGGTCCACTCTTCATAGGCCCAAAACAGTTAATTGGTTTATTATGATCATGGCGGTGACTTGTATGATTGTATCCAAACAAAGTATAGAAACTGTAGACGACGAAAAGGCTGTCGTTTTTAGGATTTCTTGGAACAGTTTATTGAACCACCTATTTCTTATTATGGCCGCCTACACGCACGCTCCACCAAAGTCTATGGTGCTTGTCGAGAGTCGATTGCAGTCCAAGTCAAAACCAGTTCAGCGAATCTGCACAGCTTGGTTCTAAAAAAGAGAGGACTCTATGGCTTATCAGGAGACCCCGTACTTCTATAGGTCAGTCACACATAAGCTTGTTTTCCTGAATTTGACTATCCGCTTCTCTAAATTTAGCTGCCGTAATCTGGGTTTTTTTGCTTTTCCATTTTTTGTTTCCGAATGTTGCTTATTAAAATTTTATTGTTTTTGAGAATTTTGAACATTTGTTCATCAATTTTGTTGCAATATTAGGTCTTTTGCCTTGTGTTTGTTGAAGGAACTCTTTGAACTTTAGGCTTTAATGAGTTGGGTTGTGTTTATTGCCGTGTTGTTGATGAATTTGTACTCATGGTTTTCTTATTCTTCAATTATTTAGTTTATACTTGACTGTGGGACTCGAAATGTATGTTCTTGGGCTGGTTTCCTTGTGAAATTAAATAATTTGATGCTAAACTAATTCGATGAAGATCTTTCTATTCAAAGAACAAGAACTCATATACTTAGGCTCAGTGGTTGTTGCAAAGAGTAAAAGTGTCTACTCTCGTTGATTCAGTGAATATATTTTGTTACACTAGATAATAATTACTTATCCAATCATCAACCTTCTTATATTTTTGTTGCTAGTTATAAAGCTCGAATACAACATTGATCGGCTGGGAGCTTTCTAACATCTTTTAGGGTTGTCATTCAAAACTGTATTCAACATGAAAATAAATAAGAGATTTTTTTTGTGATCGTTAACATCTCTTTGAATGTGGAACAGGTGACTTTTGATTGTGTCAAACCCGACTCCCAATCTAAAGATGCTTGGTCTTTTACAGGTGATGTTTATTGACCATCCCATCCATTCTGATTATATTCTAGTCACGTGTTACGCCGCCATTTTATAGGCCACACGTCCCATTCTTTTTAATTCAATACATTGCTTCTTGTCCAGATAAATCCTCATATTACTTTTAACTGGAAGAATTTTTTTAAGTTTTTGGCTGGACGAGTTTATGATTATATACAATATATGTGTTTCTTACAATGATGAATTTAAATTTGTGATGATTTCAATGTCTTGATCTTGTTAGTGCACTTACTTTGTCAAGTACTCCCTGCAGGGTTTTGCTGCAGGTCTAATGCTGAGCATATCATTCCTGGATTTAGCTCATAATGCTATCAACTCAATCGGCTTCTTAAAAGCCAACCTTTGATCTGCTATATTCTTAGATTTTCATGTAATTTGGAAGGAACATGACTTATTCATGTTTTTCCTTGTTTTTAATGTCTAGCGCTATTTGCCGATGTAGTTTTTTGCTGGCGTTCTATTCTTTGCTCTCGTTGCCTATTTATTCCAGAACAAACAGTTTCTTAGGGTTGGGATCTGAAAAGTAAGGTCTCTGGCTCTATTCTTCTAGTAAATGAGGTCCTTTGACATATAAGTTTGCGAATTTGCACAGATGCCTCTTTGTTGGCTCAGTATTTAAAAGTTCCATTGACAATTTCTTACTGTGATTGGAAAAGAAAGACAAGGATTATGAAAAAGCATCGTCGCCATGTTTTATTCTGTGGGATTATTACGGCAATAGGTATAACTGTGTTCTCAATATGGTTTTCGTATTACAGAAGTTGGTGTGATGCACTGTTGCTTTAATGTGTGGGTCTCTGCAATGTTAGTTCCATTTAATGGTAACATATATTAATTTGCAGGCATAAGCTTGCACAATTTTCCAGAGGGAATGGCAGTGTTCCTTGGATAAATTAAGGTAACTTTCCTTTTGTCAAAGCTGTCAATCAAGTTCCTAAACCATGTACGCTGTGATAAATATATGGTTTTGAATGGATTTTAAGCTGTTTAGTCTGTCATCAAGCTTAATTATTTTTATGCTTAACTTTCCTTTGTATTATTTCTTTCAGGATTTTTTTTCATATGGATTGTTTAATTCTCTCAGTTGGTGATGTGTTAAAAATGCAATTCTTTTTCATTTTGTATTAGAGATCAGGAAAGTTATTCGCTGTTCTATCAGTAATGAATTTTTATCTGGCCCAACCCAGCCTTAATTCCAGTACTGGATTGCCAGTTACCTAAGCAAAGAATATCCTTCTGTAATTTAAGCTTATTTTATTTTATGGTATTTTTTTGAACTTAGAATTTATGACAGATTGATGAAGTCCCGTCATTTGAATCTTTATCATGAAACTAGTTTTGAACTATATGCTTCTTCTTCTTCTTCTTTTTTTTATGGTGACATTAACAAATGAGCTTGCATTTGATGAAATATTGCATTGGTTTAGAATTCTTCTAACATAGTTATTTATTTTTGCACATTTCTTGATTGCACTTCGAAGTCGTCCAGATTATTCTTCATTTATTGCCTTGTGAAGTTTGATAGGTTTTCACATATGTTGCACCCTTTCTGTGAAACACTCCTTTCTAGGGCTTTCGTGTTGGGCATTAATTTGGCAATAGCGATTGCCTTGCACAATATCCCAGAGGTAGTCACTCTCTCTTCTTTTCTAGAGGTATTGTACATAATAATAATATAATATACTGTGGGAGATTCCAAATGCTTGCATGAATGAAATGTCATATTTCTCATAGTTTCTAACATCTTATCTCCGTCAAATTGGCACGCTCCTTAGAATTTACTGCTCCTTATTTTATATATACAAATAATTATCCTACAGCAACTAGCCCACATGTGATAATGTGAAACAGTCGAGAATGGAATGTATGGTATCAATAGTTCCGTAGGATTTTCAGTGGGTGTTAACTGTGCTGTTAAGTCTAGATTCTTTCAAATTAGCATCTTCACCTGACACTTTTTTTCTCAGTAGGTGGCAAGCATTCAAATTGGCTACGCTCTCTGGTTTTCTGAGCCACTGGGGTATAGTTGTTTGTACGTTGACTCTATTTTGTTATACATTGTTGAACTCCATTTTTTATACATTATAAAAAAAATTATAGCTTAAATATAGAAGACCTTCAAGGGTTCTCCAAGCCTTGGTTTAGAAGTCTAATGTGTCTATTTAACGAAAATGCAATACCATAATGTTGTTCATTGGGGCAGATTAGTTATTATCCCATTTCTATTAATGCAACTCTACGACGATAGAAATTTATTTTGAATTCCTGAATGTCTTTTCCCTTGCAATTGCAGCTTATATTTTTCCGAGCAGCTCAAGTCCTGAAATTCTAGAGGGGCTTGCCTAGGATCAGGTTTGCTTTACCATTGATTTCAGATTTGTTGCTTAGCTGGAGAAAGTATCATTCCATGTCAAGTTTTAGGTTTAATTATGCCTTTTACATATGCATTACATTTACAGTTGGTGGCGTGATGGCTTTCCTAACGTTGCATGAAATGCGGCCATTAGTGTTTGCTTATGCGGGGCAGAAACAATCTGTCAAGGTTGTGTTCCTTGGAATGGCTTTCATGTCCGCAAGGTAACATCGTAGTGCCACTTTTTTGCCTGTACTATAAGATTAGGAGACTAAAACAGTTATTCATTACATTTGTCTACGGATTGGACTTCTCTGAAATATTGCAGATATGGAATAAGTCCATATGTTGTTGTGATGAGGAGATATGTATGCATATTATTTTCTCTCTCTTAAGCATAACCACTCATTTCTGTATTGCAGGGGATTCAAGTCCTTTATCTACTGGGCAGATTTCACTGTTTCATTTATTACACCATCTTTAGCCAATGGTCATTGCCTCATCGGTTAAATCCTATCACACAAGCCAAGAGCATAGTTATCACTTCCTAATCATAGTCAAACTCTTGTCGATCTCCCTAATGATTTTGCAAGCTCTTATTTTGTTTTTTTTTGTTTATTTAATGAATTGCTAAATGCGTGACTCGTATTATTTTTTGTTAATGGAACTCTAAGATGTCTCCTGGATGGTTTTGCAGTCTCTATTTCCTTGAAATCAGCTTACCGAGGACCATGAGCAGTAACCATGGATCAGCCATTTGGTATACCATAATGTTGTACATTTCTACACCACTGTAGCGGGTTCTACACCACAGTAATGGGTTCTAACTTCTAACATGATGCCTGCTTTTGTTACATGGCTCTGAAAACCTGTATAATAATCTCACATTATCTAGTGAAATGTTTCAGAAGTTCATCTTCGACAGACATTTGCCTCAAACAAAAGCAAACAGGATTCATTCATGTTTTGAGTCTGATAGAGAAGGAGGTTTAGGAACACTCTATCAGAGTCCTAGGCTAGCAGGAAGAAAAGGAGATGGGGCTCTACTATGAAATTTGTAGGATTATTACATTCTAGCTTAACTTGTTCTAAGTTCCTCTTTAGATGATCTTTTGGAGATATAAAGCAACACTAGACAATTGATGGGTTTTCTGATAAAAAACCCCAAGATTCTTTTTGCCATGACAGTTACTTTTCGTCATTATAAGAAAATTCAGCAAGAGATGAATATTTACTAGAGTCTGATGCTTTCCAGAGATACCCTTCTAGTTGTTATTATCATTTTTTTCAAGGGGAACTCACAGATGGTCTGATGGAAGCTATAGTCAGGTGGGTAGTAGCTCTGAAACTGCACCCTAATTTCTCTGGAGATTAGACTAAGCCAGAGCAAGAGTTTTGTTATTGCCGTTCCTTTTTGAACTCTTGACAAGGATTGCAGGTGATGGACCATCCCACTTTGCCTGGTTAACTTTCGGGCCTTCAATGTGCCCTAAAAAGCTATGGTGGAAAATTTGAACGAAAGTCCAAGAAAGGCCCAGAAAGAGGGGAGAAGTTGCAGAGAACCCCACACTCTACTGTCTAACTAATAGATTTTAGGGTTAACCCTTAAAAAGAAATATATGTTCCTCTTGGGCTTCATTGCCATGCATGACTTGGAACCTCTTGGCTTGTAACTAGCAAGAGATTTTTGAGTTGTCAATTGAAATGAAAGGCTTCAATACCTTTAACACTCGTTTTTTATTGATCATCATTGCAATTTATGGGAAATGAAAACACCTTCATAACAAGTCATATGGGAAAGAAGAGATCTCATCAAGAGTATCATGGGGTTAAAGGTGTCTAGTCCTATCTTCCCTTCAAATAGAAAAAATGGGTAATTTTGATTGGATTTGTCAAAGGTGAATTACATATTTGAGAGCAATGGGAGAGGGGGAGATAAAGAGACCTACGCTTAAAGCAAAAGAGAAGGGGGAAAAAAAGTATTTCATCAACTAAAGGAGAAAACACAGGATGACCATATTTTTCTTTCAAAAGCTTTATTGGGAAGTGAAACACCACCACCACAGACTGATTGAATTGTACACCCACAAAATTTTCTTTTCAAAAGAAAGAAAAACACTTCAACTACTTACATTTCTCACAACAACCTATAAAATAAAATCTTAATTAAATAAATATTTTTTTCTGTAATTTTTTAAAAAATTACTTGGGTTCTATATATATATATATATATATATATTTCTAAAAGGAGACCCATGTTAAGTTTGGCAATTTGAAGAATATATGTCCACAAGAATCCAAAGAAACACAACTTCATGATCAAGTAGATAAAGGCAATGCCATATGGGCAGGTATAATATGAGAAAGGCAGTTTATCTATCTAGTAAGTCTCCCTTGTGAAGGAATTTGTGTGTTGTTTATTCATAGGTACTTTATCAAAATCCTAATGACTTTCTTGTTAATTTTTGAAAAGGTGATCATTGGTGGTGTCAAATTTAGATTTTTGCCTTTCTTTTTTGGCTCTTTTCCTTTACTCATGGGGTTCTCTTAAAAGTTAATTTTCAAAAGCTAATCACTAGATCCACTACCAAAGTCCCTGAATCGTAGGTAATTAATGTAGTACATTTGTTTGTCTTTCTTTCCTAGATTCATTGGATTTCAACTGACATTATATATACCCAAAATGAGACATAACATATGTTAGCATATAAAATAAGAATTTGAATTTTTTTAGGGAGACAAAATTGTCTCCTTAAATAATTTTATTCTAGTATATATTGGAATGTGAATATATATAAACCAGGGAATATTGAATTTATGCTATATGTAATGAGGATTCTCGTGGTCTTAGAACTGCAACTCTAGGCAATTTTGAGGCTTCACAAAATCCTATTATTGAGACAAATATTCACCTAATATTTTTCACTCCTTTTTGTGTTTTATTTTTATATATAAGCAGTCAGTCCTTTTTGTTGTGGTGGGTTTTGTCTCATCTTATTCAACTTAGCAATATGTTTACTTGCAAATCAAGATTTAGTTTGATGACTTACAATTACTTGGTTGATAGTCTAATGGTAAATTTTTGCGAGGCCAAACCGTATGAAATCGGAAGGTTTTGAGTTCGATTCTCACTAGAAGTAATACCCTCATGGCCACTCATTGGGCTTTGGCCCAACTTACCATTTTGTCAGGTGATAACTTTCTACACGGGAGTTTAGGCTCATATCGGATGTTCAAAAGACAAATTTGTATGTTGTAATTCCCCATTTAAAAAAAGGTTTGATCACATACACAATGAATATACTTTTTTTCAATATAAATTAAGTGTTTATTTCTTTCCTATATTGAAGAAAAAAAAAGTAATTTATTTTTATAGATGAGTTTTCTCTATGATCTATCATGTTCACCTCATGAAAATGGTATCTAAATGACGAGATGGTTGTGACATATCACTGTAAAAACAAAGAAGACAAGCAAGGAATCACAACATGGTTAAATATATATGGTATTCACAAACACTTTTTTATTGCTGTGTTACGTTAAATCTGTAAGTAATTCCAGGGAAAACACTAATAAGATACTAACTGTATACATCAAAATCAAACTGACAGCCACATACAAACCTTTGTATAAAGTGAATCTGAGAAAGAAAGGTATGAAGTGAAGCTGTCTATCTATACATTAATACATACACAGTTATACACACATATAGGAATATGTATATCAAAAGGCCAAAGAATATGTATATGTGTATGACAGTGTGGAGCCCACAATGGGTGTGTAGGGAGACAGATATTGAGGAGATCGAACAGTACAGACTCTGACTGCATTTGTAGCTTTGAAAAGACATTTCAAGAGGCACCCTTTGACTGCTCTCTCTTTCTTTCTCAAGTTATGAGTCATGACAACAAATATAGTATAAGGTTAAAGCTGCCAACCAGATCCATTCCCTTCTATCCTCTCTGCCTAATATTACAAATTCAGTACTGTTATTATTATTATTATTGTCACTCTTCAGCATCATTATTATTGTGAATCTAATCATATAAGTACATATATGTTGTGTCTATCAGTGAAAAAACTGAAGAAAAAAAAAGGTGATATGATGCTTTATCAACTATAAGGTAAAAAGTTCAACAACAAAAAAAAATTATAAGGTGAAAAGGGATCTCTCACTCTCACTGAACGAAAAATATACTTTAAATCTCTTATATATATATATATATATATATATATATCCAGGACAGGGGATCCTATCTAGAAAGACCATTCGCTGCCCATTTGTTTCAAATACATACATACACATGAGTCTAACAAAAGGAATTATTTGGGGACAAAAGGGTTTGACAACTCTCACACATGGATCATAAATGGCTATGCATTAACTATCCTACCATAAAGTTGCAAACTTTCTTTCTTCTTTAATTCTTCTTCCTCCTCATTGTATATATTTATATGTAACAAAAACAGTGCCGCTATATATGAACCAATCTGCATATATATCAAGATCATTCATTTCCTTCTTTTACAATCAAATTGTTTTGATCATCTCAGGTACATGAAAATGTGAATGCATGTGTATATATATATATATGTATGTATGTATGCAGAACATCAATGAGAGAGAGAGAGAGAAATTCATCTTACATTGATTTATAATGAGTCTCCAAGTGATAAGAAACTTCTAAAAGATGAAAAGTAAAAGAAGACACAAAAGAGTAGTAAATAAAACAATTAATCAGTAGCTAGAGGAAGAAGAAAATTAACTAGGCATGACCATTCTCTCTTAGCTAGTAGTGTCTTAACTTAACTACTCTTGAAAGAGAGAGAGTCATGCATCTTTTTTTGTTTTTTGAGAGAGAGTCATGCATGATTAATATTCATGAATTAATTACTGAGACTGAGAGCAGTCATTATCCTGTTCAATATCTGAAGCAGGTTCATCTTCCTCTTCAAAGGAGTCAATCCCATATGCAGCATGGCCTTGTCCAAAAGCCTTAATGTGATCCTTGAGAGACCTCTTGTGCTTGAAATCAGAACCACAAGTGCAATACCAAAGCTTCCCACAATTCTTCTCATGGGTTCTCCAATCACCTCTCACAGCAAATGCCTTGCCACATTTTCTACACATGAATGGCTTTATCCCATGCTTTCTCTTGTAGTGGGTCTGCAGAGTTCTGAAGTCCTTGAGTGGCTTTGACCTTGGATGGTCTATGTTGTTTCTGCAACCTGCTGCACAGCAGTAGCATGGAAGCTTAAGCATTGCTGTTGGTTGTGTTCCTCTCAATGACTCTGGTCCTTTTCTGTATTGAGATCCATGCCCCCACATATGCATCTGCATAGATAATTTAAATAAGCTGCAGTTAATGCAAACAAACATTAAGCAAATCTACATAATTAATGGTTTTCCTTAGTTTCTTTGAACTTCAGTTTTTCATCTTCTAAGCTAAACTAGTATATGTTTATAATAAATATAGAACTTCACATGAATTTATGGCTTGAAAAGGGAAGAGTTTGCCTATGTGAGCAGATAAGAAACTTGGGTTTTAGTCCAGCTTTTCAATTGAGTTGCTCTTTCTCTGCTCATAGTCTACAATGAAAGCAAAGCAGGCATATGGGTGTGTTTGAGAAAAAAAAAAAGAGTTCAAAATTGGCTAAATTTGAGGTTCATGAGACCATGAAACGGTCACATTCATGTATTGCACAACAATTTACAGATGAATAAGAGTTATAATCCTCTGAGATTTAGTGTTCAGATCAGAATGTGTAATGGGTTTGGTGATGAAGATCATCAAAGTAGTACTCCTTGCACATGAAGATATATGTATGTTTGTGTTGTGCAAATGAGTAGAACACAAACTCCAAGGTAGAGAAAAGCATAATGTTACTCTCAGTTGGACCAGGAAAGACGTATTAATTCTTTCTTTTCAAATCCCTAAAACCTTGTGTAAATTGATAGATGATACATAAATTAAGGCATACACAAATCAAAAGCTTTTCAAAAAACATAAAAATAAAGCTAAAATTAAAAGGGAAAAAAAACCCTACACTACAATTCTCTCCTCAAATCTCAACACAAACAAGCATAAATTTGAAAATTAGAAAATCAAGCTGGAAAGTAAGTATGCATAGGGAAATGTTTTTTTCTTCTCACAAAAAATCAAAAGAAACAAACAGAGAGTGATTGGAGAGTGAACAAAAGGGAAGCTTTTTTTTTTTTTTTTTTTGTGGGGGTGGATTATAATTACCTGCATGTTATTGTATCTATTGAAGGTCTTGAAGCAAAGTGGACATGAGAACTGTGTTGGACCAATCAGAATCTGAGCAGGAGTTGGGATCCAATACTGGCCTTTGTTCAGACAGTTTGGATTATAAGGAAGAGTAGTAGTACACCCACCAGAAGCAACTGTTACTAGTTCTTCTTTATCATCAGAGATCTCTTGATGATGATGGTCAGATGAGATTTTTGAGATTAATTCTGCTGAAGCAGTAGAATAACTAGGAAGCCCTAAATGTAGAGCTACAGTAACACTATCATCATCATCGCCATCGCCATCACCATCACCACATGTAGTAGATGAGAAGAGAGTAATTCCTTGTCTGCTGTTCTTGTCCACTTCCATGGCACTAGTGGATGAGGAGTCTTGTACCTGATCTTCAACATGCCTGGTTGGGCTTAAACTGAGGAGTGGAAGAGCTTCTTTGAGAGGTGGAGAAGGAGGTGATGTTGATGAGGATGAGGATAATTGATAGTGGTGGTGATGATGATGATGAACATAAGAAGAGACGTTATTGATGTTGTTATAATTTGATGAGTAGAAATTGTACCCAACAAAAGACGGATTATTGGAGGAAGAAGATGAGGCTGTGGAGAAATGTCGGTACCATCCATAAGGATCAGCCATGATTGAAGGAGAGGAGGGGGGGGGGGAGAGAGAGAGAGAGAGACTAGTAAGTAAGATTGTAAGAGAGAGAGATAAAGGTGACCAAAAGGTTATAAGGTGGAGGGTACTGAACAAAATCACCAAATATTGAAAAGAAGTGTAATGGTGAAGGGGGTT
The DNA here is from genome assembly GCF_013401445.1 of Tripterygium wilfordii. NCBI lineage: Eukaryota > Viridiplantae > Streptophyta > Magnoliopsida > Celastrales > Celastraceae > Tripterygium > Tripterygium wilfordii. The sequence continues at coordinate 4,567,746 of NC_052235.1, forward strand.
AAAAAGAAAATAATATAAGATAAAATGAATAAATGAATACAATCAAGAATGATAAAGTAAACCCAATTGAATAAAAAAGGAGGGACAAGATATCACTTGTGAAGTGTGACTAAACATTAGAGAAAATATGCTAAAGAAGAGAGAGAGATAAAGAGAGAAGATAATCTTGGGACTTGAGAGTGGAGAGAGAGAGAGAGAGCTATATACTTACTGAACAATGTATGAAAAGGTTACACCCAAGAAATACATACCCAAAGACACAAGTACAATACATGTAATTATAATATTTAAATCAAAAAATAATAAAATAAGGCTATGAGATAAATTTTACATGGAAGCATTGGAAGGAGATCTAGGGACAAAAGACCAAAGACAAAATCAGTAATTTTGGGGATGAAGGCTTGTCTCCCTTAATCCCAAACCTCAAAACACACAAAGGAGAGAGAGAGTGTGTGTGTGTGTTTGTGTAGAGAAGCTAGCATAGATGATAGAATACATAGAGAGAGAGGGCTGTTTTGTTTTTATCTTGAAATTTCTCTCTACCTTGGGAAACAAATAGATCCAACCATGAACCAACCCAGCACTTGCTTTGGTGGGCGCGCCCTGGTCGGCTTCCCTGGGCACCTGCTCATCACACTGTGCTCCCAACAACCTTCACTGTTTAACTTTAACATACATATTTTTATTGCTGTAATTTTGCTAATTATACAACCCCACTGAGGATTAATTAGTTTGGGTTGTAGTTATATGTCTTAATAACATACTATTACATATGGGTTTATGATATTCTTCCAGGTAGAGTCCCACATGGCTAGATTTCAGGTGTTCCTTCAAAATTAGAAACCTATTACCACCCTAAGATCATCTTGTTCATACAAAATACCTTTTATAAAAGGACATTGAAAATGTGTAAACACAGATACAAACACAATCAATAATATTTTTTAAAATGAATTTCAGTTTTGGCTGCATGAATCTGGTTTAGGGTTTTTTTCTCAATCGGTATTGTTATGGTAATATGCAATCAAATTCCCGCAAAGTTTGGTCTCGTTGCATAAACATACCAACATGTGTTAAAATTATATTTTGAAAGGAATATTTAAATACGATTACATATGTAAAAAATCAAGTTCAAACACATCAACGTGATATTGTTCGCTATTGGTCAAAGACTCATAGTTCGGGTTTGTTGTTGTATAGGCCGTCTCCTAAGTACTAACTGGCCCAGAAAACATATCAGTTGTGTGAGAAAAACTAAACATTTACTTATATATCACTAGCTATAAAGCAAAAACTAAATCATTTTCATCGCCACTATATATGAATGTGATGACTCTATCTATCTTGTTATGGGGTATTCATTACAGAAACTGTGGCAATATTATTATTTGTGTGAAGTGAAGATGAGTATGCAAAGGAAATACATGGTGGGAGTGAAACTTGAAAAATTAGTCAAAAAGTACATACATGCATAGGAACATCAATCAGTATATAAATTATCATGTATGTATGTATGTATGGCTATCATCACTCTCTTTTGGTGCCTAATCCATGCTCTACACAGTTGACCCACTACCAACATTCCTCTTGTCCCAATCCTCTCTCTTTCTCTCAAGTATAGTAGATCAAAGATTAATGTCACCATGGCCCCACTCAATTCATCATACGTCAATGAATGGTTGTGATTTCATCATCACAACATGGGCCACGTACGGGAAACTTGATTGGAATAAATTTAAAAGAACAACATTAACGAGAGCTTCACTTGAAATATTGTGGAGTCGGTCACATTCAACATTAATTAACGAAGCTTCATAATGTTAATCTGTACTAACATACAATGTATTACAAATTGAAAGAAAACTACATATATCTTCCTAATATATAATAATATTATATATAACAAGTTATACTTTGCATTGCCAGTTCATTAAAACCTCAAACCAGGTTTAGTGTATAAGTCTCTACGTGTGTTCTGAAAACATAATATAATATATCACTAAATAGTTTCAGATAATTCCTAAGTAAAATGAATCAACTTTTTAACATTTTCAATGAAGGACCAGATCTACAGATGGGAATTAGGAAAAAGAAAACTCTTTGTCTGAGCATGGATTGTCCTATCGTGGACATAGAGTATCTATAATGTCAAAGTTTTGAGTATAAAAGTAGCCTGACTTTGGGACATAACAATACAAACATGTATTATTTTGGCTCCATTTGTTGCCGAAAGCTATGAATATATACGACACTAAATGAATGTTCCTTTTCCTTTTTGCCTCCCCTGCGTTTGGAGCAGTATATACACACCCACACCCACACCCACACCCACACCCCTATATATATATATATATATGGGGCTTAGAAGTCACTGAAATACCGTAAACTTGTGGCAAGTACTAGTAGTGAATATATGTACGTGTACATATGATATGGGATGGGTTAAAGTAAACCCATCCCTATAGCCCTGTCGGCTACATATCTTTCTTGTCATCTGTTACTGTCGGCATTCACACATTAACGTAAATCTCGCCAATTACATATATATATACACAACGTAATAATATTGCTTTCATGAATAATGCTCAATCAGATTAACTTATTAGAGAAAACTTACCATTAACAAGTTTAAATTTCAACACTTCGAAAACTTTGACGTGTATTTCTATAATCACTTCTTGAGGGTTGATATATATATATATATATATATGCATGGATGGCGCAAGGCATTCATTTGGAAATTCTCATATCTCGCACATTTTCAATGCATGCGTGGAGAGAACAAATGAAATAAGGGAGGAGGGAGACATCAAATGCACAAACTTCTGTAGGTACGTTGCTTTATCTCACTTTATAATACTGTAGGTACCCTAGCAGACAGCAAATTGATTAAATAGCTCTTAATCACAAGTCATTCACACTTCACACCATACCATGCTTGCATGGGAATGCTATTTAGTGTCCTCACGACATTTGATAAATGACATAAACATATTTTGGAGTCTGAAAAAACTCTATTGAAATTTATATTTTAAATTTAAAAAATTAGGTGAGAGAGTATTTATTGCACATGACATGTTATGGTGATCAATCCTTAACCATTGTCCTTATGTCGCTTGTTAGCAAGACCCTACTTAAAAAAATAAATGAATGAAATAATGTTTATGGAGTAATTCAAGAGAGAATTTGCTGCTACTTTTTTTTGTATATAAGAAAAACGTATATGATAGTCAAAAAATTATACGAGCATTTTCCATGTGGGATTTTAAAACTTAAAATATTTACAAGACTAAAATTAGCTAGTACATGTATTAATTGCATTATTGTCAACTATTACTGCCCTGAGGCTGACCCGAGTGTTACTATAATGTTGCCAACAAGTCCAATTGTCCTTGGAATACATATATATAGCACACAGTTGAAACTGTAGTTTCCAATGTTGTTGGGCTTCCCTCTTGCTTTGTGTTGACCACTTGATTCAGTCTCTTGTGACCTTTGTAGGAGACACTAACCTTAACATGGCTGTATTCTTTTGACTGAGCAAAATATATAAATTCAGTCCATATTAGAGATAAAAATGCAATATCAATAACTCGATCTTAGTTAATTCGGAACTTCTTTTCTCCAATTAGATATTATTACTATCTTATCTTGGATACTCGAATGCAATCCTTCAATATAATATATTTAATAAAGAATACACAATCATTTGATCACTTAATCTGGTTGGTGAATCTGGTTGGTGAATCTCTATAAGGTCAAACTGTATGAACTTGAGAGGTTCTGAGTTCAATCCCAATTAGAAACAATATTATTTTGACCTTACATTGGGTTTTGACCCCACTTACTCTGTCATCGATCAAATGCGAACGAGCCATCATACCTGAATTTAGTCCATATTTGGTCTAGCTTTTCAGAATTATTTTATCATAAAACATTCTCCGAAAGTATGTTTCACCAATATTATTCTGAGAAAATCATAACCTTTTTCAGTATCAAACACACAGCAAATAAAATATAAATAACAGGGCGAACATTAGGGGGATAATTGAGTTAGTGTCTCAAAAAACACAAAATCTGACTATTTATTATTATACAACTCGAAAACATAAATGGACATGAAGCAACCTTGTATTTATCTAGTTATTTAACGTTGTTTTCAAGAGAGCACGAGTGTGTAGTAGTAGTAGTAGTGTACTCCACTCATCGAAGTATGAATCTTCCTGTCCGTCCATGTCATGTTATGAGAAATCAAAACATCTGCCTTTATCCTCACAAACTTTATTTTATATTAGTATTATTTAGTTTATTAATTATATTTTGTTCCAGGATTTATGCGTATTATGTCATCTAATCTCATGTGAGTTTTGAAGAGTAACTATTCAATAATCCTGAAACATGCGTTGATGTGATACACCAAGACGTGATGTCAATTAACATACGTTTATATATTATCACCAATTACTTGTGAATTGACATAATTTTATTGGTTTTGATACACCACATCAATGTATGATACATGTGCCAAGAGCATTCAATAATTTCTCTGAGATTTGAGAGGCAATGACTGGGCTGGGGCGCTGGAATCATTTTAGCTAGAATTATTTGAAATTTTGTAATGTTAACCATTCATTTCATCCAACAGTCATATCAATTGCGACATCATCCCAGCCCCCATCAACTTTTTTGATTTCTCTCTTTCCACAGCACTACAGAAAGCACAAACAGCATCACAGAACTTTGAAAAAAAAATCCATTTACCATTGTTTCTGATACTTTACCTCAACAAATCCCACACCAATCTCCATCAAAGAAGAAGACCCGCCGAACCCATCTCCACCAAAAACACTCAATAACACATTTTGATTCATGATTTTTTAACATACATATATACATTTGGGGAGAATTGTAACTACAGGAGCAAAGATTGGTTACAAAATTCGCTGACCAACTAGTCAAATTTGACTCTCAAATGCTGACATGGCATGATACAGACAGGGTGGCATGCTTACATTAGATGCAAATGCAATCCTGATGCCATGTGCGGCGCACGTGCTAGCATGACTAATTACTATTGTGGACTATTACCACCAGTCTTGCATGAATTACTACACAAGTCAAAACCTGTTTACTCTGTCGGTCCGTCCAAAGACTCATCCAAACCCTAATACTCTGACTCCCTCTGTGTACTTGCACTGCGAAGTGTAGTTTGGAACCATTGATCAGACCAAGGTAAGAACTATTAAAGAAGAAGCGGCCAACAAAGAAGAGGCCTGCAGTGCATAGAATACGTGTGGTTTGCACATGCAAATATGCAATGCAGTGTAGAGTGAAATACATAGAGTAGACACGTGGGTGCATTTGTCAGACAGAACCAGGACAGTACAATGATTGAGTTGTGTGAGCATACATTACATACATGTATTATTGAACTTGCACTGTACCAATGTACCATTACCCCCACCAATTGAGTCAGAAAGTACTTCCAATTTCAACAAACTACATTTATTTCTCATTCAAGTAAATGGTCGTATAGTGTAGGGAGGGTCTCACCTATTAATCTGCATTGGCTTGTGATCATCCAGTGGACAAATACATAGGACATGTACTAAGAGGATTATAATAAATGCGATGGTGAGATGCAAGAGTTGTGAAAGCTCCCAATGACTATCTGGGTTAGGCCAATTCCCCTACAGACAAAAAAGGCAACCTCATTTTCCCACGTTGAGTTGATTTCTTAGGACAGTGAGAGGAGCCCAACTTCACACAGGTTGTCCAATTGGTCTAAGCCCAGTAAACTGTTCTTAAAATTTAATTACTAGGTTAAGTCTGCAAGGAATGGAGCAAAGGACAGGCCAAGAACAAAAAACATGCAACTGATTCTTAAAGTTAAAAGCCATTGGAAATACAACTAATGATTAAAAGAAAATTGTTGAACAACCATACCAGAAGTAGGCCTTCTACAAAATTAAGAATTGGTTACCTACAGGAAGAATAACAGGGAGCATCCCACAAAGAGTAATAGGACGGGAAAGTGGTGTCAATTCCGGTGGCCAACCCCAAAATGAAATCTCCTTGCCTGCCTGTCATTAAATGCGTATTCGAGTCGCAAAGGACCCAAAGGTGAATCAACTCGCACACCAAACCCATATCCATATCCACTTCCAGGTTTGTATCTTGCACCAGCAGGATCACCTATGAGGGATAATTACAAGGGAAATGTTAAGTAACCAATCTGCCAGACCAATTGAGTGATGCAAATTGTTCGAAGTTTGATGATTTTAACGACCGCACTAATGCAGCTAGTTGATAGACTTCTGCTCATCCACCAGGATATGAGTTCATCTAGATGGATCATTTAATATCTAAAAGTCCATGATAATTGAGACTGTTAAAGGTTTAAACTTCATCAATCAATGAAACTGGTTTGCATGCTTAAGCGTAGCTTCAGAGTGAGCTATTAAGCTCTAAAGGCCAAGACATCATAGGGTAGGATTGCTAAGTGCCACAGAAGGATGAGGTATCACATGAGACACAGCTTTCAGAAAGATGAATTTTTTCACAACTTAAACATCGTTGCCTTCAAAACACAACTAAATAAGGGAAGCATCAAAAAGGTGGGGCAAAGATATACATACCACGCACGGTAGGACCTGATCCAAGATCAGTTCCATAGTCAGCAAATACAACTCCTCCCACAGACCCAAACTGCAGAAACAAAAGCTTTTGTTAAGAAAATCTAGGGGTGTCGCCCAGTCTTATAATATAATACTAGATACTTCATACTTGTAAATAAAATTTATCTTTTTGCCACCTACCATGGGAAATGAAATTTCACTGGAGCCAACAGCATAAGATCGACCAGAAGCGACAGCACCTTCTTCATAACCTCTTATGCTGTTTATTCCGCCAATGGCAAATGCTTCATGAGGAGAGAAATTACCTACCACATGACCACCAGACAAACTACAACCAAAACCAACATAAATTAGTATATTAAAACAAAAGATCACTTGTATCATTTTAACACAAACGTCAATCTTTCGTTCAAGGAAACAGTACAAATAGCAACCTAAGCCGAATAATCAAAGCAAACTGGTCACCCTGCAAAATGCAATTGCAGTTAAGAGTACCAAAAGTACCAACTAGACCCGTACCTTAAAACAAAGAGAGCAGGACCAATTTCAACACCCTTTCTGGCTCGAGCATTCACTCTGTTGAAAGCCAGCCACTCAGACCAAACAGGAAGTCCTTGCTCCAAATTTACAAACTGCAAAGAGAAAAGAAATGAGGATCCATAGATATATGACATAACACAAACTTCATTAGATAAGACGACTGACCATTGAAGTCCCATGATCACCAGAACCAGTATAGACGCACTCAAACTTAGCGAGCAACATGTCATCATGAGTCCTGCCACTGCGAAACAAATAAGGAAAACCAAAAACAAAACGTCAGAGCCACACACATAAATCATCACATGGCATCAACCTTTTAGAATCTACAAGTATCTGCTTTCAAAAGAGCATACCTAGCAGTAAGGGGACTGCCATAGGACTCCTTAATAATAGGATTTCCTTTTTCGTCATGCACACCAGAATGCTAGCATTTGTAATCAATACCAATATATAAGTATTTATATATAAGAATGATATAAGGACACACAGTAGAATAGAATATACATATCGAAATTGTTTACAGCAAGCTCAAAAGAGACGTGAACACTTGATCTACAAGTTTAAACATTGACCAAAGCATTTACTGAAATTGTCTCCAATAAAACATCATTACAGAGCAAAGAAAAGATAAGAACAGGAATAGGAATCAAACTTTAGTCTATCAGATATCAGTTGACAGCATCTCACTTTAACAGGAAAACCGGTATAAAAATGAAAGCACCTTATAAGCATTACAATATTTCAAAATTTATCATACTAATGCAATAATATATTACTAGAAAAGAAAATTTTGTATAAGTACCTGAAATATTAGCCCTGCAGTTCCACTCCACTTTGGCCTGATTGGTCGACTAAATTCTATACCAGCAGTTACACGGCCAATAGTCAGAGTACTATTGTCACGTTGGTTACCATGAACAAGTGTTCCAGGCGTTCTTGAATTCTAACACAGACACATGCCGTTTACACTGTATTGATCTTCCCATCACCAAGTAAACCTATTTTAAAGTAATGAACTAATAATTCTTTGTTACCTGAACCATAATTGTTCTAGATGTCCTTTTGTCATCACCTTCAATCCATGGGTCTGTGTAATTTACGCAGAATATTGAATCAATTTGGCCCCTTTCCAAGGAAATATTCAGTTTCTGGTTTCTTCCAAAAACATTCCTATGAGAATATGCAAAACTGCAACAGAAATATTAGTGAATATGGGTAAAAGGGAATATTCAGAAATGAGCCATTGCAAGTTTGCAACAATAGTAAATGATCAGAAGGCGAAACAAAACTGCGTCTGTATTGACACATAACGCAAACTTTGCCAACCAGCCAAGGTGGTCTCAAAATTTACCTTCCAATTAGTCCTGTTAGAGGCCCACTCGTAATCCTGCAGACCAAACAACACCAGGTGCACTTTTTCAATCATACCACAACATAGAAATATAGATCATTATCACATAAAAAATTAGGGATGAAGATACAAATCTGAGAAGCAACATCACTTACCCACTCGATATTCCACCACCAGCAGAAAAGCCTCCGCTTGGGCGTTCAACAACATTCATTATCAAATCCACCTTATCTGTATCTATAATGAGTCCAAGAAGAAAGTATCAGAAAGTGACAACTTTAGAAAAGAGAAACAAAAGAATATCCATATTCATGAAGGCAAATCCATTCACTAATGCACACATAGAAGAGCCTAATCATGAAAAAATAAATAAGAAAGATAAAATATTCAATTACTATCAAAATGTACAGTTCGACGCAACCAAGCTCTGTGTATATAGTATGTCACAGAAGCTGACAAACAATATCAACAATTCTCATCAAGATTTTGATAATGAATGTAGGGATGGTTTACATTGGCTGGCCAAGAGATAAGGGTAGGGAGAGAAGAATATGGTCAAGAGTTCATGATAATTATGTGAATGTATGCCAAAAATAATAAGGGTAATCAGACTAAAGATCATGAGATGACTAAGTTATTCATCTTAAAATATGCATGTCTATCCACAAGATTACTCAAACAAATAACATATCTTATTACCTCCTGCAGGTTGAGGAATAATGCTAACGTCTTCCATAATTCCCATGGTTAATATAGTATCTACATCTCTTTTCCCTTGAAGCATGCTGTAGACCTGCTTAACAATTATTTCACATCCAAAGCAAATGTTAGTCAGAATGCTTATAAAAAATGCACCAACCTTGTGACTCATTAGCATTCAAGTACGTAAGGCTTGACCAAGAAAATACCTGTCCTTTTCTTTCCCTTTAATTTTATTGAACGGCCACCATTGAAGGTGCATAGAAAATTACAAAGAGGTCAAACAAATGGCCTCAAGGAGATTGTTAGAATACCTGTCCCTTCTTAGTTGTTAGTTGCCTCAGTATTGTTTCAGGTCTTGTCTTCCCTCTAGTTGGTTCACCACTGGAGACAGCATCAAATCATGCATTAAGTATAAACCAATAACTATTCTCAAAAAAAGAGAGGAAGAAATATGTAACATGAAGTTATATGAATCAAGTGTACATGCATATTAGGAAAATTGGGAAAAGGTCTTACGTTTTGCGGTCAAGGAATCGAATGACAATATTATTAACCTCAGCTTCTGCAACTTGTAACCTTATGATACCCCCAGAAAGGATCTCAATACCCGAAACCTAATAGAATGATCATGACAAAATTGTCTATTAAAAAGAATCACTACAATTACAAACAATGATGGCAAAACTAAAAGTCTACAACAGATTCTACATTCCATAGAAAGTAACCGAACAACAGTAAAATATTACAAAAGATGAATAACCAACACACTAACCAAACCAAAAAGACTACGCTCCATGTACCAGCCATTGATCGAAGTTATTACTTCATCCAAATGCCTGATGTTAACTGTTTTTCCTGCACAGCTTGACACCAAAATTAAAAAGGAGCGCTCCTATGAGTGCATTTCGAATTTAGAATATAAAAGAAAAACTAAAAGTCCTTGTAAGTTGGAATTGTGTGAACACAAATAGACAGTCATACAACAAATAGCTATAAGTTACCATAACCATCACGGAAAGCATCCTCTAGGACTTTTGATGGAAGAACATTAGCTCCTTCACATACCAGTCCATGAAACTCTTGGTTTGGTTCTACCTTACACCATAAGAACCAATATCAAGCATTGCTCTGTAGCAAACCATATACGAATGCTTTTCTTTCAATGCATAAAAATTAGCTGAAATGGCGGTAAAAGAATTCCACGAAATCTCAGGAATTTTCTTCATTTGTTAGCAGTTCGATGCACATGATTTTGGAATAATTTCACAATCAATCTTTAAAACAAAGACTTAGCATAAGTAGGACAATTACTCGGCAATCACTTTGACAAGATAGTCCGATAATACTGCAGACAAACATTTCCCTTGGCAGAGTTGATAGTCCCATCAGTTATCAATGACCAATTCTAATACTCTAAATATTTTCTTTCATGAATTTCAAGCAAGACATACATATGGCATATAGCACTATAAATTCAATCTCCAGCCTCGCATAGTCGCATTAGCATTGAAAACCACAACTGCAAGATGATTTCCAGTGAATAGTTCCCAAAAAGAAATTTCCTTTATGACCATATCAAGCTTCCCTATCTTTTAAACGCACTCAAATGTAATTATGTAAATACCATTATTAATAGTAATAATGCACACAAGTTATTTCAAAAGGAGACTGATTCTACTACCTGAAAGACCAATCTGATACCATCTCGCGTGTCAACCGCAACAGGCATGCAGGAGCAGAAGTAACCACTGTCGATGATTCTTTGGACGTCCTCCTGCACCTCGCGAACTGTAAGGGCCGAATAGGGGCGGCAGGCCTTGAGTGTTGCCATAGCCTCCACCTCAAGGTCCTTCCTTTCCAATTCTTCCCCATCCTTGTTCCTCACCAGCACCTCGCTTATCAGCACCCTCTCCTCTTCATGTCGGCTCGCAGAGTGTGCCCCGCCACGCTTGAGCTGCAGCTGCTGAGCCGCCTCCTTCCCATCCGACCCTAACTGAGTTGCCTCATTGGGCTGATTAAGAGACAACGACGCCGAACAAAGAATAGAATGTGAGCGAGGGCTCTGGGCTAGTAACTCCGAAAGAGTTGAACCTGTTGAGTTGGAGCGCGTTTTGAGTGAGTCAATAAAATTGCAAAGCGAGAGCCTGTATTTGCCAAACTGCGAGGCTAGAGTTTGAGAACAGAATGTGAGACTGAAGGACAGAGATTGCAAAGTAGGCGGAGAAAAAAGTGGAACTTTGACGGAAGAAGACACAAAGCGAACGTCGTCGTTTCTCGGCATGGTGTAAGGAACCTGTAACGAATTGAAAGAATCAAATTCAGTGATTGTGTGTCACTGCAAAACCCTAATTGGAGATCATTGCAGTCGGTACCGTTCCTTCCTAGCAGAGGATTTACTGTTCCTTTTTAATTTTTTTTTTTTAAGAGTAAAAATTTGTTGTTTCCATAGATAGATTCAGAAATATAAGAAGCCTTCCGAGAAGAGACTAGAGAGGACCGATATACGGATCCCGACCATGGAGTACTTCCCAATTTGGATTCAATTTAATAATCCCAATCCATTCAAGATCCGACTCAATATCAATAATGCCCATTTGCAGCCCTAAGCCCCCTAACTCCACTCCCAAATCTAGGCCCAAAGCTCAACTTGGCTCGTCGAAAACATGAAATGGCAGGCTCCAATATAGGCCCAAAGTTTTACTTGGCTAAAAATACATGAAGTTGAAGGCCCAAAGCGCAACTTCTGGAGCTCTTGTTTAATGAATTGGTTCCAGGCCCAAGACTCAGCTCCGTTAGGCGCTAGCTCCACTCGTGATCGGCGTTATCTGTTTATACTTCCAACTGCAGACACTTCAACATTAAAACCTTAATTAGTAATTACCAATCAAAGGAATATATCTATTTCAATTCTCTCGTAGATGTAATCATAATAATGATTGCTTATAATGAATACAAATTGAGTACCCTTTCTGGAAAAAATGTCAGTCATTACCTAAAATATGTAACATTTTATTGCAACAGTATCGTCTGACATGCTTGACACCAAACAATTAATATCATTTAAATACAGTATTTTGCAAGTGATCCTTCCGCAACCTTGACTTGTTACATTAACTGAGCTTGAATTTCGTATTTCCGTATGTGAAAGGTCTTCAAATCGTTCATTTGAAAAATCGAATTTTCAAAAATGGAAATTCTTGACGAAAGTAATGCCTTGATGGTCCAAAGAATCTTATCTTTAAGGGAGGTATTGTTTCTTTATCTTTTTCTCCTCCTTTGCTTTATTATTAGATATGACAGTGCCAAATTAAATATAAGTGCTACATTATTGTTCAATGAATTGGTACCAGACCCAAAGGCGAAAGCTCAGCATCGCTACCCTTTTTAGCAAACGATACCCTTTTTAGCAAAGAGGATTGAATTATTTGATTTATAAGAGACCTAGATGATAGTCTCATAGTCGGGCTTGGGGCAGCTGCCATTGGCCTTGCAGAACACAAGAATCCACGACTGTACTGTACTCTGTTCTGTATATATGCTTTTGCCTTTGCAGTCTTGCAGATGTGAGCTATCCTAACTTTTTTGAGTGCTCATTCTTCTTTTGTTCCTCATGCTAATTAAATTCCATTAGTACACCAAGTTAGGAAAAAAATTAATTTCTCTTGGCATTTTCTTTCTAGGTATCAGGTTTTCCTTATGGGAATTATTAGTACCTTTTTTTTGGAGGGAATTATTAGATTTAGTATCTGGTTCTGAATCAACAGGTGAAAGTAATCCGATTTAAGTTTCAGACTCTTTTATGGTCGTTTGAGCGACTTATTTTTCCAATCACAAAAAAAAAGAGTACGATAATGCGAATATGGGACCCATGATCCATTAATGCATCATGCATGACTCTAGGACCTTCCCGAAATACGTGCACATAACGCGGCAATTTAGGGGTGGTTAAGCGAAGTGGAAGACGTTAAAGGATTCAAAAATTTAAAACACTTGGATATATAAACGACAATACCCAACTTCCCACCCAAAGTCGTCTCTGCCGCCGCGTGCCGTCCATCTCGTCCTCTTTTCCAATCCCTGAAAAATTCGCTCCACTCAGAAACCCTAACACGTATCCCACAACTTCTTTGTTTTTTTGAAATTTTTTCCCCTGGCCGAAATCTCTTTCGTCTTGTTTCACTACCTCACGTGAATCTTCATCATCGGTTGTTGATTTATCTGCGATCGAATCACTACAAGGTCTATTTTGCTACTCTCGATTGTGTGTTTGATTTTGAGCTTTCTACAGCTTGTTTGTAGTTGTTCGTTCAGAAGTTTACATATGCGTTTGTTATGTTTGGTCTGCAGTGGGAAATTTGGTGTAGGTTCTGATGTTGTTCCGAATTATAGGTCGAAGTTTAGTCTAGGGTTAGTATTGACTCCACTAATTCTTAATTCTTTGTTTGAAAGGTTAAATTGATTATATTGATTTTTTTTTTGGGTTGTCTTTGATTTGTTTTGTTTAGTTGTTTTTATGTTACAAGACTTGTGACTTTGATCAGTTTAAAGATCAGATGGAATTAGATGCTTTACCTTATCATATTTGTCTTGATATGGGGGGTTCAACGACGTGGTTTGATCAAGTTTTTGACATTGAAGTCGTGCTATATGTGCTAGATAATGACTATCACTTATTCACTTCATGTTTTCTTTTACCGAATACTTCACTCTGGTTTTCTTTTGTGCTCCTTCATTTTAATGTATGTTTAAGAGCTTAAGACGACAGCTGCAGTTAGTCAATTTTTAACTTTGCTTTGATTTTCATTAAAATACATGAAGGATGAATACTGGTAGTTCCTGATACAATGAGCAGGGTATTTGACTCTATGTTTTCCTCTTGTTTAGGATTAATGGCTCCAAACGACGAAATTGAGGTTAATGGGAGGAATGATCTTCTAGTGCCTCTATTGCAGCCTCCAGAAAATGTTGCTATTGATATCCCTGAACCAGTTAAGAACATGGATAAGAAAACAAGGATAGTCAAGTTCAAAGTTGGCAATATCAACTGTGCAGCTTGTGCAACTTCCATAGAATCTGCAGTCGGAAAGCTTAATGGGGTTGAAAGCATTGCAGTGTTGGTTCTTCAAGGCCAGGCTGTTATAAAGTATATACCAGAGCTTATTGGTGTAGGTGCAATTGCAAACTAACTTCTATAAATCTCTTGCACGTGCATTTTGGAGAGAACATGTATCATCTTCAAATTTTTTAGATTACATTGTTCATCGGCACTCTTTTCCAATCTTCCTTCACTCATATTCTTTACTGTTAAGTATGTTGGAAGATAACTGAAATTGATTTTGTTTCTCACTACACTATTCTAACCGAGAGAACTCTTAATCTATCATTTTTTGATAGTGGAGTGTTAAAGTTTCCAAATTGAACAAGGGTTTTAGATAAAAGGGATGCTAATTTTCTCCCCCTTATTTTACCCCAAAAACTAAAACAATTTTGGTTTGTCTTTATTCAAGCAAATGAAAGAAATTTGTATTTGGAAACTTTGAGTTTGGAATTCATGACAGAAAGCAGGAGTAGTCTTTTCTAGTGACTGTGTCTGTGTGCATCCATGCGTCTATCTATTATGTTGCAATTCCAGGAGTAGTCTTTTCTCATATGTTGTGACTTGCGACTATTTTCTCTGTAATTTTTACTAATCATTCTGTGTTTGGAGACCAGGAACATTTACAGTCTAATTCCATTGCAGGCAGAAAAAATAAAGCAGACTATGGAGGATGCTGGTTTTCCAGTTGATGGGCTTCCAGAGCCAGATATTGCGGTATGCTGGCTTAGGATTAAAGGAATGGCTTGCACCAGCTGCTCCGAGTCTGTTGAACATGCCCTTCAAATGGCTGATGGAGTTAAAAAAGCAGTGGTTGGCCTAGCTCTTGAAGAAGCTAAGGTCCACTTTGATCCAAACCTCACTGATGTTAATCGCATAATTGAAGCTGTGGAAGACGCTGGATTTGGAACTGAACTGATCGGCTCCGGAAATGAAGTCAACAAAGCGCATCTGAAAGTTGAAGGAATTGAAGATATGACCATCATTCAGCGCTCCCTTGAGTCAGCTATAGGTGTGGATCATGTTGAAATCGACTTGGCTAATCATAAGGTAACTGTCACCTATGACCCAGACCTCACTGGTCCTAGATCTCTCATACAACGCATCCAAGAAGCCGGTAGCGGCTCTAATTCTTTCCATGCAAGCTTATACATACCTCTTGGACGAAGAGAAACTGAGAGGCATCATGAAATTGATATGTATAGAAACCAGTTCTACTTGAGCTGCCTATTCACCGTACCGGTTTTTATGTTCTCCATGGTGCTTCCAATGCTTCCTCCTTTTGGAAAGTGGTTAGAGCACAAGATTTACAAAATGTTTACGGTTGGCCTGTTACTAAGATGGATCTTTTGTACACCGGTGCAGTTCATTATTGGCCGAAGGTAACTTTTTTTTTTCCTTCAAATTTTTCTTAGGTTTATGATTAGTTTCTAAAACTTGCAAAAAGACAATGTTCTCAAAGAGAAAAAATTATACGCGGACATCTATTCTCATTAATTATTTTGATGTGGATATCATTGTTAGGTTTTATTTGGGATCGTACCAAGCATTGAGAAGAAAATCTGCCAATATGGATGTACTTGTGGCTCTGGGGACCAATGCTGCTTATTTTTACTCTGTGTTTATAGCAATTAAGGCAATGACTTCTGATGCATTTGAAGGGCAAGATTTTTTTGAGACCAGTGCAATGCTGATATCTTTTATTCTTTTGGGGAAATATTTGGAGATTGTGGCCAGAGGGAAGACATCAGATGCATTGACGAAGTTGACAAAACTTGCCCCTGATACAGCTTACTTATTAACTTTAGATGGTGATGGAAATGTCATCTCAGAGACAGAAATCAGCACTCAATTGATACAAAGGAAAGATATAATTAAGATCGTTCCCGGGGCAATAATTCCTGTTGATGGTATCGTTACAAGTGGTCAAAGCTATGTGAACGAGAGTATGATTACAGGAGAATCAAGTCCCATTGAGAAAAAGTCTGGTGACAAGGTACTACTTGCATAATATTATTTCTGATGTATGTAGTGGCGGCCCAATGGTAAGAGGATTCATTGGTTCCTCCGGTTTAGTTTGCTGTACATTGATTGTCCCTTCCTCTCCCTTTTCATTTGACTCCCTACAAAAAGAAAGATGAAAAGAAAGACTTAGTCAAGTAGATGAATGCTACTGATTTTAATTATTTGTTCCAATCTCATGTCAGGCTGCTATTTTTGACAGGTTATTGGTGGGACTGTTAATGAAAATGGATGTATACTGGTTAAGGCCACCCATGTTGGGTCTGAGACTGCACTTTCCCAAATTGTTCAACTTGTGGAAGCTGCTCAGCTTGCCAAAGCACCTGTTCAGAAGCTGGCTGACCAAATTTCAAAGTTTTTTGTTCCCATTGTGAGTTCATTTGTTTCCGCTCAAACATTATGACTCTACTTGTTTGTCATATTCTCAATTTGATTCTCTGTTTGGAGAGCATAAAATATTTTCTAGGATTTAGTTCTTTCAAGTATTTGAAATTCTTATGTTGGATTTGAAACAGGAACTAGATTATGTGGCTTTAAGCGTGTGGCCAGATTTTTTATGCTAGTTTCAGGGTTTGGGATGTTTCTCTTCCATTGTGACTGTTTCTTTACATTTTTGTATCCTGTAATGGAGTTACTCATTTTATTTGGACCTAATCTAATTAAAATACTCATTTGAGCTGAAATACTAATAAATGCACTTTGAAGCAAATAAGAAGGTATAAAGGGCTTGGAACTTAATGGTTTATGCATGCTTCAATGATCCATGGATGAAGCTACTCAAGCTTTCTTCTTGAGAGCATTCCAGTTTTTTGAGTTCGAATTGCCTGATGATTTTTGACTTCCTCACAAGCTACAGATGCCAAGGGGCAAAATCCAGAAAAAATTTATGAGCATCTGATGTTTTATTATTTTTTTTAAGAAATGAATTTGTTGAATAAAAATAAAAGCAAAATTCAGATTTAAGGAATATGCCTTTTTCCAAGAAGGAGCTTCTGCAATGCTGTAGAATGGGAAGTTCTTGCTATCTGACGGGAAAATCATACATAATTTAGCCAAAAAAATGAATTTTAAAATTGCTTTGCAATGCATTTCTTATTATTTGGTGGTTGTACAATTTAATTATTTTTGATAAAATTATGTGTTAACTGACTGATCCAACATCAGGTTGTTTTTGCTGCATTTATGACATGGTTGGGTTGGTTTATTACTGGAGTTGTCGGTATTTACCCCAAACACTTGATACCAAAAGACATGGATGAATTTGAACTTGCGCTGCAGTTTGGTATTTCGGTTCTTGTGGTTGCTTGCCCCTGTGCTCTGGGACTAGCAACCCCAACTGCAGTCATGGTTGGCACCGGGAAAGGTGCTTCTGAGGGGGTGCTTATCAAAGGAGGGAATGCACTTGAAAAGGCTCACAAGGTAAGGCTACTGTCATCTGTAGAAGGCTACAATTTTCAATTTAGTACTTACATTGCCTCAATATATTGAACATTTCTGGTCGAGTACAAAATTACTTTCTGAAGGCTCTTCCTGTCTTTGGTTCTCAACAAAGTGGCAAATGGGCAACATTAAATAGTCAATACTTCATTACTTCCTTTACATTTTTCATCATCAGAAAGATTTGTTGTTGAATGAATTTTTCAATTTTCAATGGTAGGAAGTTACATCCTTGTCATATTTCCATGTGAGATTTTTTTTTTGGAATTGATCTGGCTCTCTACATTTATTGTTCCATAGTATAACCTTATACACTGTTTACATGAAAAATTGCCATGCTTAATGATAACTGAATGTCAACTGTTGTCGTAGTCTCATAGACAATATTCCCTCTGTATTTTTAGTCGAATTTATATATGAAATTCTCTAGAACTCTTACCAGATTTTACTATTGGAGCTTCGCAATCAGATACAATTCTTGTTTTATAATTTTTTTTTAAATATGAAGTTGTTTTAGAGTAATTGTTGTTATAAGAAGTGGTTTCCCAATAAGTTTTCTAGTTCTTCATTTTTTTACTGCATCCCCCTCTGCAACTACACAAATGACATCACAGCCATAGATTGAAAGCATGTTTTGTCTCGATTTTCCGTGCTCTGTAATTTAATCAGAATTCATTTCTTTTTCTGAACCTGCAGGTGAAAACAGTGGTCTTTGATAAGACAGGGACACTGACAGTTGGAAAACCAGTGGTGGTTAGTGTCATGCTATTTTCGACTGTTTCAATGGAACAATTTTGCGAAATGGCTTCTGCTGTAGAGGTAGGTTAATATTTTAGATGAAGTTAATCTTCATTCTTCAGAAGGATTCAGAAACCTTTTAGTGAAGTATGTTTTGGATGGCAGTTCAAGAAACTTTGCGAGAAATTGGCAGGACTTTCATGTGACTTAAGTTCCTTTTTGCATAAGCGCTTTGTATGTTTAATGTATGCGTGTTCACTTTTGTGTGTGTGTGCACTGTCTAGACAGGTACACACATATGCATTTGTGAAAAGACAGATGTGATACAAGATTATTCATGACAAAAAGTTCTGAAATTTCACGTATAGACAGAAATTTAGCAAAATAATTCACTATTTCACTGAACAAAATAGTGAAAGCTTATTATAGAGTCTTATACTTCTTAATGATCAGGTGAACAGTGAACACCCAATAGCTAGAGCTGTGGTGGATTATGCTAAGGGACTGTGCCAGAAGCTTGAATCTCTAAATGAGTATGTCAAAGAAGCTAAGGACTTTGAGGTGCATCCTGGAGCGGGAGTGTCTGGAAAAGTTGGTGACATAATTGTTTCCGTTGGGAACAAGAGATTCATGCAAGCTTGTAATGTCTCTATAGGTCCTGAGGTGGAGGATTATATTTCAGAGCACGAGCAATTGGCTCAAACCTGTGTGTTAGTTGGTGTTGACGGAGATGTTGCTGGAGCTTTTGCTGTAACTGATCCAGTGAAGCCTGAGGCTGGACGTGTCATATCTTTCCTTCGCTCAATGGGCATCTCAAGCATTATGGTGACTGGGGATAACTGGGCTACTGCATCCGCCATAGCAAAAGAGGTTGGAATTGAGAATGTGATTGCCGAGACAGATCCACTGGGAAAAGCTGACAAGATCAGATCTCTACAGGTATGCTCAATCTGAACCTTTATTGTACTTATCCAACATGAATATGAAACTCCAAAACGCCAGTCACAGAGAACTGAGTTGGTGGTGACATGGAAACCACCAAGTACGAAGGCTTTCATTCTTTTTGATAGTTAACATAGAGAAAGAACTTTTGGAGACAAGATGGAATAATTGAAGAAAATGAAGACTTACCATGTAATGCAGTCGTGGAACATTTGAAAATTTTCAATTGACCATAATATGAATGAATTATTACACCATAACATAATCTCTTCTAAACTTCATCTTCTAGTTGGGAAAGCTTGGGATTAGGATGCCTTGATGAGTATGACGAAATTTTCAGGATATCACTATCGGGCTCCAAACTTGTTACTGTGCTTTCTTGCCTGTTTTTGCTTTGAATTGGTTAAATGATAGCTCTTTGGGCATGAGCTGATTTCTACTGTTTGAATTGTGAATGCATTATTTGAATTTATTCACATTACAGTGTTGAAATAACCGAGTAAGATGAGCTTGCTTGATTAATTTTATTGAAATTGGATGGTAGATGAAAGGTATGATCGTTGCTATGGTGGGAGATGGAATAAATGACTCACCAGCCTTAGCTGCAGCAGACGTTGGCATGGCAATTGGTGCTGGCACTGATATCGCTATTGAATCAGCTGATATAGTTCTTATTAAAAGCAACTTGGAAGATGTAGTTACAGCCATAGATCTGTCTCGAAAGATCAGTTTTCGAATTCGGCTAAACTACATCTGGGCTCTTGGCTATAACATACTTGGTGTGCCAATTGCCGCTGGAATATTATACCCTTTCACTGGAATTCGGCTTCCTCCTTGGCTTGCCGGTGCTTGCATGGCTGCTTCTTCCCTTAGTGTTGTCTGTTCTTCTCTTCTATTGCAGTCTTACAAGAAGCCTTTGCATGTTCAAGATTCCAAAACTGTATGACTCCTCGGATCTCAGTTTTGTTCACAGCGGAACTCATTGCTTGGCCAGTCCATTTACTTGTTTCAGCATCTTTTCATTTACAGGGATAGGTTAAAACTCTCCACCTAATTGCTTATTGGACCTTATCATAAGCCGCGAGGGCCAGTATGTGCAGCAACTATAACTTCTTCAGAGAGAGCAAGTATACTCCAGTTTCAACTTTTACTATCGTCGTTGTTGTTCTTAGTTTGGAACATGATGTTCCAGCACAAAGCATATCAACCCTTGTACATGAACCTGTTAGGTGTCTCAAGAATTATATATAGTTACAAGTTACAACGGCAGTAATAAGCTGGTGCTTCCTTTATGCCCAACTGGTTAATATTTATGTAATATTGCTAGGAGAGCTTTGGATTCCTGAAGGTTTATGAAAATTGACTGATATTAACTTGTGAGGCAGGGAAGAAGAAAGTTGACTCAAGTAGAGAAGGGCAATTTTATGAAATAACTGTTGTATCGGACAAATTGGCAATTAAAAAAAGCTTAGACAAGAATTGTTTATTGTTTATATTGGGATTCTTAATAAGTATATAAATATAATTGTAAATCTATTGGCATGTATTTTATAGTAAAAAAGAAAATCCAACAAATGAAATCAACAAGCAGCAAATCCAATAACAAATCCGACTAGTTCAGTTGATGAGTTAGGTCGTATGGAATCTCGAACCCCGAGCTCGAATCTCATTTTCTTCCTTTGATAAAAAAAAAAACAGCAAATCCAATAATATATAATTTTTCACACAGTGCCAGCTATGCCTACAGTGCTTACCAAAAATACAAATTGATAAATAATAAAATGTCAACAAAAATCCTTCCGTGTTCTTCCAAGTGATTATCTTTTTATTTGATCTTTGAGTACGCAACGCAAAATTCCAAAACTCTCATCTTCCAGCATTTCTCTGTCAAGATTCATTACGCACTCCTTTCATTCCTCGCTTTCCGGTATCTCTAGGGTGGATCCTAAAAGGTACTCTTGAATTCAAACACTTTCAGCTTTCGCTTTCTAATATTTTTATGTATTTTGAACTTTTTCTCTGGAATTTCATTTCTTAGGCCTCCGTTTGCTTGTATTAAGTCTCAGATACCCAAAGAAGGCTGTCGATCTTGTTCGCGATTTAGGTTTGGTTTCAAGGCTGTTTATGTATTAAAACATTTTTCCAGCTAGTATTAGGCTTATCGGTGAAGTAGAGATTTCCAGGACTTCTTATAAAAATTTCAGTTCAAATAATCGTTACTGGGTTTTGTGATTTTGTAAATTTGATGGTTACCCTTTGTCTGGCTGTTGAGGAAATGAAGGTAAATGAAGAATTCGGCTTTATGGTTTAGGGTTTAAGATTTTATTCGACTCTTTCAGTGTTATAATGATCTCAAAGCTGAAAACTTCAGTTTACTTTTTCTTCCTGTTTTTCTTTCAGCAACTAGAAGAATACTGGTGATTTTGGAATTCATAGTTCAGTGTGTTAAAAGATGGATAGTTTGGGTTTAGGAGGTGAGTTTTTGTCAGGTGCAGGTGCTGGGATGTTGAACCTCCAAGCATCAATTGATAGACGCCGACAGACCCAGATGAGCCGTCCTTCATTAGGACAGCAACAGCACATGCATGTGATGGGTGGCTACGAGAATGATCATCACCCGATTGAGCTAATGGAGTTGAAAGGTTCGGACTCGAAGGGCCTTTCTGCACCTTTCACAAAAGGGAAATCAGTTATCCCTTTTAATGCCATTAATACTGGTAATGAGAGTGAAGATGATGAGCCGAGTTTTACTGAAGACGATGGTAACGGTGAGGAGATCAATGGAGCCAAGAGTAAAAAGGGGTCTCCATGGCAGCGGATGAAATGGACAGACAACATTGTTAGGCTTCTAATAGCAATCGTTGCATGTGTGGGTGATGACGGTATTCTCGATGGTGTCAAAGGTCTCAAGAGGAAATCGGGCATTCTACAGAAGAAAGGCAAGTGGAAAACGGTATCCAAGATAATGATGAGTAAGGGATGCCATGTTTCACCACAGCAGTGTGAGGATAAATTTAATGATTTGAACAAGAGGTACAAGAGGCTAAATGATATTCTTGGGAGGGGCACTAGTTGCAGAGTGGTAGAGAATCCTAATCTCATGGACTCGATGCCCCATCTTTCAGCCAAGGCCAAGGAAGATGTGAGAAAAATTTTGAGCTCCAAACACTTATTTTACAGGGAAATGTGTGCTTTCCATAACGGGCAAAAGATTCCTAATTGCCAGGATCTTGATCTGCCAAGTGCTTTTCTACATGCTGGAAGAAGCGCAGTGGAGAAAAATGGGTCGCAGGAGGAAGAACACGGTAATGATGACAGTAATGATGATGAATCAGAAAATGATGATGATAATAATGCTGAGGGATACAGAGAAATGAGGGGAGAGTATAATGACAGGACGAGAGACAGTGAGGAGGATGGCCATTTTTGGCCACAATCTAATGGACATGACAGTTTTGAGACTGACATGTCAGTGATTTTTCAAGACCCTTCAAAATCATTACAGGAGCGGAAGGAGTGGATTAAGAAGCAGATGTTGCACCTCCAGGAGCAAAGAGTCAACTTCCAAGCTCAAGCATTCGAGCTTGAGAAACAGCGTCTCAAGTGGTTGAGATATTGCAGCAAAAAAGACAGAGAGCTAGAGAGATTGAGGCTGGAAAATGAGAGAATGAAACTAGAGAATGAACATAGGGTATTGCAACTGAGGCAGAAAGAATTGGAGATGAAATCCAGGAGGTCAGAAGCTTTTATGGGCCATACTTCTTCTGGCAGTGACAGATTGCAAGGAAGAGATCAGATTGATCTCGGCAGGTATCAATAATTCCTGTAGATAAGGAATGACAGTTGGAATTGCATTGGTGCAAAAGTTGCTGAATCGCACAGCAAACAAGTCCCCTCTTTGATATTTGGAAGAGAAAAAGGAAGCAAACAAAAAGGAAGCAAACACTCTAGCTTCTCAATTAAGGAATGACAATAGATCTTTTAGGTCAAACAAACTGCCGAGTTTCCATTTAGAATAAAATGAACCTTAGTAAATTCCGTTACTTTACCTGAAATGCCGCTTCTTCCTTCTACATTGCATGACATTCTGCTAATTATTGTGCAATAAAATCTTTATGGATCTTCCATGTAAGAAGTACGCTATCCCCTTGACACTTATATTGCTGAGGGCTAGCATAACGGATCTCTGATATTTTCTCGTCATTGAGCTTGTTTGTTGTACATTTAGAAAGTTGGTGGGTTTGCTTTAGAGCTTTGGTGGTTGCCCAAATCATGTAATAGTGAGTCATGTTACAGAATCTTTGAATTTTTCCTGCATTCTCCCATGGGCCATTAGCTATGCTTTCTCCAATTCATAGGTTAATTTTGCAAAGGGCATCAATAGAACCTTTTAATCCGTGGATTTTGTGTCGATGGGTTCTTATTTACTGGATCCATCTAATTAGGAAGATATTTATTTTTTATTGTTAGAGTATGAGCTTTTTCCTTACTAAATAATTGTGACTGTGATATGAGTTATTAGTCCATAAAAGTTTGGAGCTTCTGTTATATCTCATCAACACCATTTCTGCTTCTTGCTATATTTGGATAGTGCGTTCTTGTCTATTTTTGGATAAAATTTTATTTTTCGTGTTCTGCTACGCGACATGCTTCAAGGCGATATAGTGTTATGATTTGATTACTAATTCATTTGCATTCTTCTTGTAATCAGCTGATGCTACTGGCTGCTGGTGACTCTGGGTTTTTTGTTTAAATTACAAGGTGACTGATTTTGTGGTTGCGCCTGTGTATTGCATTTATTTTGTCATTCGATGAAGTGATAATTTCTGTTTGCCTGCGTTAAGAAAGGGCTGGTGCTCTCTGTGCTTCATTCTTTCAGAGGGAATCTGGTCGTTGAACGGCCCTATTCTAAGCCTTACCAGAAGAGATGTCTGTAATCAAGTGTTAAGCTTACTCCCTAGCATGAGTCAATAAGGACACATTTTTGTTTGCTTCAATTCCGTTCTTAAGTTCTTTTGTCACATTTCTCATCATCTTCTTCCCTTCCTAGCATGTATTTGTTGAACAAGCATGAGAAGTTCTGCGATGCATCTCCCCTTGAAAGAAAAATCCAGGAAGTGATTTCTTTTTGCCCTGACAGGGTCAGTTTTCTTTCAGAATAGGGTCCTAATCGGTGAATTGATTCTTCCTTGAGCTTTGAAAATTCACCAATGAAAAATTTTGGGTTTATTTTTAATGACTTATTCATTCAGGGTAATTCTTTGAGCAGTTTTAAGTTTGGAACGTCTATCGTCTTGGAGAAAAAGCTTTTTGTAAGACTGATACTTTGAAGCTGAAATCTTTTACACCGTAGGAATAAATATTTGAACATAGTAAGTTGAACCGATCGGTTATATCTCATCTAGCCATGCTGGGCCCCGGTGGCGCCTGCCTGTTATCCTTCCACTACTAGGAGCGGGGAGGTTTCGTTGCACTCAGTGAAGGAAGCCAGCCTCACGCGGTCCCTCCCACTGTAGGGCCCAAGACACACGAGTCTGCACCTCTTGTCCCATGAGCCAACTCTCAACTTGGGCTCGGCTATTTGGGCCATTTTGTAAGCCCGGCTATTTGGGCCATGTTGTCTGTAACAATGTCCGAACACCTTGATATCCCCACTTGGGTTACAAGCTCGACGTTCAGGATTAAATTCAAATATAATATAAACTGCAAACTATGGCTATTAAGCGATGTGGGATGTTTCTCGGTGCTCTCACTGGATAATGACTGTCTAAATTTTGTAGGAGGTCTGAAAATCTGTATTTATATGTTCCTAATGCTTTTTTATGAAATCCGTGTAGAATCATTTTGATCACACTCGTTCCGCCTAGTCTCCCTCACACACATTCACAGGGGACGGATGAACCTTCTCTATGCAATCGACCTCAAATCTTTGCATTGGATCCATGGAGGTTGTCGTTTAATTCCTCTTCTCTCTTCATCTTCTCTTCACACTCGCTCTCTTTCTCCCCACAAAGAGAAACCCATCAGTTGGAATACAACCCACACCTTTGTACTCTCAAATCCACTTCTGTCTCTTCTTGAGAAATGCAATTCCACTACCCATTTGAAGCAAATCCAAGCTCAGATGATCTTGACAGGCTTAATCTCAGATGGGCTTGCTTCAAGTCGCCTAATTGCATTCTGTGCGATCTCAGAATGGCGAAATTTTGATTACTGCGCTAAGATTCTGTTTAATACTCGCAACACGAATGTGTTTTCTTGGAATACAGCTATTAGAGGCTTATCAGAGAGCGAGAATGGTAATGGATCTATTTTGTTGTATAAAAGAATGTTGGGAAGTGGTGGTTTAAGACCAGATAATTATACTTACCCTCTGTTGTTCAGAGTTTGTGCTAGATTGATGCTAAAGTTCATGGGGCATGAGATTCTAGGGCATGTATTGCAGTTGGGTTTTGATTCGGATATTTTTGTGCACAACGCGGTTATACATATGCTGGTTTCGTGCAATGAGTTAGTGGCAGCACGAAAGGTGTTCGATGAGAGTTGTGTGAGAGACCTGGTTTCTTGGAATTCTTTGATTAATGGGAATGTAAGGAATGGGTGGGCAGAGGAGGCAATAAGGCTTTACCGAGAAATGGAGAAGGAAAAAGTCATGCCGGATGAGGTGACAATGATTGGTGTTGTTTCCTCATGCGCTCAATTGGAGGATTTGAGTCTTGGGAGGAAGTTTCATCGGCTTATTGAAGAAAGGAAACTGATTGTTACAATTCCACTAGCCAATGCTCTCATGGATATGTACGCAAAGTGTGGGAATCTGGAGGCAGCGAAAGAAATATTTGATGGCATGAAGAAGAGAACAATTGTCTCATGGACAACAATGGTTGTTGGCTATGCAAAATTTGGGCTTCTAGATGTTGCTGCAAAGCTTTTCGATGAGATGCCAGAAAAGGATGTTGTGCCATGGAATGCCTTAATTGGAGGATATATTCACGCTATACAGAGTAAAGAAGCTTTGGCTTTGTTTCATAAAATGCAAGCAAGTAATATAAAGCCCGATGAGGTTACCATGGTCTATTGCTTATCTGCATGCTCACAACTTGGAGCGCTCGATACTGGAATTTGGATTCACCATTACATTGAAAAACACGATTTATCTTTAAATGTTGCCTTAGGCACCGCTCTAGTTGACATGTATGCCAAGTGTGGGAACATCACAAAGGCTGTCCAGGTTTTTCATGAGCTGCCAAGAAGAAACTCTTTAACGTGGACAGCCATTATTGGAGGATTAGCCCTTCATGGAAATGCCAGAGCTGCTGTGTCTTATTTCTCAAAGATGATTGATGTTGGGTTGGAGCCAGATGAGATTACCTTTCTTGGGTTGTTATCAGCTTGTTGTCATGGGGGCTTAGTTGACGAAGGTCGCAAATATTTTGCTGAAATGAGATCCAAATTTAATCTGTGTCCACAGCTTAAACACTATTCTTGCATGGTGGACCTTCTAGGTAGATCTGGTCTTTTGGAAGAGGCAGAAGAGCTTATCAGAGCCATGCCTATTGAGGCAGATGCTGTGGTCTGGGGTGCATTGTTTTTCGCCTGTCGGGTTCACGGAAATGTTATTGTGGGAGAAAGAGCAGCTTCAAAGCTACTTGAGTTGGATCCTGATGATAGTGGAATATATGTATTACTTGCAAATATGTATGGGGAAGCAAATATGTGGGAAGAGTCTCGGAAGGTGAGAAAGATGATGGTGGAAAGAGGAGTAGAGAAGACTCCTGGTTGTAGTTCAATCGAGGTGAATGGTGTTGTTTCTGAGTTTATTGTAAGAGATAAATCACACCCTCAATCTGACCA
The DNA here is from genome assembly GCF_013401445.1 of Tripterygium wilfordii. Lineage (NCBI taxonomy): Eukaryota > Viridiplantae > Streptophyta > Magnoliopsida > Celastrales > Celastraceae > Tripterygium > Tripterygium wilfordii. The sequence goes on from NC_052235.1 coordinate 4,595,065, forward strand.
GATTTACAATTGCTTAATTCAGTTAACAAGACAAATGGGTTTAGCGGGATGAATTTTGGCTATCGCTTGCTTCAGATATGACTTCTTCTGGGCTTTGAAGTTCAAACCGAAGCTCTTACCTCTGAATGTTCTACATGTTCTACGCACAGAACTTGTACAATACCGTGACTGCGGTTCCAACAATAATGACATATTGCCAACTTGTTGGGCCTATGAATAAGCTGTAAATTGTCGTTTCACTTTGGGCTTCTTGAGGAGATGATATGCCGGTTGATTTGTTCTAATGCACTTATTTATGCTGCTGTGTCGACGATGCCTTTTATTTTGAGGTTTTAATCTCAAAACAAAATAAAGCCGTACAGAGAAGCAAAGAAACTCTCAGACAAAGCGGCGTCATTCATTCTTTGATGATGAAGAATAACAGGTGCAGTAATATGTTCCATAAGTTCTTATAACCGGGTCTATGGGTTTATCAATCCTTCGAATAGACTTTTCTTGCCTTCTTCCATTTATTCTGAGCTCATTAGTACAAGAATGTTTTCCCAGGATATGACTGATGAAATATCAGTCTTGAAGTTTGTTTATATCATCAATGCCAAGAATCCAGAGGACCCTCTTTTGGAGTATGTGTACAGTGACTTCTGGGTTGAGGAACTTGAATTGCGATTTGGGAAAATATTTCTGGTCACATGGTGCTGGAACTTGCACATCTTCCCTGCTCTCAATATATATTTTGGACTGTGTTCAAGTTTATGTCGCAAGTGGGCTGAGAGGCTGCAAAGAGGGCAGGTAATCAGCAATTTTATACATCGCAGCATGCCACTGGAAAATTTTAAAGAGGTATTTTATTCTACTTTACTGTGGCCTTGGTGTTGTACTGTTTCAGATGGCAACAGAGTGTTATATCATCGGTTTGTTAATCAGATTGCAAATAGTCAGATTCGAAACTGAGAGGATAGCTTATATGATACACGATAAATATAACAAGATCACTTTCTCATGAGTTAAAGGAAAAGACACAGATTGTCATCAATAGTTAGTTAGACAGAATCTTTCTTTCCTGTGACAAATGCACTAACCTTACAGTAAAAGCATATACTTGAATGAAATTTGTCGCATATCAATGCTCATCTGCGGTACATGTTTTTGAATGAAGCGCATGGAGTGTTGAAATAATTAATGAAGGTTGTGGAAACTCTCCTCTTCCGGAGTGAAGACACTGAATCCACCTATTTTCTTAAGGATAAAATAGAGAGGCTGGTTCTAATGGAGCATACTTTATGGATTTTGTTAAATGGTAATCCACAGAGTCATTTACATATGAAGAATAATGAAACTGTCGCATTGTTTATACTCAACTTCAGCTAGTTTTATTGTTTATATTTTACATGCTTTTAATAAAGTTGTGGCATTGTTGAAGCTTAGCTATGTTGTTAATGCACTGATATAACATGCTCTACCAGCAAAGCAGATGGTAAAAATGGCATGAAGTACCCCCCCCCCTCTCTCTCTCTCTCTCGGTAAGAGATGAGTTTGGCCATGTTTAACTAGGAAAAGTTATTCAATAGGAATATTGATGCCAAAGAATTTGAAACAATTAGTGCTTAGTTTCATTTACTTTGTGGTCTAGGTTGACATTATTTATGTGGCATCTCCTACTTGTGATACAACTTGAATAAAAGTATTTGTATTTCCTGCAAGTGAGTAGGAAAACTTGTCCTCCTTGAGTGAGTATGGTTACAAATCCAAGCATTGAGCAAGGACAGGTTATGAGCATGCTTTTACCATGAATGTGATTAGATGAGCAGCTGATATTATTGTTGTTATGTTTAGTGAGTCAATAATTGGGTATCCTGCATTGTTTTTGACACATTCTGCTTTTTTTCTTTGATACTGATGGAACACAAACATTGAACCCTAAATCCAATCTAGCTAGAATCCTTTGGTTACTTTGATATCTTTTGTCTATCAAGTAATGTTTGCTCTTGCTGCTATTTGCAAAGATGTTTGGATTAATCAACAAGAATCATAATGTTGTGTACTTTTTGACAAAAGGAATGAAGGGAATATTATGATGCGTCCTTGCTTGCACGCCAGGTTTTGTTCTCATTCATTCTCAATTATTCATGCGTCCCTCACTCTCTCCCCCACATGCCTGATAGCCTTTGCACTTTTGGCGTCAGTGCAGTCCGCAGAAGTGATTGCATCGCCACTGGGCCATCTCACTCGACAACAACAAAATATCATGGATATTCATGACCCATCTTTCTTCATGTATTGTACTTTGGCTGTTTACAGCTTACATTTCCATCGATGATAATTAAAAGGTTAAAAACAACTAGAGATTGTGAGAAATTCTTGTGGCCTTGTGGGCATTTGTGCACTTCTGTGTAGGTGCTCCAACTATAATCAAATAAAAGTCAAAGTGGGCCACCAACTACCTGCAAGGCATGTAAGCAATGATAACTGGAAAACTCTTGATGCCAAGGGTGTCGTTCAAAGAGGTTCCAACGATCAAGTCTGTAAGGCATAAAGTCAAAAGATGCGATGAAAATGCAAGCGTGAAGGCTTTGATAATGGTGGAAGGCGTGAAGGCTTTGATAATGGTGGAAGGCATGGTGGATGGTGTTTAGGGTTGAATGTCCTATAGTGGACTGTGAGGAAGAAGGTTGTTTCGGTGTGGATTTTGGTAGAGAGTGATTCAAGTTTTTGCTAGAGTATTGGACTTACCTTCGTTGCGAAGAAAGTAGGCTATTCAGAGTAACCTTGAGGCATCAATGGAGGACGTGAGCCATGTGAAAACGAGTTACGAGGTTGACTTGGAGAAGGCCGATTGTAGGAAAAAAAGTATGATGGGATTGGTTGGCAAAGAGATTGTATGAAATTGCGGCTCATCGTCAAGGACAATATGCGGTGCAGGTTCCGAGGTGCATGATGTTAAAGAGAGTATATTACAATATGAAGAGCAGCCCAATAAGAATTAAGACTCAAATCACAACAAGCCCAAATGCTAAGCCCATGTATTGTGTATCTTGTTTTTAAATAATAAATATTATTTGTCTCACAACGGATAGTTGTGTACAACTGTTAGTCCTGTCACCGTTCACTGTCATGTCTCCATTTATGACCGTTGAACATATCTTCTATACGGCTAAAAGCCGGTTTGTGATTGGTTAGACATGAGGTCGAGATGAAAGTGACTGTCAAGTCGAGGCGAAGAGGCGAGATGATAGAAGTGGGTCATCTTGAGAGTTGGCCTACGCATAGCATAGCATGTGTTATTATTGATATTCAAATTGACGAGAATTGAGCTGTCATACCTGAAACAAATTTTGATCATGGATAATGATCGCATCCATCCCTGCATGCAAACATCAAGGACGTGGGGCCTGTCAGTCAAAATAACTTGCTTGGCTTTGGTCATAGTAGATGGAATTTTGTTCGTACATTCTGCAAAATATGTTTCTGGAAAGTCTCAATGATATGATTATTCAAGTAAGCAACTACATATTATCCTAATAAACTTAGAAATCAAGTTGAAATACTAGATTATTATTTGTAAGCAAATGAATGAATCTTTATAAGAAAGCATATTCTTGTTAGGCAAACCATTACAGAAGCATGAGATTTCCTTTATGGGACACTAATCAAAAAATTAATCCATCGAGGGAAATTCCAAAAACTCCTATTTTTCATAATAGAAACAAATCCGTCCAACACTTTATTTGTTCTCTCCCTATGCACATGCATATGTTATTTTTTAAGTATGTATATATGATTGTATTTTTTTCTTAACTGACACCAACTTCCCCTTGTGGGTAAGACAAGACGGTTTTGGTGATCTCCTTCAAAGTTCCAACCCATGAAACCACATCGTCCATTTTTCTGAAAACAACCCAACTAATCTAGGATTTATTCTTCAACATGGCCAGCCCAATTTTTTATTTTTTTAAACAGGTGTGTAAAAGGTCAATTTTTCTTTTTTACATTTGGTTTTTGATGGATATTTCAGTTATCAGTTAATTCCATCAAATAAATATGTATTTTTTTTTCAAAATAATGGACCAATTCAATTATTGATCCGTTTGATTATATTAACAATTTTGTGCAGCCCTATTATTAGGTTACTAACTAATGGCTCTCTCCCTCTCTCTTCGTTCTACGAAGAATCTATCTTTTCCTTTTGTTTTTCGAGCTTTTTTAATTTTTTATTATACTACTGCATGAGGGATTCTCAGGTGAGGGATCCCGCACTTTATTTAAAGTGCGAGATCCATCTAACACCATTCACTCGCGGATCCCATCACATGTGAGGGCCACACTTTGTGTTAGATGGATCCCTCACTTGATAATTTTCAGCTACTGCATTATATATTTACCTGCGATTTTCTTTTCTCTCTCCTGAACCTGATCCCCTGATCCATTCACTTCTCTTCTCTCCCCCTGTCTCTCGGATTCTTTCGCTCTCGCACAACACACGTACATACATACGCATAAACGCGCACATTTTCCCGATAAATTCTCGAGTCGCGGACAGTTTATTGTTTCTTAGAATTCGTTCATTGTAGATCAAAATCGCATAATGAGGTACTCCCATTGTATGTGTCTGTCTTTGGCGGTCGACGATATGAGTTTGTGGGGCCTTTTCTGTGATTTTGTTTGTAACGAATGGAATTGTTGATGTGCAATTCGGTACCTTTTTGAGAGATCAGTCCTTTAGTTGTACGGGGAATGAAGATGTTATATATGTGGTCTGAAACCATAATTCTTGTTGCGAGGCATTGAGGATTTGATTCTCTGTTTGAGATTAAAGAAAAGCATACGAGATTACTTGAATTTTCGTTTTCTTCAATCTTTTGTTTGTTTGTTCGTTCTATATGGAAGAGGTGAAACTTTAGTTTTATTTTTATTTTTCGCAGATTTAGTTTTATTTAGAATGTCAATTAGTGAGCTTTTTCTTGTTTTGATTTTGGCCCTGGGAATTGAAAACTTCTCCATCAATTGCAAATGTTTCTGCAGGTGAAGTGATTGTGGAGTATTGGGGCGTTGCTTCATTGGGAATTGTTTCTATCAACTTTGCAATCAATGTTTTATCAATTGAGCAACTTATTATATATATCCTAGAGTATGATTACATGTATCTTAGTTTTTGTATTCTTTGAAAGATCTGAGATACTGTTTGTTGATCTTATTTAAAGAATTTTCAAAAAATTTATGGGGTCATCAGTGCATTTTAACTTTACGCTTCTGCATCTTGATTTTGATATATTCAGATACCATTTAAGGATTTTCAATGCTATCTGAGGTATTTCAAATTAACCAATTTGTATATATAATGGAATCACTATCCAATATTTGACTGACCATTTTTTACTTTTCATTAGAACTTCCGCTCTTACCTTGTTGGTATTATTAATTCTTTTTGCTTATGGGGATAATTTTAAATAATTGGTGAATGGTAAAGAGTTTTTATTCTGTAGTTACCTGAATTCGTCGAATGATTAGGTTTACTCGATTCTTCGCACAGGAATACTATATATAAGCATGCTTTTGATAGTCTAAGTCTAATTTTCTCAATTGTCTAACAGCAGTACATAATGAGTTGGAATCAACATATGGATGTCCCTTACTTCAACACCGGCTACCCTTATAATACAGCTGGGAGCCTTATTGAATATTTTGAAGGCCTTACATATCAACATGTAAATTTCATCTTTGATGGTGCTTCACAAGTTCAGGTAAAAGTAATTGTTTCTTTCTTTTTGATGTGCTGACTCGAAGTTTTGTCTGTCTTTTCGTCTTTCAATTGTCATTGGATTTGTGATGAGAGATTGTTCCATGGGATCATTCTTCCTTAATTTCCTTAATATGTTAGTGTGTAATGTGGAGTTTTTACAAATAAGATATGGAGATTGCTCAGAGTCTCCATATACACTTTGCACATTCTCTAGTTCTGATAATGCGACCTATTAAAGTGCTTTCCTGCATAATAATAATGAATCAGCATTTAATAGTTTGGTACTTCGTTTTATATATGAATGTGAGATTTTCCGTGAGTTTAGATTGCTTTCCTAGGAAAAGTAATATTTCCAACTTATATGTGCAGGACACTGTGTACCCATCGACCAATACAAATTTCTATAAGTTTGGGGCATCGGAATCTGGAACCATCTCATATTATGATCATTGTGATCCTTATGAGGTCAATGATCATGAACTACAAATCAATGAAAATAGAAGGCCTATGCAGGACCCGATAGTAACTAATGAATCAACTACTGCAATAAATACAGAATGGGAAGGGAATGTGACTGCTAATTCACATGACCACCCAATAGAGTGTAAGTACAGAGTTGATGGAATTCTCATATATTGTATGGATTCTTTAGCTTTTACTTGTCATTGCTTATAGATGATGATAGATTGGTATGTTACACTCAGTTACGGGAGTGATGATTTCTAGGTTCTTATGCCAAATAGATAATTAAAATTATTGTGAGGTAGTTATTCACTTCTTTTGGCATATGACATTAGATATGTTGAATGTGTTCAGATCTTATAATTTCTAATTATTAGGCTTTTAAATATGTTCAAATCTTCTAATTTCTATTTATTAGGCTTGGATTTTATGATTTATGATCCATATTCGTTGTAATTTGAGAATAATGCAGAGTATCAGATCTCAATATAGTTTTTTTACCTGCTTCAAACAGTTTTCTGATAATTTCAATGTGAGAGATGGAAAACATGAGCAAATCTTCTAAAAATTTTAATTATAGGACATGGATTTGGCTGCTTCGAGCGAAGATCTCCTTAAAATTAATGCACTTGATTCTGACACACATTATAATTATCTGGCACCACTTTTCCCCCTATAAAATAGCAACCAGTTTGATAGGATCCTATTACTAATATAGACTAGTTGAACATAGGAAAAAACTTAAAGACTTCAATAACCTTTAATGTTCCCGTTTTAACTTCTGACTTTTTTCTTATTTTTTTCACATTACCCCAACCGTTTTAATGATGGTAAAGAGGGTTTTTTTTTATAAAGTTAGTTGGAGTGAAGTTTTCCCACTCAAGTTGTTCTTTTAACCCTATTGTATTCACTGATACCCTGTTCTAGTATTTACAATATATTTCAACAAAGAATCTTCTCACTTACGCCATATTATTTGCACTTCAGGTACGCGAAGACACCATAGGTCTCGTGGTTATCAGGTGAGTAATTGTTTAACCATCCTCCAAGCTATGATTTTATTTTCAGCTTCTAATCCTTGCTGCCTATATAGATGCAAACAAAATGTCACGGAATTTCCTTTTGTTTTACTTTCCTTTCAGTTGGGAGAGCATGTAAAAAGAAACCATATATGTTTTACTTTTCATATTTTTATTATATTTCTTCATGTTGACGAATGATGCTTTGATCAAGTGCACAGCTAACAAAGGAAGGTCCTCTCGTTTTGTATGTGATACGTGCAGGTCGTTTGGCAAGATAATGTTGATCCTGACAACATGACTTACGAGGTTGGACTCCTTTCTTTCATTGTTTAGTGCATGTCTACTTCCAAATGTGTCCATTCAAAAAAAGTCTTCCTTATCTGCACATTCTGCATATTATTATTGTTTTAAACTTTAGGACTTTTAACCTCTTCTTAGAAGCTGGACGTGGAATGATCTTGAAACTGAATGTGTGGATATAGATTTTTGCAATTCATATTAGCATACAATTGGCAATATTTACTTGTTGTTTGACGCAAGTATGGGGAATAGCTAGCAGCACTCGTTTTCTTTTGGTTTTCCTTAAATCTGATGACTTCTGCTTACTTTATCCCACCATCTTGTTGTCCTTCCTTTCTTCACTTGTTCTGAGCATATCTTTACTGTTAAGATTTTCCTGCTGTGTTATATTTATCGTGTGGTACTGAAAGGTTGCATAACTTTTCTAGTTAGTGACTTGACCTTAATTAACAGGTCATGCCATAGAAGTAAGTTGGCGCTGTGTGATTGTTAACATTGTTGCTTAAATCTGTGTTTCGGGTGACCATAACTAAATAGGATGCTATGGCCCAGGTTAGTAAAGTGGTTGTTATGATGGTCTTCTCATGATTATTGTATCCATTATGAAGGAGAGTGTAACTAATAGGATGGTGATTGCATTCCTTGGACCCCAGCAATAGTAATGGCACAGCTACCATAAGATTTTGATGTCTTTTTCTCTTCAATTTGTGTGCATGCAACTGCTTGTCTGAAGCCTTTTGTATCACATTTGGACTGTGAAATGAGTATTTCCTGTTGGCCTATGCAGTGGAAAACTGGATATCAAATGAAGTTGTCTTCTTTTTTCGTTAACAAGTGTGTTTCATATTTTTTGGGTCTGGTGAGTTGGGCAATAACAATGTCCAATCCTTGTAATGGCAAGGTTAGATTTTGGTGGTTGAAGTTGTTCTTTATCCATTTGCCACATGTAAATTTCCCTTTGCAAAAATTGACTTTGGAACTCTTTGTTCTTCAGTTTAGTTTATGTGATGATTTGTCAGTACTGTGGATAAATTATTTCTGACCAATTTATCATGATCAGGAATTACTCGATTTAGGTGAAGCAGTAGGAACTCAAAGTCGAGGACTTTCCCAAGAACTTATCTCTTTGCTTCCAGCCTCCAAGTACAAGTGGCAATTCTTCTTCAGAAAGAAATCAAGAAGTGAGAGGTACAAGTTGTGACGACTTACTCTACTTTTCTGACCACCTCTTTCAATAAGCAATGCTGCCATATGTTGTTCAATACGGGAAGCTCATGACACTATTTCTCATTGAAAATAGATGTGTAATTTGCCAAATGGAATATAAACGAGGTGACTGGCGAATCACTCTCCCGTGCAAACACATATACCATGCTAGGTGTGGGTCCAGATGGCTCAGCATCAACAAGGTAAGGCTCTGGAGTTTAAGATGAATTTAAAGAGTTACTTCTTGCTTTGTCTTCCTCTCACCACTCCTCCCTTCCAACTTCAATACAAAAAGCTTATGAAACTATTTTTGTTTCATCAGGCTTGCCCAATCTGCTACACTGAGGTGTTTGGTGATGCATCTAAACAGTAAGAACATTCATTCATGAACATAAAAAAGAAGATAGCCTTCATATGCTTACTTTCTTTGTTGGGTTTCTGTGTCCCTTCTCCATACAAAAGTGTGCCTTAATTTTTCCACTTTCTGTGTAGAAGCGCCATTGATTGGCATTTGTAATAATTCAGCATCGTGAATGTTAATCAGGATGGATGTTTTAGTGGCTGGACCATTTCCTTTTGGAAGTTATCTTCATTCTTTCTGTTTTCTGTGTACTCATCTTTTACCTTCGTTGTCAAAACTTTTTTTCCTCTCAAAATTGTGCGACTAAGCCTTATCCACCACCTCATCCTCATGGATTTGCTTGCTCAAGTGCAATATGCAACAGAAGCTTGTAGGACTCAAGTGGGCATTTGAGAGTCAGGCTATAAATACGAAAGAGATGACTTCTAATACACTTGTAAACGATTTATTGTGATCTTTTGCAGTTGATCACTTTTGAAAATGCTCACGTACTTTGACATTTGTGGTTATCTAGTGATTGCTAAAAATTGCTAACGCTAATGGACTTGAAATGGGGAAACATAGCTTTTGGCTTGTACCTTCATGTCCGTGTAGTGAAGCCTTATGCATTTGATTGAATTCATAATGAGTTTATCAGTATAAATTAGAGTTATTTGCTTTCAAGTGGGCATTGTAAGGTAGATACGACTGTCTTGTAATCCAGTCTTTAGTTTGTTTCTACCTCATCTTAGGTTTCCATTGAATGTATATACTTCCATGTTCCAGTTGCCTAGTCCTATGTGATTTATAAAGGTGTAATGCTATGTAGTTATCATAAACATGAGGGATAGCATATAGCAGTCTGTGTGGATGTCCTATACATGTGGTAGATGGACTCCATGTAGAAATAGTTGGGCTCTTCCTCTGTCGTATTTTCGTAGTCTTGAATACATATTATAACCTGTTTCCTTCCCAATTATTGATACCCTTTTGCTCTGCTCGTGTTCATGCCAATTGGGTGAAAACTATTAGCTGGTTTTTGCACGTCTAAAGGAATAACGTCTGAATTCTGTGTTTTCTCTCATCTATGCCAGCTACTTGCTCTGTTATAGCTAGATTACCTTGAAGAAATGCTTCTCTAGATATTGCTTGTGTAAGTTTTCTGATATTTTACTGGTGCCTACATTATGCTGGCAGTCATTGGAATGCTGATTGATGATTTTATGTTCTAGATTTTCCTAAAGCTATGAACGATAGTAGAAACAAGTTAGAAAAAGTTAAAGAAAACTAAGATACTTGATCACAACGTTCTAACTTTGTTAGCAGAGCAACAAAGAAGGGCATCTCAGGAGATGGCCTAAGAGAACTAGGTAGAATATTTCAAGCCAAAACAAAACAGTAAGCCAAGAAAACATAAGACTAGTTAACGAAGTTAGAACTAAGATATGATTTGGATATACTTAATTCAACCACGGTGGCCTCGTTAGCATATTTGTTTATTTAACCGACAACGTATTAGTCCATAAAAGACAAGACTTTAGAGTCATTTGAAGCTTCATTGAATTTGTTAACAGAGATTTGCCACCTAACAGAACCTTTAAACTCTCTAAACTTCAGACCTTTTCGAAAGGGCAACAAGGCACCAACTGGCATGAAAAACCCTACCTAACAAAATACAGTTGACTATCTCTTTGTTTTCTTCCCCTTGCCTGTACCATCTGGATGGTAGAGAAAACAATTGAGACCCATTTGCGATATACGCGCTTTAGAAAGTATAAAATACCCCAACGAATAGAGCATCCTACCTGCTGCCCTATTCAGTCTTGGACTTTGATGGCCAATCGCCAACGAAATCTGAAATGCGTAGTGGCTTCCCACTACCAATAACTAGTTTAAGAAACTGGGAGTCAAATGTGAGATATTGGGTTATATTAATCTTAATCCAGGCTGTTATGTTCAATTTAATAAACCACATCTTGGTCACCAATGATTGTAGAGTTCACTATATAAAGAGATCCCATTCAAGCTTTTCAAAACAAGACACAAAGACACTAATCACAAATGGGAACCCGGACACACCCGGGGCATTGGCCTCTATTGCTATGTGCAGTGGCATTTTGCCTCTCGGCCACTGCTGTTGTTGCTGATGAATATAAGCCTTACATTTATGCTTCTCCACCACCACCTTATGTCTATAAGTCACCACCTCCACCATCTCCATCCCCACCACCTCCTTACCATTACACCTCTCCTCCTCCACCAGTAAAGTCACCACCACCTCCTTATTACTACAAGTCCCCACCTCCACCCTCTCATTCGCCACCACCTCCGTACCACTATACATCCCCTCCTCCTCCAAAGAAGTCACCACCTCCTCCATATTACTATAAGTCACCACCACCTCCATCTCCCTCACCACCCCCTCCATACCATTACTCATCCCCTCCTCCTCCAAAGAAGTCACCACCACCTCCTTACTACTACAAGTCTCCACCACCACCTTCTCCTTCACCACCTCCTCCATACCACTACACATCTCCTCCGCCTCCAAAGAAGTCACCTCCTCCTCCATATTACTATAAGTCACCACCACCACCACCACCGTCACCATCACCACCTCCTCCATACCACTACACATCCCCTCCTCCTCCAAAGAAGTCACAGCCTCCTCCGTATTACTACAAGTCCCCACCACCTCCAAAGAAGTCACCACCTCCTCCATATCACTACACATCCCCTCCTCCTCCAAAGAAGTCACCTCCTCCTCCATATTACTATACGTCCCCACCACCACCACCACCATCACCACCTCCTCCATACCACTACACATCTCCTCCTCCTCCAAAGAAGTCACCACCTCCTCCATATTACTATAAGTCCCCACCACCACCGTCTCCTTCACCACCTCCTCCATATCACTACACATCCCCTCCTCCTCCAAAGAAGTCACCACCTCCTCCATATCACTACACATCTCCTCCACCTCCAAAGAAGTCACCTCCTCCTCCATATTATTATAAGTCCCCACCACCACCGTCACCATCACCACCTCCTCCATACCACTACACATCCCCTCCTCCTCCAAAGAAGTCACCACCTCCTCCGTATCACTACACATCCCCTCCTCCTCCAAAGAAGTCACCTCCTCCTCCATATTACTATAAGTCACCACCACCACCGTCTCCTTCACCACCTCCTCCATATCACTACACATCCCCTCCTCCACCAAAAAAATCACCACCTCCTCCATATTACTACAAGTCACCACCACCACCACCACCATCTCCTTCACCTCCTCCTCCATACCACTACACATCCCCTCCTCCTCCAAAAAAATCACCACCTCCTCCATACTATTATAAGTCACCACCACCACCATCTCCTTCACCACCCCCACCTTACTATTACAAATCTCCACCTCCTCCAGTGAAGTCTCCACCTCCTCCATATTACTATAAATCTCCACCCCCTCCAGTGAAGTCCCCTCCTCCTTCATATTACTACAAATCTCCACCTCCTCCAGTGAAATCACCACCTCCTCCATATTACTACAAATCACCACCACCTCCAGTGAAATCTCCTCCTCCTCCGTACTACTATAAATCTCCACCTCCACCATCTCCATCACCACCACCTCCGTACTACTACAAGTCACCACCACCTCCTTCACCATCCCCTCCCCCTCCCTACTACTACAAGTCTCCACCACCCCCTTCTAAGTCGCCTCCTCCTCCATATTATTACTCATCACCCCCACCTCCTAGCCATTACTAAGCTCAAGATCACATAATGTCTTCATTTGAACTGCTACAAGAATAAGAGAAACTCATTTCCGTTGTAATTTAATTTGTTTCAGCATTTTTTTTCTTCATTAATAAACAGTTGTGTTTCGTGATTAATCAAGAGTTGGGTCCATAGAGATCCTTGGTGAATAATTTGTACCCTCGTCTTTCATTCAATGTAAACTAAAACTTTCAATAATATTAGCAAGTATTCCTTCCAATGTGTATTATGTACTGCTTTATTTTTTTTCCCGTATTAATTACTTCTTTGGAAATATAATCTCTAATCATTAAGGTTTCCCGCATATGTATATTATTATGTATATCTTTCTAATCATGTATTTTCTTTAAGCAAGTGGAGCAAATACACGATTATGTTAATGACGTGGTCTACACTGTCTTGTTTCTCTCTCATTCTAATTAACCAAGGCAAAACGCAACATTAAATTATTATTTTTGGTAGCATTACAATATAATACATATGTAATATTAGGCATGAATAGATGATTTTAATTTTAAACGTTTTTAATATGATATTATTTGTCAAAGATGGATTTATTGCGAGTTAAAATAACAAGTAAGAAGACAGTAGTTTTCGAACAGCGCTAATCAGTAGCAAGACCCTGTTTCTGACGTTCCAACAAAGGAGTCATTCATCTCGAAATGGCAAAAGCGTTATTAGAAGCCCCATTGAAGGACTATTACGAGAAACTAAAAGTGACACGCAACGCACGTCGCGCCTTAAATCAGTTATCTTTCGACTTAGTGTGTGTTTGGGAGTGGGAGAAAATCAGAAAAATCTTTCCCGATCGGCTTCTCTCTCCTCGGAGATCTGGTTAGGATTTTGATTCTCCTTGAAATTCTTGAATCTTATTCTTTTTTCGCAAATGATGCCTGATTTTTTTGAATTTGATTTTAGGCGCGCCGGCGCGAAGGGAAGATCTCTTTCTCTGGATCTGCTTCTTTGTACTCCGTGATCTGGTAGGGTTCTTCTCCTTAAAATTCTCCTATCTTTTCTCGTTTTAATTTTTTTTGGTCGAATTGATTCTCGGTTGGATGAATTATATATTAGGCAAACAAACGAGGAGAAAACTCGATTTCTCTCTCGATTTGATTCTCTCTGCTCTGTGATTTCATTAGGGTTTTTGATTTCCTTATATTTCTTAATATCCTTACCTCTTTTTTCCTTCTAGTTTTTTTTTTTTTTGGCTGCTTAATCGGTTGAAATTAATGTTAGGCGCTCAAAAGAAGATTTAGATATATGGTTAATACATATCGGACCTATATATGTATAACAGACTGTTTCGAGGAAGTAAACTCTGAGCTCCTCTCAACTGTGGACTCATGGCGGTTGCGCGTCTTGGCCTTGTAAAGTGTAACATGCAGGTTTTTTGTAGTGTTTTTTGTCTATCGTTATTGTTTTTCTGAGATGGACTCGTAATTAGGTTAGATCTATTTTTAGTTTTTCTTCGCATTCTGTTAATACTTCATATCTGTTTCTTGTATGCGTGTATGTTATGCAATATACATCTGTTTCTAGTTCTATCGGTGCAAATGTTTATGATCTTGTGTTGTTCAGGGAATGTTGTTGTATTACTTGGTTTACAAGTTCTTTTATAGATTTAATGCATAGACACTTTCGTTTTTGATGCAAACTAGATCAAGAATCACACTTGAAACTAGAACACAAGACAAGCACGGTGAGAATCACTCTCGTTTTCTTTCTATTATGGAATCACTCCAGAATATTGGTTTTTTCTTCTCTCATACAAAACAAAATGAGCTCCTATTCAAAGGAAATAGAATACTTAAATAACAAAATATCACATGTGAACACATGATGTGAACACTTTTATTCATTGACTCAGTTGCCCTTATCAATGCTAGATTTCAGCCATTATCTGCTCCGTGTCTCCTGCCTTTAATTCTTCAAGGCTGTGTTGAATGTCTAGTTGCACGGGCATGGGCCCCTTAGTTGGCTCCATGTCTTCTGCCTTTTCTTCAAGGATATGTTGAGTGTCTAGTTGCACGGGCATGGGCCCCTTAGTTGGTCCATTGAAACTAAAGCCATCTTTTGCACCAATTCCCTCCTTCACTAAGAAATTCGACTCCGTCGAATGATGCTGGCAGTAGTTTTCAAGCAGACTGGGATTCAATTGGGCTAATTCTTCCGCATTTATCCATGAATTGTCAGATTCTG
This sequence comes from Tripterygium wilfordii, assembly GCF_013401445.1. Taxonomy (NCBI): domain Eukaryota; kingdom Viridiplantae; phylum Streptophyta; class Magnoliopsida; order Celastrales; family Celastraceae; genus Tripterygium; species Tripterygium wilfordii. The sequence continues at coordinate 4,610,114 of NC_052235.1, forward strand.
GCTTGCCCACCCAATGGACAAGAAATTTGTGATACCCTCCCCGCCTCGTAGAGACAAATTGATGGTCTATAATGTGATCCACTTTCTCATTCGTTGCAGGTATGGGAGGCACGTTGGGAGTTGATATTTCAGTTCTTTCACTACTTGGGGCAGGGTCTTCATTGTACTTGATTAAATCAGCTACATTGAATACGGGATGCAGTCTAATGTTTGGTGGCAACAATACTCGATAAGCGTTGGAGCCAATACGCTGTACCACCTGGAATGGACCGATTCTTCTATCATGTAGTTTATGATAAGCACCAGGTGGGAATCTCTCAGGCCTAAGCCGAACCAAAACCATGTCACCTACATCAAAAGTTTCATCACGACGATGCTTGTTTGCTGCGTGGCGGTAGAGGTCATTTTGTACGGCAATCCGTTTGCGAACCTCTTGGTGAAGTCGTTGCAGCTGCTCCACGGTGTCCACAGCTTCGGCACTACTATGGGGTGGTAATGGGAGTGAAATCAGGTCGATTGGTGCTTTAGGTTGCTTGCCCAACACTATTTCAAAAGGGCTTCGTCCTGTGGTCCGATTAACCGAGGAATTGAATGCAAATTCGGCCTGTGGTAACAACTGATCCCATGTCGTTGCATGGTCTTTCACCAAACATCGTAGAAGGTTTCCAAGACTCCGATTTGTCACTTCTGTCAGGCCATCCGTTTGGGGATGGAATGCGGTCGAATATTGGAGTTTAGCGCCTAATTTGGCCCATAAAGATCGCCAAAAATGGCTGATGAATCGTGAGTCTCGGTCAGATGTAAGGGATCGTGGAACTCCATGTAATCGCACAACTTCACGAAGAAAAATAGTTGCCACATGTGAGGCATCATTTGTCTTGTGACATGGAATGAAATGGGCCATTCTCGAGAATCTATCAACCACCACCAATACAGCATCATGCTTCCTTACTGTCTTTGGTAAACCCAGTACAAAGTCAAGGGTGATTTCTTCCCATGGGCTCTGCGGGATCGGCAGGGGTGTATAAAGACCGGTATTCCGTCGAGAACCTTTGCTGAATTGGCAGATTTGGCAATGATCTACAATTCGGTGAACATCACGTCGCAACTTGGACCAATAGAACCTTTCACTCACCATTTGTAAAGTCTTCTCCCTTCCAAAGTGGCCACCTAATCCACCAGAATGAATCTCAATAATAACTAAGTCCCGTAGGGATCCTTGAGGCAGACAAAGTTGCACTCCTTTGAACAAATAACCATCAAAGAGATTGTAAGGGTTGTCCTGATTTGTTCCACCAATAGTCAACCTTTGCCAAACATTTGCGAACTCTTCATCCCCTACATATTGTTCACGCACACACTCAAACCCGACCACACTTACCTCTAGATTGGTAAGAAGATGTGCTCGTCGGCTGAGCGCATCCGCCACTTTGTTCTCCGTTCCCTTGCGATGCCGAATGGTGAAAGTAAATTGCTGCAGTACTGCAACCCATCTTGCATGGCGAAAGTTAAGCTTTTGCTGTGAATTCAAATGCCGCAAAGAATCATGGTCCGTTACGAGGATAAACTCATTATGCAATAAATATGGCCTCCAATGCTTCACCATTTGGACCACCGCATATAGCTCTAAATCATAGGCAGAATATCGCCGTCGTGCTTCATTGAGCTTCTCGCTGTGATACGCCACGGGTTTTCCTTCTTGACTTAGGACTCCTCCTATTCCCACCTGCGAAGCATCACAAGATAACTCAAAGATTTTGTTAAAATCCGGTAAACGTAATATCGGTGCTGTGGTAAGAGTTTTCTTCAACAATTGGAATGCTTCATTTGCCTCGGTTGTCCATAAGAAAGCAGTGGCTTTTAAACAGTCTGTTATTGGTGCCATGATGGTGCTGAACCCCCGGATAAATCGGCGGTAGAAGGATGCAAGTCCATGAAATCCGCGTACCTCAAATATATTGCAAGGAGTTGGCCAATCAGAGATGGCTTGCACTTTGTTAGGATCCATGCTTAATCCCCTGTCAGATATAATATAGCCCAAAAATTGAACTTGTGATTGTAAAAAGGCACATTTGGCTTTATTCGCGTACAACTGTGCATCCTTCAACACTTGAAAGACTTCACGCAAGTGGTAAAGATGGTCTTCGGTCCTCTGGCTGAATACTAGGATATCATCGAAATAAACCACTACAAATTTGCCAACTAGTTTCCGAAGTACATGGTTCATCAACCTCATGAACGTACTTGGGGCATTTGAAAGACCGAATGGCATAACACACCACTCATACAACCCTTCTCGAGTCTTAAATGTTGTTTTCCATTCATCCCCATCACGAATCCGAACTTGATGGTAGCCGCTACGCAAATCAATTTTAGAAAATAATACAGCACTTTTTAACTGATCTAATAAATCATCAAGACGCGGTATTGGAAATCGATACTTCACCGTTATTTTATTGATGGCGCGGCTGTCCACGCACATGCGCCAGGTGCCGTCTTTTTTGGGTGTCAAAAGAGCCGGTACTGAGCATGGGCTCATACTTTCTCTTAGAAATCCTTTTTGTAAAAGATCATGAACTTGCCTCTGTAGTTCGTCATGCTCCCTGGGGCTCATTCGGTAATGAGGGAGGTTGGGCAGAGTTGCACCCGGTATGAGATCAATGGCATGTTCAATCCCACGTATTGGAGGTAATGTGGAAGGTAGTTCATTAGGAAAAATAGCATGAAACTCTTGTAGTAGAGATGTTACCTCGGGTGCCTCCATTTTGTTAGAGTCCATATTGGTCTCATGAGCCACAAGTAGGAAGATAATTTGGGACTCCTTGCTGGACAATTGAAATTGCCGAAGAGATAGTGTTGTGGCTAGTGTGGAATTTTTAAAAAACTCTCCCCCACTTGGCTTCATTGGACGCAAAATGATATTGTGCCCTCCATACTTGAAAGAATAGGTATTTGCTCGTGCGTGATGGACCACATCTCTGTCAAATAGCCAAGGACGACCCAGTAGTAAATGACATGCTTTCATTGGTATAACATCGCACCACACCGAATCTTTGTAGTTGGTTCCCAACGAAAAAGATAACAGACATCTCTGTTTCACGGGAATGGTGGTGTCGTCAATCCACCCCACGCGATATGGTTTTGGATGCTTCTCTGTCGTCAACCCATTGCGCTCCACCATGTCTTTAGAGATAACATTCATACTACTCCCCCCGTCAATGATGACTTCCAAAGCTTTGCCATCCTTCTCGAACCGGGTACGAAAAATGCTAGTCCGCAGCCATTCGTCTGCTGATGGTTCTACCATTTGTCCTGTGAGAATTTGTCGTATCACACACATAGGCAATTCTGAAGGTTCCAGTACTTCATCAATGACCTCCGTGTTTACTGTCGCGTGTGCTTCCTCACTTGCAATCTCCAGTTCATCTCCTTCACACATTAAGGCAATTTTTCTTCCTTTTCCAGGACACACATACGCATAATGACCCAAAGTGCCACATTTATAACACTTGGGACCTCCAGGTTCCTTTCCTCGTTGAAGAGTAGGTGTAGTTGTGTTGGTGCCAGCTTCCGTCCGTGCCGCCATATTGCCTTGAGTGGGTGAGGAATTTGTAACTGCTCGAGAACTCTTGTAATCCAGACTACTGGGTTGGTAACGCTTGTTATACTGGCTCTTCAGACGACTTTCTATCTTGAGGGCTAATTGAAAGGCCTCTCTGACATTCTCCAACTTAGCAGTCTCTAACTCCCTACTGATCTCCTCTCGTAGTCCTCTCTTGTACCTGGCCAAGGATTGTTGCGGATCTTCTATCACCCGAGATCGGACAATCAATTCATGAAATTTGTTGTTAAATTCCCGGACTGATTTGCTTCCCTGCTCCAAAGATAGTAATTCTCGAAACACTATCTCTTTGTAATTGTGTGGGAGGTACTCTTCCATGATGTATCCCTTCATTTCTCTCCAGTCCACAATTGATGGTAATCGCGAATGGTATCTCTGTTCTTCCAAACTTTGCCACCACACGCATGCTTGACCTTTGAATTTCATACGAATAAAGCGGACCTTCTGCTCTTGATTCATGCCTACCCAGTCAAAGAAATTCTCCACCTTAGCCAACCAATCCATCACCTCATGGAGTTCTTGGTTGCCATCAAACTCCGGAACATCAGCTTTGATTTGTCTCATTACTTGATCTGTTTGATCAAAATGGCCATATTGCCTATAATTGTGGCGAAAGTATTCAGGTTCGGGCTCATGTTGAAAAGCTCGACTTCGTTCACCAGTACGCTGAGTATAGGAATTACGTGGTTTAGAGTGTTGACCATGAACACCCTCAGTATATTCATCACCAGCCTCCTCTTCACTCTCTTGGACCACCTTCTTACCACTCCTCTGAGTTGGGGAACTCGTTGCTCCAGCTAATTGATTCACTTGTTCGGTCAGCTTAGTTATTTGTTGAGCCATGTCCGGGATTTGCTGGAGAGCTTGCGTCATGGCTGGAAGCTGTTGAGCCAAGACAGTCATGAGTTCACTTTGTTGGATGGGATCCGTTGAATCAAAGTCCGTGGCAGCGTAGTCCTTGCCGTTACGTGTAGGCATGATGTTTCCTCTGATACCAAGTTGATGCAAACTAGATCAAGAATCACACTTGAAACTAGAACACAAGACAAGCACGGTGAGAATCACTCTCGTTTTCTTTCTATTATGGAATCACTCCAGAATATTGGTTTTTTCTTCTCTCATACAAAACAAAATGAGCTCCTATTCAAAGGAAATAGAATACTTAAATAACAAAATATCACATGTGAACACATGATGTGAACACTTTTATTCATTGACTCAGTTGCCCTTATCAATGCTAGATTTCAGCCATTATCTGCTCCGTGTCTCCTGCCTTTAATTCTTCAAGGCTGTGTTGAATGTCTAGTTGCACGGGCATGGGCCCCTTAGTTGGCTCCATGTCTTCTGCCTTTTCTTCAAGGATATGTTGAGTGTCTAGTTGCACGGGCATGGGCCCCTTAGTTGGTCCATTGAAACTAAAGCCATCTTTTGCACCAGTTTTTATATCAACGGTGCCTATCCTCTTGGTTGAAAAGACATAACCAAAATTCTCTTAGGTTATGAAATTTGGGTGAATTTCGCTGTTCAGAATTTTTTTTTTTGTACTTGAAAGATCTGGTGTGTGTGAGTCTGTGAGATATTCCATTAGTGATTGAACTTTGTTGCTGTGACTTTGTGATGTTAAGTGTTACTTATTCAAAATTTTAACTAGTCATTGCTATGATTTCATGGTTAAGGATGAGAATCTATTGCACGTTATCTTTCGCTAATTATGCTTTCTTACAATGAAGTTATATTTCTCTGCTTTTTGGGTATACTTGAACTTATTTGATTTCATGCACATAGTTTTAACTTAGTGAGTGTTTTGACTTTGCATCTGATCATCAATTGAATATACAAAAAAGTAGCTGTTCAAATGGTTTGAATTGTTGTGATGATTATGGGTAAAATGACTTGCACAATCCCAACTGTTCTTCAATTATCCTTTTTTTTTACGATCCATCCCTGAATTCTGTTGGATTTGTTATTGCATATTTGCTCTCGGAGATTTGTTTTCTAGAAATGTCCATAAACATTTTCAATAGGTTTTCTTTTCCAGATTGACCATGCAACAAATTACAAGAGGATCTCATCTGGTTTGGAGTATTACTCAGTGAGAAGGATCAGAGGTTTCTCCAGCTTGGGTGCCTAGCCTTCTTGGCTACAGTGCTCAAGGAGCCTGCAAGTTGGGATTCTATGAGTTTTTCACTGGACCTAAGTATGCCGCCAGGTACAAGACCTTGATTTGCTTTGCTGCTTCTGCTTCTGCTGAGATGATTACTAATGTTGCTCTCCGCCTATTTGAGGCAGTTAAGGTTTGAGTACAAATTCAGCTTGGTTTTGCTAGGAGTCTTGAACGGCTTCCCAACTTTGTCAAATCTGTGGGAGACTCTAGGGGTAAGCGTTGAAGTTGTTTCACTTTGACATTATAATAATAGATCATTTTTCTGTGAGATTACATTTATGTTACTTGTAAGTTTTTTCAGGTTTTACAAATGTCTTGTTCCTCTCTTGGTGCGTCAGATTCCATGTATGTTGGCTAATTTTCTATTATATTTTCATTTATTTTTGGATGTTGTTAATAAGCAATATCTCTGTCTCCTGATGTGTAATCCTATTAAGTGTTGCTTATGTTCTTTTTTTTCAAATGTGATTCCATCATCTACAATGTGCTTCTTCTTGTGTGTGTTAGTATTTTTGTTTAATTTATGTTTTTTAGAAGAATTAACTTTTGAACTTAGTGCTGCTTCATTGCATTAGATGAATGAATGTATTTTTTTTTATTTGTTTCGAATTAGTATAGTGCAAAATGGTGCACTCAATACCCTCTCCAAAGTGATTCGTTTACAAAGCTAGAACTAGCTAGTAGCTACAATTCAGTAACCTGTAGTTGCACTATGGCCCATAGTAACTACCAAAAAATACAAAAGCTGGTGAAATTTGTTGCTAGGTATAAATCTGTGTGTTTCTACTAGAAGCATATAATGGTTTTACCTTATTTTTTTTGTAAATATAATGGTTCAGCTTGAGTATTTCCTTATGCTCGAGTGCTTCTCGATGAATTGATTATTCATTTGTTGTTTTGAAATTTGCTTCTATATTTCGGAGCTGAGAAACAGAGCACAGGTGTTTACAATGTTCGTGATTCATCCTGGTTATTCATGTTTATCATAAAAGGATCCGGTTATGTTGTGATCCTCTCATTGTTGTGTCAAGTAATAACATGTTATTTCCTCCGTCCATACTGTGCCTCAATATGCATTGTAGTTTCTTTGACTTTACTGAGCCGGATACTGTTTGTTTTATGCATTGTATGTTATCTTTGTTTTAATAGGCATGGTTACTGCAACCTCTAGAATTGGATTATGCGATGTTGTGTGCCTTTTTTAAACTTAAAGCTGAATCTATTACATTAAACAAGTTCTGTAATCTTTATTACGTTCAGGAATTTGGCAATGGCATTGTAATCAGCAAAGAGGTATTAGAGTCCACATATAGCACTGGGATTCCTGCTCTTCTTGTTCCCCCTTCAAGCAATACATCCTCAGTCTCATCCTTTTGTAATCAATAAATGGGATTTGTTGGACATTTGTCATGATGGCCAAGATTTCAAATTCACCTACTCAGGGCCTACATCTTTTATGTCTGGATGTGGAATATGAATTTCTTAAGCTAGGTTTTGAGCGAGCTTTGAGTTCGGGCATATGTTTATTCTTAGGGCTATGCCAACTGTGAAGTGTCGCGTGGGCAGAAGTTTCACTTGGGTTTCTGTAGGTCTTGTATTCCCCATGAACCGTGTTTGAATTAGTAACTTACTCTTCATGGCCTCCGCTGCTAGAATACTAGATTACAGAGATGGGGGAAAAAGGCCTTGTTTTCGAGCAATACTGATTCTTGCTACATGCAAGTGTGAGATGCCGTGACTTAATAGTAGTATTTATTTGGTTGAAATATAATGGATAAACATAATTGGTAATGCGCTTACTCTTTCTGTTTGGCCTTATCTTCTGGTCTAAGCTAACTTTGTTGTCTCTCCATCATATGCTAGTTTTAGTTGCTGCTTGTGATTTTATGATATACATACTCTCCGACAGCATATAAGTTCATATAGTTTTGAGACAATTTAGGGCTGATCTGCATGCATGCTTTAGGACCCTTTTGTATTTTGAACTTTCTGAAAATTTACAATTCCCTTTGTTTTCTTATTCTCTTACAGGTGCTCAGTGGAGGTATCCATGATGCATTCAAGTTTTTGTGGGACTGTAAGTTTTTTTTCCTTGCATTTACATTTATTTAGTCTTTTATGGTTTATTTTGAACCCTAATTATAATCCACGAGTTTCCAAGTTAACCACCGTTGGTCTCAAAATCTGCTGCTGCCCTTGCTGCGGGTGACTAATTAATTTTGAAAAGGACGAATTTTTTTTACAGCAGACCCGCCTTAATAAATAGAAGGACCGTAAAATTTTTCTAAAAATAAAATAAAATTATGAATGTGTTTTGATCGTACTTATGAATCAAACATTCAAACAAAAATCAAATTCATTACATATGGTCTATCATTTTCTTTTCTTTTTAATGTTCAATTTGATTTTTATTTGGGTTAAAAAAATATCATTGCACTCGTAACCCCTATCAATACACATACATAATGTCTAAAAAATAAAATAAATTTTTTTAATGGCTTTAGTTACGGCAGGTGCCAGCCACGCCTTGTTTAATTTCACAAGCAGTGGTCCGGCCGGCCTTCCTCAAATGGAACCAACATTAAGGTAGGTATACGGTCTCATTATGCGTTTTGCTTCGGAAAAAAATGTAGGCAATTACGAAAAGCTAACCTACCAAAAATGCTTTATCA